>NC_048305.1:17330276-17630276 GCF_013100865.1 Trachemys scripta elegans | reverse complement strand
TGAACTGCAGCGGCCCCAGGGCGTGACACGCTGCTGCTGCCAGGGCCGGCTCTAGGCTTTTGCCGCCGGAAGCAAAAAATTGCCAGAATGCCACCCTTGAAAATTTGCTGCCCCAAGCACATGCTTGGTTTGCTGGTGCCTAGAGCTGGCCCTGCCCTTATTTCAGGAGCCCAAGAGAACCCGCCCTGGTCACATGGCAGGCAGGCAAGTTGGCAGGAGGACTGCCTCAGAGTCCTGAACCCTAGGTCTACCAGGGTTTGCAGCTCTGGGTTAACCCAACATATGGGACACAGCCATGATTCCATTCCCTTCTACAGAGAACTTTGAAATTTTTGGTTTTAGTTCCAATTTGGAATAAAATCAATTTCTGAAATATGAAAATTCTCTGTGAAATGAACTACCTTTCTCTACTCAACTCTAATAAATGGTTCTTAATATTGCCCAGTTTTTCCATATCACCACTTTCTCTTTGCAAAAGTTTAGGTATTCTTTGCATTAACTTGGTCAAGGTTCAGTGTCATGTTTCACAAACACGGCATGTGTTTCAATTGCTCAAAACGTTAATCGGCTTCTTGATTAAGAAGTGCCAGGATGCAGAAGACATTTAGGAAAATTTAACATGATAAACTGGTATTAAATTTAATTGTGTCCCATACCGACATTGGATGCAACAGTTCACAACCCAACAAAGGGACCTGAAAGCTGCAATATGAACTTCCTACAAAGTTAAATTTGTGAAATTGCTGCTTTGCTTGGAAAAGAGACAGACAGTTACCTTTTCCATAACTGGTGTTCTTCGAGATGTGTTGCTTATATCCATTCCATATTAGGTGTGCGTACTCATCACATGCACCAGTACCAGAAGTTTTTCCCTCATCAGTATCTGTAGGGGACCGGCTCTGGCACCCTCTAGAGTGGCGCCCGTATGGCATGGTACAAGGGACGCCGCCCACCCTCAGTTCCTTCTTGCCCAAAACTTCGACAGCGGAGAAGGAGGCGGGTCATGGAATGGACATGAGCAACACATCTTGAAGAACACCATTTACGGAAAAGATAACTGTCTTTTCTTCTTCGAGTGCTTGCTCAAGCTCATTCCATATTAGGTGACTCCCAAGCAATACCATCAGAGGCGGGTAGGAGTTCACGGACGCATAGATAGCAACACAGCTCTTCCGAACCCAGCGTCGTCTTTGGCCTGCTGAATGATGGCATAATGTGCTGTGAGCATGTGAACAGAGGACCACGACATTGCGCTACAGATGTCCTGGATAGGGATGTGAGCCAGGAAGGCCACAGAGGACACCTGAGCTCTAGTCGAGTGGGCTCTGACAATTGGTGGTGGTGGGACCCCTACCAGGTAGTAACAGGTCCTTATGCAAGAGGTGATTCAGTTGGAAATCCTCTGTGAGGATACCAGAAGGCCCTTCAGCCTATCCACTGTAGCGCTGAAGAGCTGAGTTGATTTATGGAAAAGCTTGGTGCGTTCTAGGTAAAAAGCCAAGCCCCTTCGGATGTCCAGCACATGAAGACACCTCTCATCTGGTCTTGTGCAGTTTGGGACAGAACATCGGGAGGAAGATGTCCTGGTTCATATGGAAGGGAGACATCACCTTCAGCAGGAAGGCTAGGTGGGGCCGCAGCTTAACCTTGTCTTTGTAGAAGACCATGTACAGACGTTCTGAGGTCAAGGCTTTAATCTCAGAGACTCATCTCACTGATGTCACTGCCACCAGGAAAGTGACCTTCCATGACAGGGAAAGGGATCAGGAGCCCAGCGGCTCAAAGGGCGGGCCTCTGAGCCTAGAGAGGGCCAAGTTAAGATCCCACTGCAGAATAGGGGTCCGTACCTGCAGGAAGAATCTGACCGTCATTGTCATGAGAAAACACCGTCTGGCCCTGGATCGGCAGGTGAAAAGCGGAAATGACTGCAAGATGCACTCTAATGGAAAAGTGTGCCAGGCCCTGGTTCCTCAAATGAAGCTGGTAGTCTAAGACAGGCTGTATGGAAGAACGTGAGGGAGAGATACCTCGCTCGGATGCCCAGCGGGAAAACCGTGTCTGCTTGGCCAGGTAAGTCAGTCTGGTTGAGGGCTTCCTACTCCCAGGAGAACCTGTTGGACCTCCTCCAAACAGGTCCGCTCCTCCGGGTTCAGCCATGCAGCATCCACGCGGAGAGGTGGTGGGATGTAAGGTTTGGGTGTAAGAGCCAACCGTGGTGGTGTGACAGCAGGTCCGGTTGACTGGGCAGGGGCCAGGGAGGGACCGCTGTCAGGTTCACGAGCGTGTCGAACCAGTGCTGGCAAAGTCACTCCGGGGCAATCATGATAACCTTTGCCTTGTCTCTCTTGATCTTTGCCAGGACCCTGCTGATGAGAGGAATTGGAGGGAACGCATACATTAGGCTCCCCGATCATGACAGGAGTAAGACATTGGAGATGGAGTCCTGGCCGAGAACAAAACTGATGACATTTTCTATTTTGCCTGGTGGCGAATAGGTCCACTTGGGGAGTTCCCCACCGCTGGAAGATCATGTAGGCTACCTCCAGGTGGAGTGACCACTTGTGGTGAGAGGAGAAGGCCCTGCTGAGGTGATCCACTAGTGTGTTCTTGATGCCAGGGAGGTGACAAACCTCCAGGTGGATCTCGTGATTGATGCAGAAGTTCCAGAGACAGAGTGCCTCTTAGCAGAGAGTTGACGAACATGCTCCCCCTTGCCTGTTGATATAGAACATTGAGGCTGTGTTGTCAGTCAGAACTCTAACCATCTTGCCAGACAGGTGAGGCAGGAAGACTCTGCATGCCAAGCGGACCACTCTTGAGTTCTTCGACGTTTATGTGTAGTGTCCTCTCCTTTGGGGACCACATACCCTGGGTCTGGAGATCTCCGAGGTGCGCACCCCAGCCGAGGTCCGAGGCATCTGAAACCAACTTGACAGAGTGAGGGGGGTTGTTGAATGGAACTGCCTCTAGGACTGTCTTGCGATCGGTCCACCATCGCAGCGAGGTGAGTATTGCCAGAGGGAGGGTAACCATCTTTTCCAGGTGATCTTTGGACTAGGAATAGACCATCGCCAACCATTGCTGCAGGGACCGCATCCGGAGCCTGGCATAGCAGACGACGTATGTGCACGCTGCCATGTGACCCAGCAGACACAGGCTGTAGTTAGGGGGAACACGGACACCTCCGTGATAAGGTTTGTCAATGTCCGAAACTTTTCTAGAGGCAGGAATGCCCTTGCGCAGGTTGAGTTGAGCACCACTCCAATGAATTCTATCCTTTGCACTGGAACTAACGTAGATTTTGTTGTTGTTCACCAGTAGGCCCAGGGAGTGGCACGTGGCTAGCAGCACCATGACATCCTTTTGGACATGAGACCTGGAGCTGCCTTCGACCATTCAGTCTTCAAGGTATGGGTAGATCTGGATACCCCGGCATCTGAGGTAAGCCGCCACCACCAACATGCACTTGGTAAACACCCTCAGTGCTGTTGCTAGGTCAAACGGGAGGACTGTAAATTGGTGAATCGGAGAAAACGTCTGTGTCCTTGGAAGATCGCTATGTGGAAGTCTGCGTCCTTTAGGTCGAGGGCAGCATACAAGTCTCCCAGATCCAGGGAGGGGATGATAGAGACCAGGGAAACCATGCGGAACTTCAGCTTCTTTAGGTACTTGTTGAGGTCTCGCAGGTCCAGAATGGAACATAGAGCACCCTTGGCCTTTGGAATAAAAAAGTATCAGGAATAAAACCCCTTGTTCCTGTACTTGAGAGGAACCTCCTCAACTGCACCCAGCTGCAGTAACACTTGAACCTCCTGCATGAGCAGATTCTTGTGAGAAGGGTCCCTGAAGAGGGACACGGAAGGTGGGGGGGTAGAAAGAAACGGAAGGGCATAGCTCTGCACCACTGAGTCCTGAACACAAGGTTATAGCAGACCATAGGGAGGAAAAAGTAAAGGCAGTTGGGAAAAAACGGGGAAGATGGATCCGGGGAATAGTCTGGTAGGTCATCCTTGGGCACACCCTCAAAAAGATTGCTTGTTTTGGGTGGAGCCTGACCGAGTCGAGGGTGGAGGAGGGTGACTCGGGTGGCGTTTCTAACCCTTGGCCTTCTTGTGAAGCGGGTCCTGCCGAGCCTGCCTCCCTTGTCCCTGAGGCTGTTGTGGTTTGAACTGCTTACGTGCCGGGCCTGGGACGTAAAGCCTCAGAGTTTTCAGGGTGGTATGGGAGTCCTTTAAACTGTGCAGCTTGCCGTTTGTCTGCTCTGCAAATAGGGCCTCGCCGTCAAAGGGAAGGTCCTGCATCAACTGCTGAGCCTCAGTGGACAAGCCTGAGAGGAGCAGCCAGGAAGCTCGCTGCATGGAGATGGCAGAGACCATGGTGCGGGCGGCGGAGTCCGCCACATCTAAAGCTGCCTGGAGGGCTGCTCTGGCCACATCCATGCCCTCCTTGAGGATCGCTCAGAATTCTTTCCCGGACCTCTTGGGAAGCAAAGCCTCGAACTCGGCCATGGCCCGCCACATGCTGTAATCATAGTGGCCATGGAGGGCTTGGTGACTGGCCACTCAATTGCAGGCTGGAAGACTAATAAATTTTGCATCCAAAGAGATCCAGCCTCCTCAAGTCTTTGTTTTTGGGGGTAGCCCCAGGTTGAGTTTGCCTCTCCCTGTGGTTAACTGCCTCAAACAACAGGGAATTGGGGGCCGGATGGGAATACAAGTACTCATGCCCCTTGGTTGACAGTAAGTACTTGCACTCGGCCCTTTTGGAGATGGGGGGCAAGGAGGAGGGAGTCTGCCACAGGACATTAGCAATCTTAGATACCCCCTCATGAAGGGGTAAAGCCACCCTGGCAGGGGCCGAGGAGCAGAAGACATCAAACAGGGAGTCCGAAGGCTCATCCAATTCCTCGGCCGGAAGCCCCAAGTTAGATGTGACCCTCTTCGATAGTTCCTGGTGAGCCTTGGCATAATCCTGAGGAACTGGGTGAGGTGGCTCCGGGATAGTCTCGTCTGGCAATGATGAGGACGATGCCGGTACCGCGGGATCCTCAACGTCCAATGGTGGTCCAGCATGCTGCACCCCTAGGTCCCCCTGGACCTGTGGGGTCCTTCCCCCCCAAAGTCTCGAGGGGGTCAGGATGTCGAGGCTGCTGGCCTGTCTGAGGCTCCCAACACTGAACAGACAGCCTGGGAAGGTTGGGAGAAACCCCAAGGGTTCCATGGCGCTGGCTACTGCGCTTGGGGCCATGGGACAGGTATCGATGCTGATGATGTAGGCAGCACCGCAGGCATTGGAGGCTGCCCAGCAGTTCGGGAAGCCTGCTCCGCGTCAAAGCTATAGCCAGAGACCACCTGGCGACCAGGATTGGGCGGAGCGGTGGCTCTTATCTGACCGGTGCCGGTCGCTGCACCCAGAGGTAGACCTGTCCAAGCGAGACGAATATCTTGGTCGGGGACTGATGGTATTCGGTGGATTGGCATCGGAAACCTGGCAATCTATGCCTTACGCTACCCGACTGGTACCGCGACGTCAAGCAGGACCGGGAGCTATCATGGGCTGGTTGCTGGGAGGATCTTCCCAAATACGGCGATCCCCGTCTCGGAGACCAATGACAGGAGGCTGGTGACCGGTGGCTTCGATCCCCCAATCAGTCCCAGGATTTGTACTGAGCTCTTGGTGACATGAGGGGTTGGTCTCGGTGCTCCTGCCAGGGGGGGTGCATGCCTCAGTGAGTATGCACCAGGCTACTGGTGAAATATGTCTCAAATCTCGCTGTTGGTGCCCAAGGTCCGGGGACCAAAGAGGGCTCCACTAATTAGCTTGGGATCTACTCACCACAAGACATGCATTTCAAGTGTTTGAGTACGCACTCAAATCTAGGCACCTAGACATCCATAGAGACTGCAGTGCAGATATACCAGATATGGTAAGTAGTATATTCGGGCTTGCCAGGATTACATTTTTATCAGTAAAAATCAATTTCACCATACACACACAAACCAATAAAAAAAGATTTTCCTTGATAAAAAAAATTTACAGATAGGTAATTAAGAAAAATGCTGCTTGAGAACTTTTTAGAGTAAAAATCTAGTGATGTATACTTTTGAATTAGGCTTGTGCCAAATGGACTAGGAAATGAATAAAGGTAGGTATGATTTGTTGATTTAAGGACATTCACTTTGTTTATTTTGACATATGACGTTGACAATTTCTGTTTTAATGGTTTATAAAGATTTAAATTTTTGAATGTCAACATCTAGTTTCATTAACAGTCTGCCCCTCCATAATTTCCTGGAACTGTGAAAATATAAAATTGATAAACAAAAAAACAAAACAAGTCCCCCCCACCCTCTTCAACATAGATATCCACTGAAATTATAAAAAATAAAAATTGAATTTTGCCAAACCTAGTTACATTTAATAATCCAAATCCCAATTTTGGAAAGCAAAATTATATACTTAACTTGCTCTATGATATTGGGAGAGTGATATGACTTATCTGTATTATGGAAATATGAATACAGATTCTCACATCTTCAAGATGGAGGGGGAGAGGGGAAGTTTGCACATGAAGTTGCTTGAGTTCCTCCATTGGAAGATGCTAAAGAAACACCAAGTATTGTATCTGCAGTACAGAATCATGACATTTTTTTTCAGTTTAAGTTAACTATCCAGAGCTGACTTACAGAGAAATGTTGTAGTAATTCATCTTTCTCCTCTTCTACGAAGCCACCGACAGTTAGAGCTTTGGGGCGGTGATCCACCACCATATGATTCAACGTGCCCCTTCCTCTCCCACCACGACCTCGTCCTCTTCCTCTGCCCTGAGCAGATATCGCCTTTCCTCGACCTACAGGCAAGATACCTAAACGGGCAGCCTGTTAAAAAGAAAGGCACATAGTGGGCAAAGCTATTTTCAGCTTTCAGGGGAGTTGAAAGCTTCATGTAACAGACATGAAGCAGTGGGGCAGCACTCCTTACAAACTCACCTCAACCTGTAGTTGACTGAGTTTTTTCCGCAACTCTGTTGTATCTTCTCCAGAAGACAATCTTTTATGAAAGTCCAGTTCTGCATCTAAAAGCTCCTTTTGTGCCTTAAAAAAATGGGGATATTAGTACTTATCCTCTAAACACCTTATTCCATTTTCTTTAGTCACAAACTTTAGAAAAATCCCCCAGTATCCATATTCTTCCCTAAGCCCAGTGGTTCATGCCCAGTAGAAGAAAATGATGTTCAACTCTGAAGGGAAGACAATTTGAATTCCTGTGTTGAAATTCGTACAATGCCAGGCTGGTCAAGTTCCTTTGGACAAGCAAACTATGATTTCAGTGATCTCTTCTCAGGTTGATCATTGAACTATATGGATCAAAAGTAACTTTCAAAAAGTTATTTTCTATTGGAGTTTATGTATTTGCCCATGCTTATACTTATCAGTAGGTATTTGGTTAGAAGGATCACAGTGAAGTAATTTTTGAGGTTTTCACAGGTATGAAAGGATTTTATACTCAATGCTGCAGGAGGACAACTTTACTGCTTGTGGAGTGCCAGTTAGTAGTCATTTATATTCCCACTAATCTATCTTGGCCTTTAAATGCTGGTAGAACTTGCTTTGTCATTGCATCTAAAGCTTTTGCTTATACCTTTCCAATATGGAAAGTTCAAACAAGTCACAGCAATTAAAAACAGTATCCCTAATGCTTTTTAAATAGCTGTATTACTGTAAACACTGTTACAAGTTATTGAATTAGAAAAGTAATCAATACCTTCCTGTATCATTCATGCAGTACAAACCAGCATGTACAGTAACTCCCCACTTAATGTCCTCTCGCTTAACGTTGTTTTGATCTTACGTCCCTGCTCAATTACAGAACATGCTTCATTTAAAGTTGTGCAATGCTTTGCTATAACATTTGGCTGCAGACCCCACGGACCAGTGCCTTCCCCCTCCTTCCCCAACCTCCTGCCTGCGAGCCAGCTGATTGCTGCGGGCAGGGGAGGGAGGAGTGGAGCCTGCGCGCTGAGTCCTCGCTCCTGCCCCCTCCTTTCTGCCCCCTGAATGTCACAGGCCAGCTGATTGCCGCTGGGGGGTTGGGGTTGGAGAACGAGGACACAGTGCACTTCCCCCGTCCCTCCCCTGCCGCTTGCCCGCGGCGATCAGCTGGCTTGCGGTGTTCAGGAGGCAGGGGGAGTCTGCATGCTGTGTCCTCGCTCCTCCCCCCTCCCTCCTGAACGCTGCAAGCCAGCTGATTGCTGTGGGCAGGAGGCGGGGAAGGAGCGAGGACGTGGCATGCGGAGTGGGGGGGAGAGGAAAGGCGGGTTTCAGGTGGGGTCTTGGGGGGGGAAGGGCTGGCGTGGGTGGGCCGCGGATTGAGACCCCCTGCACCTGGTGCTTGCAGAGTAGGGGAAGCTGCCGCTGGTGCTGCGCAACATGCTTCTCCTAGCCTACAGCACCCTCAGCCTCCTTGCCTGCCTCATTGTCTCCAGTGCTAGTGGGCGGTGCCCGTGCAGGGTAAGGCGGGGGCACCTCCCAACTATAGTACTGTACTGTATGGCAAAAAACATTTCCCTGCAACTTTACCCTCCCCATTTACATTCATTCTTATGGGGAAATTGGATTCACTTAACATAGTTTCACTTAAAGTCACATTTTTCAGGAACATAACTACAACGTTAAGTGAGGAGTTACTGTACTGGGTAACATAACAGTTCACATTCAGGACCCAAAGAACAGGATTGGCAAGAAAAACTAAATTATTAAATTATTACTCAGTTTGATTTCTTCTCAGAACTAGTGTGATACATTTTACTTCAGAAAGTTGACATTCAAGCAATGTCTAATCAACTTAAGGTTTGAGATATGCTCAGATTACTATAACAACTAGGTATACCAGTTCCCTGTGTACCAGTGTCCTAAAGTGTATTAGCTTTCCACTTTGTTCTATTCCCATGCTTCACTGTCCACTCTAAAAGATGAGGTGAGAAAGTAAACCTGAAGACTGCTATTGCCTGCTTGCTAAAAATCCTAGTAATGATTTATTTCAGAAGATTGTATGTATGCATGCATACATGGATAGAGGTAGGACAATGCACACACCTCTGTCTTGGACTTCAGTTTTGATGGCGTGGAGGCTACAGAAGAAGTTTTCAATTCATCCTTTAATTGAGAGATTTTTCCTGTTAGTTCTTTCAAGGTCTTCATTATTTCTGCCCTCTCCTCTGGTTTCGTGGCCTTATTTTTCTCCAGCTTAGATATTAACATCTATGTAATGTTAAAAAAAAAAAAAAACAAACAAACAAAACACACAACTGAGTAAGAAGATACAATTTAGACAAGCAACCACACTGAATAATTTTGGTGCCCACTGGAATCAGAATGCAACAGCTGGAATACATTCCAGACTTACCTTTTGGCATTCTATTTGTTTTTCTAACATCTCCTGCTTCTTTTTTCTCATATCTTGTTGTAGCTTCATTGCCTCCTAAGTGAGAAGGACATACTTTCAGTCAGTTATTGGGGAAATACAAGTTACTATGATTAGAAAGAACTAGATTAAAATCACACTACTTTTTCTTGGCCGAGATCTAGAGTAACATCCATTAAGTATTAGATTTGTCCTGCAGTGATACACAATGCTACACTGGACGGGGGATGGATTCAATAAGTCTTTCATCTATAATTTTCTGATTATCCCATATATAGCCAAGAAAGCCAATAATAATAATAATTTCTCTAACACTCCTCCTGCCAACTGCTCAGGTGTTATACTTTTTCTTTTAAAAATAATAAAAATGAAAGCACTAATGAAGATTAAAGGTGGGTGTGCTGCACAAACGTAAAGAGGCTCTGATCCTGATTCACTATATCACAGTAACACTAAATGCTTCAAGCTAATGCTGCAACATGCACACAAAACAAGGGACAGCACAGACCACTTAAATGAAAACATTTGTCTCTCCCAATTTCCCTTCATCTTTTTACAAACACTTTCTCGGTCAAGTAGGATAAATTTAAGTGCCTGAGAACTTTAGAGATAGAGGAAACATCCTCTGATACAAAACACATCAGCCACACAATAAGAGCATTTCCAGTAAAGACAAAAAGATATGATACACTTAACACCATACGCTCCCTTTACTGCAAGGGGGAACAACTATTGAAAGCCACTGGGCCCACCAGGAAGAGGAAAGTGGCCAAAAGGGCTGCTCCTGACCCTGCTTAGCCACACTGCCTCTCTGCAAGATATCCAGACAGCCCACTGGCTGTACTGAAAAAAAGTGGGATCACTGTAAGAGGCATGTTGTCTCAGAACTGATCACTGCTCTACAGGAAAAGCTGGAGTTAAAGCTATGTGACCAGGTATATTAGGCCCGGAAGCCCCTTGCTGGAGACCTCACAGTCTTATCCAAAAAAGAGTAGAAGAGGAGGATTGTCCTCCAAGCTACTTAGAGAGGCTGCAAGGATCAGCCAACCAGGGCCCAGAAGACTCATATAAAAGGAGCTACAGAGCCAGAGTGAGTTCAGTCTGCTGGCAGGGTCTGGGGAAACAAGGAAGGTGCTCCTGGCTGTGTGCAGGAGGTGCAAGGGCCAAAGTGAGCAGTTACTGGAAGGGACTGGGGGGAGCAGGGAAAGTGCTCCTGGCTGGCTGCTGGGACATGAGTAAGACAAGGGCCACAGGGAAGTGGCCCAGAGAAACACAGTAAATTAAAGGGACGCGGCTGCTACTTAAGAGCGTCCATGGGTTAGGACCTGGAGTAGTGGGCGAGCCCGGGTCCCCCGCCAACTGCCACTGGGGAAGTGGCTAAGCCCTGAGCAAGAGAGTTTAAACAGGCCCAGTGAAGGGCTGCATTTGGAACGGTGTTACCATGACCAGAAGGGGCGAACTGAGACTAAGGCCATGTCTACACTACCCGCTGAATTGGTGGATAGTTATCGATCTATCGGGGTTCGATTTATCTAGATGAGACGCAATAAACTGATCCCCGAATCGACGCCCGTACTCCACCTCGGCAGGAGGAGTAAGTGGAGTCGACGGGGGAGCCACGGTCGACTTGCTGCTGTGAGGACAGCCAGGTAAGTCGAACTAAGATACTTCAACTACGCGAACAGCATAGCTGAAGTTGTGTATCTTAGATCGAACCCCCTCCCTCCCAGTGTAGGCCAGCACTGACTCTGCTGGAGAGCTGGGGTCAGTGAACTGAGTTCAAGAAAAGTGGCTGAGTTGGAGAGCTGGAGTCACTGAGGACTCAAGAGAAGGCAAAAGTTGCTAGGGAGGAAGCCCTGGGGGCACTGCTCCACTCCAGAGCAGGAATCTTTGCAAGGTAGTCCGGCCCCAATTGAGGATACCATGATGAGCCCTATTGGATGGACTGACTAAGGACTGAGCCCGGAGAAGGACTTTGAGATAGGCTCTGTAGAACTGTACATCCCAAAAGAGGGGTGTGTGTGTGTGTTTTCGCACACGGACTGCGTGTGATTTGGCCGGAGAGCTGAGTCACTGGAGACCTGCCTGACAAGCACAGTGGCTGACAGTGGGCACTGTAAGTGGAGAACTTGAGAAAAAACTGCAGGCACATGCACTCAACCAGGGGCACAGTGACATAAGAGGTAATTTCTTTACAAGGATCTTGACTTCTAGAATATCCAAACAACATATATACAATTACCTGTTTCTTTTTAAGGGCCTCTTGAACATCATGGGATTTAGATCCTGTGCCAGATTTCACAGATGTCTTTAAGTTTGGGGAATTGTACACCATTTTTGTATGGCTTGTAGAAGTAGGAAATGTCTGAAATAATAGAACATGAAAAATGAATTAGGTTAAAGATAGCTTTTTTTTTATTTAAAAAAAAAAGACATTTGGTATTTAGGTGATGCATGACAACTTAATATAGAGACACAAGATGGGTGAAGTAATATCTTTTACTGGACAAGCTCAAAAACTTCTCTTACCAACAGAAGTTGGTCCAATAAAAGATACTACCTTGTCCACCTTGCCTCTTTAATATCCTGTGAGCAACACACTACAACCTTATTGATTCCCATATGCATGCGTATATATTAACAGCATAATTCTGCCCAGAAGGGTAAAGCCTGAATGCTTGTCAAAGGCATTTGACAAAAGAAAACCTCTCCCTTACTAAAGTTCTTATTTAGAGAATAATACAGGGAAAGATAAGAGCCAGTGAGGCCATAACAAGTTGATGCTGCCAGTTACACAAACCACATCAGGATCAAATTTATCTTTGCTAACCACTATGGAGACTAAGTGTATTACTTCTGCATTCTATACAGGTCAGCATTCACATGCCAACAATATTATGCTTTCTGCTCAGAGTTTTAGAAATGTGATTCCCATTAAAAGAGCAATAGTTGTTCAGCCTAAACCTTGCACGATTCCTTTCCACTACAAGCATATCTTTTGGTTACCAGGGCTGTTTTGCACCACAGCATCAGTGCAACTCAATCTGCATTACTCTGAACTGTATGAAGATTTATATGGTTCTATAGCAAAGTACCTATCCATGCAGATCAGTGCACATGAAGAGTAAGTTTACAGGAATAAGAAGTGAAATCTTGTCACTAGAGATCTAACTGACTATACTGAGGGATGAGATTTGTTAGCTAAGCAATACCTTTTGAATATTTATTTTTCTAATCATACCTATATTTTAAACCAAGATTCAGCAATTATTTCCCACAGACATTACTCTGCAGATAGGAAATTGGAGCTACAGAGATTAAATGACTTGCTGGAGGTCACACAGAACGTTAATGAAACCACCACAAACAGAACCCACAAATCCTATTTAGTCATCCTCTGATCTAACCAATAGTGAAAATATTAAATTTTGAGATTCACAGGCACTAATCTTTGTCAAACATACCTGAGAATCCTCTGCAGTAGCACTGGACTGGTTTAACAAATGTGCTGCATCGGTCTGGTTTCCACCTGCTGCTCCAAGGCGACGTTTAACTGAAACCTTATTAAGGACATAGGCACCCGATGCCAGTGGTTTAGTTATCACCTGCATATGAGTACACATAAAAAGGAAAGATTATATAGTTGCATCTTTAAAGCACTATCCACTTTGAAGCATCACTGATCTTCAATGCTCTGACCAGTTTGACAAAGCAGCCTCATTTTGCATGAGGGCAGTATACCTTTGACACATTGCTATGTACCGTTGCAGCTGGAGGTTGGGCAGTCAGTGTTTGTTGTTGAAGATGAAGCTGGTGATGCAGAGATTGTGGTGGTGGCTGCTGGTGATGGTGCAGGTGTTGCTGCAGCAGTGGTGGCTGCTGCTCATTTTCCCTATGCCACAGCACCCTTATAAATCGATTGTTTAAAACTGCCTCTGTGCTGGAAATGGCCTTTCTGGCCTCATCGTTAGTTAAATACTGAATTAGAGCAGCTTCAGGATCATTCTTGAAAGCAACCTAAAACAGAAGTTCGGCATATATGAACAATTGCCACTGATTCATATTTCACAGGAAACAAAGCATCTGAAATGTCATGTAAAACTGTATTCGACAAATGTTCGCCAGAAAGGAGGGAGTTGTATTTTTCAAGTATCGATTACACAAAAATGACACACTGATGAAGTCAAAGCCAAATGTCCTCTGACATACTTTACACAGCACAGACAATAGGTTTTATGTATGTAGTAAAATACACTACCATTGTGTTATCTGCTATCATCACTATTAAATATTCACTATGAAGTGAGACAGAAACAACCATTGCTGCTCCTATCACAGCTGTGCTCTGCATCTCCAGTTCTTCCTTTTAAAGCGCCTGTGGAAGGGCAGGGTTCGAATCCATACAAGACTAAATATCCACTGTATTAAGCATTTGGGTTACAGAAGCAAGGAGAATTCCGCCCAAAGGCCCAACAAAGTCATTACAATGCAAGCCACAAAGGTTTGCTCCACTTTTAGGAGAAAAGCCTCCTAATTCCATGTGATACATTTGAGGAAAAAAATGTTTTATTCAAGGTCAGTATCAAAGACCAATTTTATTTTCCAGTACGAAAAAGGTAATTACATTTTTTAAATACACTATTTTGGAGGAAGGTAGACTACTACCAATAGAGCAAGTCATTCTTAATAGAGAAAGCTAGATAGTTTTGGACTAAAAATGTCTTTACTCATATCAAACTCAAAACATAGGTAGATTTTCATAGGTCCCACTTTTTATTCAGTTTTCTTATCAAAGGCCTAAAGGAAGCCAAACTACTTTCCCAGCCAAACAGTGGGAAACAGTTGACTAAGATTTTAGCCATAGAACTAGAAATATTTTGTTTATATAGTTCCATTCCAGACAATCCCAAGCACCATCACCTGAACTGCAGTCACCTCTGTGATGGAAAATGGCAGTAAATTGCTACTTAGAGACTTTTGGTGAAAGATGCTTGGATAAAGCCCTGACCTTATGAGAAATACTATGGGATCTTCAATTCTCATACAAAAACAGGAAGGATTTTTGTTTACCAGGTCTCTTCCAAAAATCAAGTGTAGGGTGCTCAGTGAATGTTGGGGTTTCAGACCCGATGCTTAACCCCCTTGCTTCACCCCCAGCTTTGAGAGTTTAAAATGCACCTGTGCAGCTAGAAGCTACTGTATTAATTTTTAATAGAGTGGAGACAGTAATGCAGAGTGGACCAAGCACAAGAGGCTTCTGATTCAGTCCTTTGCCCTCCCCGCTAACTATCCTGAATTCCCAAATGATACAGTATGGTTTTTTGACAAAGTTATTGAAAAGAGACATCTGAAAAAAATAATCTTGATTTTACCTGAATGTTAACAATAGTTCCAAATTTGCTGAAATGTTCATTGAGTCGTGTAATATTATTCAACTCAGGTGGGATTTTTCGAACTTCCAGCTTGGTGTTAGTGTACTGATTCTTTTTCAGAAATCCTGGTTTATTCTGGTTATTGGCTTGCCTAGAAAAAGCAAGAGTGAGATAACATTTATGGGAAACATATTGCATACTAATTACTTAATAGCCTACTGTTCATTACTTAGGTTTATCCTTCTATAATAAGGGTAGATGACAAACTCAAGATTTAATGAGACTGTGGTATATGTAGCATTTAACATCTGTATTCTCAAATGGCAGGAGTCTGTTCACTAAGCCCCAGAGTCTTGAGAGCGCTCTGGCTCAGACAATTATATTCAGAACACTGAAAGAAATCCATTTTACTCCCTTGGTGTTCACACCTCAACTGCTAGCAGAGCACCTCACCCTCCCTGATTGAACTAACCTCGTTATCTCCATACTGATTTATACCTGCCTCTGGAAATTTCCATTACTTGCATCTGAAGAAGTGAGGTTCTTACCCACGAAAGCTCATGCTCCCAATACTTCTGTTAGTCTTAAAGGTGCCACAGGACCCTCTGTTGCTTTTTACAGATTCAGACTAACACGGCTACTCCTCTGATACATTTTACATTACTGATTAGTCAGCTGCATTTAGATAATCTCATCGTCCCTTACGGCCTTATACTCCGACTTATTAGTTCTTACTTTCCCATCCAGGGTTTCTTTACAGATGGGCCTTCCATACTACTTGGAGGTCTTTTCCTGTTGTCTGGCTCAAGCACCACTCTGGTTACATTGCTGCTGTTATTTGCAATGGAAATGGGAGTTTCAGTCTGGATGATAATGTTGGCCGCTGGAGGAAAAAGAAGCATATTATTTAAAGTGCTCTAACCGAGACATCCCCATAATTAGCATTTAAAGTTTAAAAAGCAGACTTTTGTTTAAAGAAAAGCACAAGTATACATACTACAGATGGGTATGTTCAGCTGTTAATACTAAAAATCAAAGGTTTTGACAAGCTGATCAATCTTGTTCATGGAATTACTTCAGGGAATGGAAGTAAGTAGCTTAACAATAAGCTGAGTAGTGGAGGGTAAGAATCTCTCTTAAAAATGACTTTGGACAAGCACCATATTAAAATTAGAGAAAAAAGCCTCAAATTAAACGTCATACTTTAATTTCCAAAGTAAGTGTCAGCCTATTTAACTCATTTAAGAAAGTATGAAAGCCTTAAGAAAGCCACAAATATAGGCTGAAACCTATCTGTTCAGACCACAATTAACATTTTTTAGCATCTTAGAGACTAACAAATTTATTAGAGCATAAGCTTTCGTGGACTACAGCCCACTTCTTCGGATGCATATAGAGTGAAACATATATTGAGGAGATGTATATACACACATACAGAGAGCATGAACAGGTGGGAGTTGTCTTACCAACTCTGAGATGCCAATTAAGTAAGAGAAAAAAAACTTTTGAAGTGATAATCAAGATAGCCCAGTACAGACAGTTTGATAAGAAGTGTGAAAATACTTACAAGGGGAGATAGATTCAATGTTTGTAATGGCTCAGCCATTCCCAGTCCTTATTCAATCCTGAGTTGATTGTATCTAGTTTGCATATCAATTCCAGCTCAGCAGTCTCTCATTGGAGTCTGTTTTTGAAGTTTTTCTGTTGTAAGATAGCCACCCACAGGTCTGTCATTGAATGGCCAGACAGGTTAAAGTGTTCTCCCACTGGTTTTTGAGTATTATGATTCCTGATGTCAGATTTGTGTCCATTAATTCTTTTGCGGAGACTGTCCGGTTTGGCCAATGTACATGGCAGAGGGGCATTGCTGGCACATGATGGCATATATCACATTGGTAGATGTAGAGGTGAACGAGCCCCTGATGATATGGCTGATGTGATTAGGTCCTATGATGATGTCACTTGAATAGATATGTGGACAGAGTTGACATCGGGCTTTGTTACAAGGATAGGTTCCTGGGTCAGTGGTTTTGTTCAGTGATGTGTGGTTGCTGGTGAGTATTTGCTTTAGGTTGGGGGGTTGTCTGTAAGCGAGGACAGGTCTGTCTCCCAAGATCTGTGAGAGTAAAGGATCATCTTTCAGGATAGGTTGTAGATCTCTGATGATGCGCTGGAGAGGTTTTAGTTGGGGGCTGAAGGTGACAGCTAGTGGTGTTCTGTTATTTTCTTTGTTGGGCCTGTCTTGTAGGAGGTGACTTCTGGGTACTCGTCTGGCTCTGTCAATCTGTTTTTTCACTTCAGCAGGTGGGTATTGTAGTTTTAAGAATGCTTGATAGAGATCTTGTAGGTACTTGTCTCTAACTGAGGGATTGGAGCAAATGCGGTTATATCTTAGAGCTTGGCTGTAGACAATGGATCGTGTGGTGTGTCCTGGATGGAAGCCGGAGGCATGTAGGTAAGTGTAGCGGTCAGTAGGTTTCCAGTATAGGGTGGTATTTATGTGACCATCACTTATTAGCACAGTAGTATCCAGGAAATGGACCGCTTGTGTGGATGGATCTAGGCTGAGGTTGATGGTATGATGGAAATTATTGAAATCATGGTGGAATTCCTCAAGGGCTTCTTTTCAATGGGTCCAGATGATGAAGATGTCATCAATGTAGCGCGAGTAGGGACGTTAGCGGATGAGAGCTAAGGAAACGTTGTTCTAAGTCAGCCATAAAAATGTTGGCATACTGTGGGGCCATGCAGGTACCCATAGCAGTGCCGCTGACTTGAAGGTATATATTGTCCCCAAATGTGAAAGTTGTGGGTGAGGACAAAGTCACAGAGTTCAGCCACCAGGTTAGCTGTGACATTATCGGGGATACTGTTCCTGATAGCCTGTAGTCCATCTTTGTGTGAAATATTGGTGTAGAGGGCTTCTATGTCCATAGTGGCCAGGATAGTGTTTTCTGGAAGATCACCGATGGATTGTAGTTTCCTCAGGAAGTCAGTGGACTGGGAATGGCTGAGCCATTACAAACATTGAATCTATCTCCCCTTGTAAGTATTTTCACACTTCTTATCAAACTGTCTGTACTGGGCTATCTTGATTATCACTTCAAAAGTTTTTTTTCTCTTACTTAATTGGCCTCTCAGAGTTGGTAAGACAACTCCCACCTGTTCATGCTCTCTGTATGTGTGTATATACATCTCCTCAATATATGTTTCACTCTATATGCATCCGAAGAAGTGGGCTGTAGTCCACAAAAGCTTATGCTCTAATAAATTTGTTAGTCTCTAAGGTGCCACAAGTACTCCTGTTCTTTTTGCAGATACAGACTAACACGGCTGCTACTCTGAAACCTGTCATTTTTTAGCATGACTTTCTTTCTTGGGCTGAAGATCAAGACAAAGGTGAGAGGCTGCAGAAGTGCTGGGAAGCTGCAGTTTAGAATTGGATGCAATTAAGAGAACTAGGGAGGTGAGGAATATTTGCCTAGTACTTGCTTGCATCCTGCTTAGATGCTGCTATTGCCATTAGTCTTTCACTTCCCACATGCCAAATACTCATTCCCCTAAAAAGAAGCTTGCTTAACTGTACATCATTTTATACGGTTTGTATAAGTACCAGAGACTTCGGTAACACTAGTTACACTGGTGAGAATGAAGGGTATAGGATGCACAGATTTTTTCATTTTAAATATAAAAACAGCTTCCAAAGTAAGTGCACCTCTCTTAGCCTTGAAAAACTTGAATATAAGGGATTGAAACAAATTTGCCTATAGTGTTCTGGATTTTCCCCGTTACTGAAATGCATTCTCAGAGAGCAGTCTCTTAGAGCTTGCAGTGAAGTAAATCTTGTGTTTATGGCATAACAATCCTATGCTATGGAAATGGCATATCAGATTCCACAATAATACTTCACTACTAGATCCTCTGCCACACCCTCCTCCACGCCTCTGGGAGCTTCTTTAATACTGTTCTGGGCCCCAACAATTTTTTTTTTTTTTTTTTTTAAAGCCTTACAGGTGTTATGCGCAAGCTAAAGTTTTTTTATACATGAGAATTAACCCTTCATTTAAACTACACCAGCTCAACTGAATAAATGCAATAGTTCCACACACAAAAAGATAAGATTTCCTGTGTGATAGTCTGTTTAAATTAAGATACCTTGCTTAAAATAAGCCAGACCCTCATGTGGCCAAGACCTGCCATAGCAGCTCCTTTGCCACCACCCTCACTTCAGCTGACACAGGGAGTATATGGAGAGAAGATGGTGTGGGTGGGCATTCTTGTGCCCCGTTACCAGAATGAACCTTTGTTACATTAAAGCAGTGTTCAGGCTGCTTATGTTATAATGGGTACGATTTTGGGATTAGGTAGCTTAAAGCTTTTTGCCCCATCTCACCTCCCAGCTGCACTAAGAGCTTGAGTGCTTTTGAAAATTAGAGGGAAAGTGATTTGTATTTCGCACTAGTCTGCACAGTAGCAAATCAGTTTTAAGTAATAAGTTTAAAAAAAACAAACTTTTAGATGATCACATTAGCATTCAAAATTATCTTCTACTTTAATAAGAACTTTGACATTTAAAGTGTGTGAAAGTTATGCCTGAACGTTAGTTCAAAGGTTCTATTGGTTTTTCTTTGTTCTAGGCTGAAGCTAAGAAAAACCAAGTGATGACAGACTCAACTCTGCTCATAAGAACAGTTACAGCAGTGTCAAGATACCTTTCTTACCTCTTGGATTTGTATCCATCTCCCCAGACGTTAGGCCAATCAGATTTGGACGCTGTGTCTGTGTTCTAGTAAAGAACTGTCGGTATTGAGATCTACCAGCACTGGTAATACTAGGTGCTTCAGGGTTATAACCATCTGGCTCATATGTATCTATCAAGAGACAGAAAAAGAAATGGGAGGGATTTCTAAATAATTCCAAAATTTCAGGTTAGTTGCCTTGAGGAAGATGATTTGAATGTAACACGTCTGATGTACTACACTGAGCACATAGCCCTTGTCTCAAGGAAAAGAAATTGCAAAATAGCATTCAGCTATATCATCCTGAAGGTCATCTCCCTACCCATGACCTGCAAAACCATGCTGAGGTCCAAGAATTAGAGCCTGGTTTGGGTGGGGAGAAGAGATGGGAGTAAAATAGGGCATAGAAATACACGTAGCTTGCAATCTAAAACACTTGAGTAATATTATTGAACTCTGTAGTAAACTCATGCTCTACTTAGTTTGTCACTGTTGCTAGTTTGAGGTGTGTTAATACTTCAACCTTTTTCATGCTGGTCCTCAATTCAGAAATGAAGGAAGATTTAAGCCATGTAGGTTATTTTTAATAAATACGCCAGGCAGTAGGGTTTCCTTATGGCACTCTTCACTAAATCTAATTATATTCCAGTGCCTGAGGGGAAGCAAAGCAGACACCCATGTATTTTGCAGAGCAGGGTGGGTAGGGAGACGGACCTTCAGGATGATATAGCTGAACTCTGTTGTGCAATCTCTTTTCCTTGAGAAAAGGGCTATGTGCTCAGTGTAGTACGCAAGACATGTTCTACATTCAAATAATTCTAAGACAGCTGAAATACCGGGCAATCATTTGATCAAAAATATTTACCCACTAAATGAGCCAACAAACAGAATTTAGCTATCTGACTCCAAGACCAGAAAGAAGAACTCTGTGTAAGCTTGAAAGCTTGTCTGTCTCACAACAGAAGTTGGTCCAAGGTATTACCTCACCGACCTTGTCTCTCCAATTAGACATTAAGGATCACAATAATCAAAAGGGATAAAGTAGGGTTGTTGATTAATTGCAGTTAACTCAAAAAATTAATTGCGATTAATCGCAGTTTGAATCGCACCGTTAAACAATAAAATATCAATTGAAATTAAATATGTTATTTTTCTACATTTTCATATATATTGTATTCTGTTTTGTAACTGAAATCAGTGTATATTTATTACAAATATTTGCACTCTAAAAATGATAAACGAAAGAAATAGTATTTTTCAACTCATCTCATACAAGTACTGTAGTGCCATCTCTGTCATGAAAGTGCAACTTACAAATGTAGATTTTTTTGTGTTACATAACTGCATTCAAAAATAAAACAATGTAAAACTTCAGAACCTACAAGTCCACTCAGTCCTACTTCTTGTTCAACCAATACCTCAGACAAACAAATTTGTTGATATTTACAGGAGATAATGCTGCCCGCTTCTTATTTACAGTGTCACCAGAAAGTGAGACCAGGCATTTGCATGGCACTTTTGTAGCCGGCATTGCAAGGTATTTACATGCCAGATATGCTAAACATTCCTATGCCCCTTCATGCTTCAGCCACCATTCCAGAGGACATGCTTCCATGCTTATGACGTTTGTTAAAAAAATAATGCATTAATTAAATTTGTGATTGAACTCCTTGGGGAAGTACTGTGTCTCCTGTTCTGTTTTACCCGCCTTCTGCCATATATTTCATGTTCTAGAAGTCTCGGATGATGACCAAGCACGTTGTTCATTTTAAGAACACGTTCACTGCAGATCTGACAAAACGCGAAGAAGGTACCAATGTAAGATTTCTAAAGATAGCTACCGCACTTGACCCAAGGTTTAAGAATCTGAAGTGCCTTCATAAATCTGAGAGGGACGAGGTGTTGAGCATGCTTTCAGAAGTCTTAAAAGAGCAATACTCCAATGTGGAAACTACAGAACTCGAATCATCAAAAAAGAAAAGTCAACCTTCTTCTGGTGGCATCTGATTCAGATAACAAAAATGAATATACGTCAGTCCACACTGCTTTGGACTGTTATCGAGCAGAACCCGTCATCAGCATGGACGCACGTCCCTGGAATGGTGGTTGAAGCATGAAGGGACATATCAATCTTTAGCGAATCTGGCACATAACTATCTTGCAATGCCAGCTACAACTGTGCCATGAGAATGCCTGTTCTCACTTTCAGGTGACATTGTAAACCAGAAGCAGGCAGCATTATTTCCTGCAAATGTAAACAAACTTGTTTGTCTGAGCGATTGTCTGAACAAGAAGTAGGACTGAGTGGACTTGCAGACTCTAAAATTTCACATTGTTTAATTTTTAAACGCAGTTTTTTTTTTACATAATTCTATAAATGATATTCTATTATTGTTTAATAGGGCGATTTATCCTAGGTCTGATAGCGATTAAGAACCAAGAACACAAGAGAAGCTAGGTTGGAGAAACAGAGCAAGTGTGGGGTCTTTCTAAATGCCACATCAAGGATGTCTCCTTCTGTCAAACGTATAAGGAAAAAAACCCACACAAAACCCGGAGTTTGTTAAAATTTGTGGAAAGCCTCCAAGTAAATATTGCATGGCCTGGAAGGTGAAGGACTGAATAGAGAGATTCATCTGACACCAAGTATCAAAAATCCACCAAACCAGCCTTTCACATTGCCAAGAGGCCATTGAAGTTTCCCCAATACATACTTTAAGTTTTAAAATGTATTCTTTCAGAAAAAGCAAGTGTGATAAAATGCTTGATCTTGGATATTTTTTAAAAGCAGTTTAGCTCTGGATTCTGCTGAGGACTTCTGTTAAGCATATGTAAATTGTCCTCTAGTTGCTCCTTTGTTGTATCCCATCTGATTTCAAGGGCACAGTCACTGAATGTTCCGATGGCAACAGTGAGAATTTATGTAGTGTCAAAGCATCAGTAACATCCTAAGAATTAAGACAGATTAATCAATCACGAAGAAAAACCCTGCAATTGAAGGACAATCATGTGAGGACAACATGGACTGGAAGTATTTGGGATAAATGAACAAAGATTTCAGCAAGATAACTGAGTGAGCTAAAGCAACACTGCCCTTCAGAACAAGGAAAACAGAAATGCCAATCGACTCTTCATTACAGGCAACAGTAGTGTAGCACTAAAGATATTGTTGGATTTAAGTTAACCATTTAAGGTTATCCAGTGACCAGATATATTCAGTTACTGCTTTCAATTACGTTTTATATAAAATCTTCATTTTCCATAGTAAAGAGGGACACATTCATCTTTTGGATAATTACAATGAAGTCGCAACATAAACTAAGTCTTATCTTTATAGCTTGCTTTTCTGGTAACAACATACTTGGAGGTGCAGTCTATTTTGGTAGCTGCATATATATTTTTTTTTAATAGAAAATTAAAAGATGTTACTGTAATCAAGAATAGAAGCCTTAAAACTGGCCAAAAATAAAAATATGGCTGAGCGAATGACTGGGGGGTGGGTGGGAAAGCTACTTAGAGGTTTAAGCGTACACAAGGTTACAAGTTTAAGTGTAAATACTGAGGATTAAGCGGATAGTTTTAGACGAGACTAATAAATCTAGTTCACCCCAGGATCCTCCACATTCCCTGAGGCTGCAGAGATCCTATGCCACAGTCATACTGCTTTAAGGAGATGATGCCTGGATGAAATTCCATTTAAATGTGAAACTGTCTTCTCCTCCCTCCTGCCCCCCTCTCCCCCAACAAATGGAGCATTAATCAAAGGAAAGCCACCAGACTGAATGTTTTTGGATTTGTATGCACTGCAAGAAAGTAAAAGTAATCACCATTTATATTATACAACATTAACAGAAGTAGTTTTAACTCTATTTTATCCCAGGCAGATTAAGACATTTGCTTACGTTCTGATACTGTATACAGTAGGTTCTGGGGTAAAGGAGGAGGTAGTCTTGCTCCCACGGGTGCAAGATTGGGCACCGCACTCGTCCGAGGCTGGTCACGGTTATTCATCAAACTTGACTGTGTTAAAGGTGGTCCTATAATGACAACATTAAATAGATCACTGACTTCATAGCCCTACAGATACTGAACATGTTTGGACTGAACTGTTTGTACATTTATACTCAGCCTTTACTATAACCAAGTTTCTTGAGACTGCAATATTTTCTAATCTGAGCAATAAAAACATTCTGTATATGAAATGTGATTTGGGTTATTTACTCAATGATATTTTATCAGAAAGAATAAAGCTTTAAACTAAAAGGCACTCTCTCTTTCCTTGGAGACAATAACTATTATTGTTAGGGCTTACATTTGCTAGAACAAATCCTCCCTCACTTCCACCAGGGGAATAAAATCTCATTGAGAGCAAGAGATTACAATAGCGCTGTTTAGCCAGCATTTCTCAAATGTGGCCACCAGTGGCTTTTCTTGTGGCCGCAGCCTTCCGGATGGTGATTGAGGGGCGGGCGCAAAGCAGTGACCCTCCCCTGGAGCCACAAACGCCAGAGGAGCAGACAGATGGTGTGAGTTCCCTATCTTCTCCATGGCGGTAGGGTTCAGGCTTTCAGCTTCACCCCTGCAGAGTGGCGGGTTCCGGCCATGCGGCAGTGGGCTTTGGCCTTGGGCTGTCCCTCGACCCCTCGTGCACCACCCCCAGTCCTCGCTGGATCCTCCGGCCACTCACCCATCCACTACATCACCCCCAGCTCCCACTGCCTCCCTACCCACATCGCCTCCAAGGCTTAATTTGTCTCCCGGCTTGCCAGGGCTGAGTAAGTCTGCTGTGAAAAGTGATATTTGCATGTTTGTTAATATCACTTTTCACAGCCTCCCAGCTATCTTAACACCACAAAACAAAACAAAAAAGACAAGAACATGCAAAGCACCTTATTTGTGTTTCTATTCTGTTTAGGTCCAGTAAAGGATAGAGACAACTGTATGCTATTTTTATTATTGAGCTTGCAAAAAAACCTTGCATAAATTACTATGATTTGGACATGTGCATATATATATATATATATATATATATATAAAATGTTTCCTAAAGTTAATTAAGTATTTTAGGAAAAATGATCATAGTGGCCACCACACTCTCACAAAAATTTTGTTGTGAGAACCCCAGGTTTAGACTACAGGTCTGAAAGAAGAACTGCAAGGACAAGAATTAATGCTTTTGTGGACAGAAGCATTTTTGTGTTCAAGCTCAGAGTTATTTTACTATGTTCTTTTCTACTTAAGTCCAGTACAAAACTGAGAACAGCTTTGATTTTTATTCATATTTTAAAGGTCCACAGAACAGTGGCTTAATCATGATATGCATCCAATTAATAAGGTTTCAACCATGATCAGACAGCACTACAGTCTGTTTTCTATTGAGCAAAAAAGGTGGTAAGCAGCTCCAAGTAGTTTTTCTGCTGATCAGACGTACTGGTTTTTGGGGGGGAGGAGCGGGGAAAGAGGGAGGAGAGAGAGAGTATGTTTTTCCATATCCAAATGATTTTAATTTCATTTTCTTATATTTTTAATACAAACATAAAAGTTAAATGTATCGCCACACAGTTCTTAAATCCTGAAGCCATTTCAGAAATCTTTAGAAAGTTTTGCACACAAGTTGGTCAACAGCACTATTTTTGGGGGGAAGGCTAGCAAACTCAATCCTCAAAAAGAGATTGTATGAATTATTAAACCTCACATTCACACACTTTTCTGAGTATCACTTATCTGAAAAATTTACAGGAGGCCCAAATGCTGAATGCTTGGAGAGTTCTGACTAGTCCACAGAATGCCACATGTACTGTGTTGATATAATGAATAAAACAGTGCTGGAAAACAGTGTACATGTTTCCAGTATTCTGCAAAATTCTTCTCACAGGCACAATTTATCCCCAACATTTCTCAGAACCAGCAAAATACATTGGGATATAGTAGAGAAGTGGCTAGGGAAACTCAGCCACCACTGACAAGCCAAAAAACCCTAATAAACCAGAAATGTTAGATGTGCTAGAATGCATCCTCTTTATTTTGGACATTCTACAGCTAAGAGAGGAAATTTTGAAAAATATTATTAAGTATGATATGCTTTATTACCAAGTCTAGTAGGACAACTACAGAACTTGAAACCTCTGCCTGTAAGCTAGTTCAGTTTTGATTACAGCACACATTTTCCTTAAAATTAGTTATTTGAATATTATATGATTGGTAAGCAGTTTCAAACTAATGTG
Organism: Trachemys scripta elegans; assembly: GCF_013100865.1. Taxonomy (NCBI): domain Eukaryota; kingdom Metazoa; phylum Chordata; order Testudines; family Emydidae; genus Trachemys; species Trachemys scripta. The sequence continues at coordinate 17,604,518 of NC_048305.1, read as the reverse complement.
AGAATCTTTTGACTAGACTAACCTAAAAAGGTCATCTAAACTAATTGTCAGCAATAATCAGCCCCATGTATATGAATAGCTGCATCTATTCCTTTGTATTTAACATACTTTGAGTCCTGAGTATCTACTAATCAAAGGGATATATTATACTGAATCTATAGTGAGACTTATTGGAGACTGAAGTGCTAAGTGCATGAATCTAAATGCTCAATCCTACACTGATGGATGGGGGATGGTTAGATTCCCCACCGTGTCTCTAGTTTCTATATTAGTCATTTATAGTGTTGTGAACACTACATTTTTAAAACTGCCTTCCAAGTTTCATTTTAGTAAATGTTTTGTACAGCATACAGATAGCTAAAAAGCTAGAACAATGTGTTACTTTGGGTAAATAAAAGTCTCTCTTAACAGGAGCCAAGTAATTCATACTAGGACTACAAAATAACCTACTGCAGTATTTTAACTTACTTGATACAGGAAGCACGACAGGAGGTGGTGGCCGAGGATGTACTTGTGGGCCTGGCATTCTCATATTGTGAGCTGGACCTGGCATTGGAGGCATTAGCATACCAGGAGGAGGAGGAGGAGGAGGGAGTCCTGGGGGTGGTGGTGGAAAAGGAATCATGCTTGGCAATGAAACTTCATCTACTACTAAAGGGTCATTTCCATGATCAAATTGGCAAAGGTCGCCAAGGACACAAAATCCTCGCTCTGCAAAGACAGACAGACAGACAGACAATTTCATTACCATGTTTCAAGAACTTCAAAAGTGATGACTATAAGATTTAATCAAGTATCACTATTTCTGTGCTTTCTCACTAAAGAACAAATAGATGCATTTAAGAAGTTCAGCATATTCTGATCTAACATTTCCCACCATTAAATAAAACTTCAAACTAGAATTCCAGTTGGAATATTAGTTTAGTGTCAAAGAATCTGAACTGTTTCCACAACAGTGTACAAACTTCAACAGCGACATGGGGGATGGGTAGGTAGGGGAGACAGAATCACCACCTGTTTTATGTCAAACCCTATAATCTTAATGAAGACTGCTACTGGCTGAAGTATTTGCAAAGGCACGCCTGTAGAATTATGAACTTAATACATTCCTGCCAGTGCCAAGAATTGTCAGATTTCAAGTAAACCACTTCCAGCAAGATTAAATCTTATCCAAGCAAACTGCAGGCTCATATGCATCCTTACATTAAAAAGAATCTACCTACCACTTAATCTTCATTTACTGCTTGCATTTAGTGAAGAATTTAGTAGATATATTTAAAAATAAAAGAATGAGTGAGAGGTAAGAAATAAGACACTAGGGAAGAAGTTGGAGAGAAAACAATAGCTTCCTTACCATCATAATCTCGACATCGTCTTTTAGGAGGAGGGTTTCTGCCAAATGAATTGGGAACACTATGATTGTTATAATAATTTGACCAACTCTCTGTGGTGTTCTCGGGATGGTGAGCAGGTGCAATCACGGTAACAGCACTGGGAATAGACTGCGCAGAGGAATACTGTTCAGTAGAATTACTGGATGACAAAGACACTGGGTTATATGAGCTCTCCATGTCATTCCTTTCACTCTTGAATTTTGCTCTCTCTTTGTGTTCCGCTTTAAAAAAAAATTAGCAAAATAAACCAGGTAAGTTTTCATGCTTTTGTTAGGTATATCAAAGTCCTGGAGAAATGGAATGCATAGATGGTTAGTGGACATTACACAGTAATACAAACTCACGTATTCACCATGCAGAACGTAGAGTGTTTATACTGTTTGTGTAAAATTACTTTTCTTAAAATGCTAGAACTGTAGACCCAAGACATCGAAGAAGTTTCCACCTCAGAAACTGATCATTACTCTCACAAAGCTCACATTCATCCATTTTCCTTTCTTGAAAATGAAAGCAACTTTTCCCTCTAATGTTGAATGAATGACAAACACTCCTTAACATATCCTGAAATACACAACACTTTATTCTGCCAATCGCTTCAGTTCCTGGATTCCCTATACAAGACCAATAGAACACGATGCCATCATTCCATTTAAGTATTAAAAAAAACCCATCTCCTAAAATTGAAACAATTTTATAGGAATAATCAACTTCTGCATAAAAAGATACCAGCATTTTGGAACAATAATATGTTTTATCAACAGACAGCACAATACCAGAAGCATACATCCACTGGAATACACTGATGAATAAATTAAAATGGAGTTAAAAAAAAACACCGTAATTCCCCTAACTATACTACACTACAGAACAGCATCTTAATTAGTTTAATTATGTCAGCAGCATGTACTTCTCCAAGCCAGTTCCATAGCTAGTGTTCTTAAACAACTCACAGGCATCCAACTTCTGTTTATACATTTTGCATTAATCACTACAATGAGTCAGATGTTCTTCCAGTGCAACTTTTTGGCTACTCACCAATATTTCTGTTCAGATCCCGGTCTTTGCTTCTACCCCCGCTGCGGCTACGACTTCGGCTTAACCCTCTGCTTTTACTACGACTTTTACTCCTGCCTCTTCGCCAGTCGTATTTGTCTCTATATAAATCATTCCGATCATAGTATCTGTCATAGTCTCTCCATTTGCCATCATCTCTCTTTTTCTCTCTGGTTCTGTAAGTCATGTATGTATAAGCCACATATATTGAGAGAAACAAAGCCACGGAACAAGTTTGGAGTCACAAATGGTAAATGTTCTTCCCTCCTTACTCTACTCAGACAGTGGCACCCACATGTGCCTCTATTGCCATGCTGTCTCACAAGAACGAACAGGTTCCTGGAATGGCCAACATCATCAGCTGCTGTTAATATTGTGCATAAAAAAAAACCCAATGTTCTTCTACTCTCTCTCTCTTCTTTCTGAAATGTGGGTGAATAGATGGAACTCAAATATCCCTAAGCACCAGCCCATGGGAGACTTTGCGGTGTTCTCAGAGGAGACTATATTCTATCAAAGAGCTACTGGAGGTTGATGGCAGAAGGGGAGGGAGGACCGAGTAGGCATTCTGGTAAAATTACTGCCTCAAGAGGTGAAAATCCACAGTTAAAAGAGTCTGGCCAGCAAGGAAAGGGAAAGAGATGAACATCTTGTGATTAAACGGCAATACTAACCTTTGTTCATTAGAATCTAAACGGTTTCTCTGTGGGCTAGGATACTTCTTTTTCCTGCCATCTCGTTCTTCCTCAAACGACTCTTGAAATATCTATTTAACAAACACCACATCATTAAACATAAAACAGCTTTAAAAAATACAAAGAAATAAACCTAGATTTAGTTCAAACCACAGCTAGCAGCTGTTTAAGACAACAGGACACCTATGCTAAATGTGTATGTAACAAAGCAGCAGGGTTGTAAATCTTCATGTCTTTTTAAAAGCTTTTAGTTTCCCTTTGTCAGTAAAGCTTTCCAAAATTAGAAGACTATTTTTGGGTTAAATTTACATTATACAGGTGGTGTTGAAGTTAAAGAAAAACAGTGTGTCATCCTCTAATTGGTTGCAGGGTTCCTTACTGTAAGCAAATAGGATCTCCTACATACGATTTCCCAGACAACGGGAACTTAAAACTATGCAGCTTTGCAGGCCTTCTTTCATATGTAGTTGCATCATTAATATGAATTCTGGATGTGGTAAATTATTCATATATTTGGATAGTACTGTACAGGTCATACCGCTTACAAAAATTAATAAAAGCCAAAAACAATTTCACTGGTGTTTTTACTCAGCTCCACCATAACTTGGTCTGTTAGAAACAGTACAAGGATCTTTTTCAAAGTTTATTTGTAGCCATTTTGTTCCAAACAGTGCATCACTTCTAAATTATTAATAATTTTGATGGCAACAGCAATGTTCTTCTATAAAAGCTTCAAGATAACTATATTTTATAAGATTCTTCCTTTGTCTGCATTATTTTAGCTTGTGTCATTCTATTTACAGGAATCCCAAAACATCTCTAGATGCACAGCAAATGACGTTTCACAATGAGTTTAAAAGACATTCTGGTCTAGGACTGGCTATATTATGTCCTGATCCCATGCAACCATACATAAGAAACCCAAATACCCAATTCTAAACCAAGAGAACAATGGCAGTTTTAAGATCTGTTCTAACATGAACGATCATAGCTAAATACAAGTGTTATGGCATCAAAAGAAGTGATAGACTTATAAGGATGCAGTATGATAAACTTTCATTCAGGATCAAATGGTATTTCAGAATTAGAATTTTGGTATGAAGAGATGGTCCTTAGATACAATGAAGGGCAACCTAGAAATAGCTAGATTGAACAGTGTAGATGTAAATCTACACTAAATTACACTTTTAGCAGAGAAATGTCTCCCTTTCCAAAACCCAAGGTTACATGACTATTCTTTGGAGGCCTGACTGACAGTTCGCAATGTGTGATCATTTACTGCCTCCATGACCTTCGGCTGATTGCTGACATTGCAGACGGGACCACAAAAGTATAGTAAGATATTTCCAATATCTATATGTAGACTCTCAGACAACAGTGGATATATGAAAAATCCATTTAGAGGCACTTGTCTTAAGCCGTGTTTCCCAACTGTTCACTTACCAAGGAGAGATTTTAGAAGGGAAACTTCTAGTAGTTCTAAGAGTACATGATATACATGCACATGAAGCGGGAGAAGGGGGTCAGAATATCATATATCCCATCTGACCTTATCTAAATATAGCCAGCTCTTTTCTGTAATAACTACATCACTTAAATCAGGCTTGTGAATCTCACTGATGACAGTACATCCAGAGAACAGAGAATTATTTCTATTGCATTCTCTATTAAACACTCCAATCAGGATCAGGGCACCACTATGCTAGGTGTTTTACAAACTTGTAGAAAGAGGTTCCCTGTGCTGGGGAATACACAACCTAAAAAGACAACTATAATAAAAAAAGGTAGTGGAAAGGGGTACAATATACAAATGAAGTGACCAAGGCTGATGATGGGCACACACTTTGGCGCCTCCATTTTTAAACATTTTTATTATTGTGGGCAACAATGAATACGAGTATAAAAAGCAGCTGCTGTGGAAAGAAAGCTGTATTATATCCAGGATAATTCCTTAAAAAAAGCAGCTTGCTAACATGTTTAATTGGTAACAACTTTTCTAAAAAACCCATTTGTTATGCATTTAATACTGCATACACAATAGCTACACCTAGAGTAGTGGTCTTTTGGAAATCTACATGCATCTTTTGAGGTAGCTAACAAGACCCTTACATCATTCTCCATTCCTTAAATCTGTCCATTGTAGAGTCATTCCTCACTGCCAAGGAGGGCCGAATGAGAGTTCGGAATGCTACTCCCACATTGATCAAAGGGAGATGTCTGCAAAAGGACACAAAATGCTCCCTTACCCAATGGACAGACCACACCACCTTTACAGTATTCATGCAAGCTCAGAGATGGTAGCACAGACCATTAGCCACAAAAGAGCCTGTTCAGAGCATGTTTTGTTTTTATAACAACTTCCTACAAAAGTGGATGGTGGAGGGACTAGTTTGAGAAGCTCACAGCAGCAGGTGGATGGGAAGTTAATATTACCTCCTCTTTGATTTCTTCTTTTTCCTGACCTGCAGGCTTCGGTTCTAGTTTTGCTGGTTCAAGGGAAGGAAGGTAGTTCTTTGTGTACAGACTTTCAAATAGTTTATCTACAAAACCTGAAGTTTCTGAGGAGAAAGATGCACACAAAACTTGATTATACATCTTGACTTAAGTCTATTGTCAGGAAGGACTATGTTGATAAGACAATTCCCCAAAATCCAACCACAAAATAGTATTACTTTGAAAAAAAAATCCTTATCTTAAATGTGTGTGAATTTTAGTGGTGTTAGGTACTGGAATGACAGCCCTAAAAAATGATGTTTTCCATACAGCTATAGACATAGGTACACAATAGGAAGCAGCATGGACAACGCCACATAGCCTTGCTAATACATCTTAATTTGTGGTGAAGGGACCACTTTTAGGACTGAATACACCACTATCTCAATTGCTCATTCGATTTTTGTCTCTGTAATAAGATTGCCGACTGCAGCAATTTTTGTGACGTAGACACTCATCCACAGGAAACAAGACAAAATTTCACACTGGATCCCAAAAGGCCATTGAGAAGTACTAAGTTACAGTCTCTATTAAATTGGTCTTCACTTGAACCAGTGGCTTAGAAACGAGAGGTTCTGTATCTCCATTGCCACTTCCTGGACAATACAGTCCATTCAATACAGGCTTAAAAAAAAAAATGCAAAAATACAACCTACCAATCTACATTTATTAGCAAGTGAAAGTTTAATATTTCAAAATCCCTGAAGTTTTAATTCCATCAACTTGTCCTTAGCAATTGAGTCCTAACCTCTTGTTTATTTATTCTTCTTACCAGCGCTTCTATACTGTAACTACTGCATGCATGCAAGCGGTGTGTGATATATTAACTTTTCACATTCTGTGCACAGGGGATAACCCTTATAGAATCATTTGACTTCAACTGCTGAATTCTTTGTGAGATATCTAGTAGGCCTATCTTGAGAGTCAGTTTTCTTTAACCTAGTTAATTAAAACATTTATAGTAAACAGAGATCATGCCTGCACTGAGAGTTTTAGGCAATTTTTGGTCTAGATACAGTAACGCTTTCAGGGTGGAAGCAACAGTGTAGACACACTGACATTTTTATCATCAAATCATCGAAAGATGCTCAAAGCAAGTCTAGATGACAAAAATAATGGTGTGCTGTCTACGCTGCAGCTTTCACCATTGTTAACACAGGAGGAGCTGTGCTTGTGCTCAACTTGCTTAAAATTCAAAGCATAGACAAGAGATAAGGGTTTTAATGGCATTTCAATTCTGGCTGCATGAATAGGAAGGGCTCCTCACAAAAATCAGAAATGGAGAAGGGAGATCAAACTGCTCTCCAGTTTTCAATAAAAAGGGGGTTCTTACAAAATGACTTTTTTCTATAAGAAGAGCCCCTTTTTAGTCAAAATTCAAAGGCTGTTTGAATTTCACTTCCTATCACACTCAACCTTAGTTATTTTAGAGACATTTGCAAGTGGGCATTTGTACTTTAAAGGACAATATAAGTCTTAGTATAACTCTGCTGAAGTCAATGGAGTTACACCTGAGATAAATTTGTCCCAGAATATCAAGTCTCTGATCTGACATTACAAAGATGGCATTGGGTTCCCTACCAGCAATGAGGAGGAGGATTTAGTTAGGCACAGGAGTGAAGTAGCACCTTTGAGCCCTGAAGTTTCCATCTATTATAATAAAACGGTTCCATCCTGTTGAGGAGCTGGTGAGAAACAGGCACCCAGGAAATACCTCAAATCCTCGGTGTTGTGAAAGTTCGTCATCTTCATTACTCATGTTTAAAAGCAATCTCATCCCACCATACCCACTAATTTGGCCACTAAGGGTCAGATTTCCAAGTTCTCAGCACCCATATTTGGGGCCAGATTTTCAATTGGAACTGAGCTTCCATTTTGGCACTTAAATAAGGGCCAGATTTTCAGAAGTACTCTACATCTGATAGCTCCTATTGTGAAACTTATGTATGGCCCAATTTTGTTTTGTAAACCTGGCCACTAGTGTTTAAGGAAATTAAGTGTTAATTTTTGCTTAACAGGCTTTAACTCAATTGAAGTTGTTTAAAAATCAGATCTTGGAACCTTCATTTCCTGGCAAAAAATGCTAAATCTCATTATGAATGCAATATACTTGTATATGGGAAGAAAAGAGTAGGCCCCAACATGACAAACTTTATACAATCCTTTCTAAACTTTAACTATGATGTTACAGAACAACAACCTTCCAACTCTAAACCACTAATCACAATTTAATAATTGCATTTAAATTTTATAAATTATGTTGAATATTAAGCTACATAGTTACAAAGAAAGCAGAACAAGTACCTTTCTGCAGAAAGACGTCTAGCTGATCAGCACAGAAAGCCTTCAGCTCTTTCTCTGGTTTGTCTTTCTTGACTAATGCCACAACGTAGTTAGCTAAGGCTGAAGGGTCTGCATCACATCTGACGAGGAGAGGAAAAAAATTCTTAGCAACATACAAATTGATTTTGTTAAACAATGTTGAAAATCACTAGAAATTACATTCTGGACAATCACAGTAGTTATAGAGGCATCATCAAGACAATCTTCTGGCAATGCATGTTGTTGGATCTTTAGGATAATATCGTGCAATCCAGTAACATCACAGTTGCACCTGGCTCCAGTGTCACAGAGCAGTTTCTGCCATTGTTCCACACCAGTGAGCTGTTTCGATTTTATTTTGTGCTCCACTAACAATGTCAGAAAAAGCTTCCATGCCTTGTGCTTATTCTTTGGCTTTGCTTGTGAAAAACACCATAATACAATTCTTAGGTCAATCAAGCAGATGCTATCATTTCTGGCCAACTCCCCCTTACCAAAGCACACCCAAAACAACTGTGCCCCACCATTAATGAGAGAAACTTACAGAAAAATGACCTGGAAGATTGTTCCACAGTGGAAATGTTGTATGATGTCTTAACAACCAGAACAGACTAACCAAACACATCTCACCAGGAAGAGATCTGAAAAATGTGTATTACGTACACAGTTTCATCACACAGAAGCACAAGTGAAAAGAATGAAGCCAACATGCAAACCTTCTTTCTTTTCTTCCACAGTACTCTCAAGGTAGAGATTTCACTATCTAAAAGTGCCTTTATTATCACAAACTAATTATATTACACTCACAGCCCAGCAGCCTTTATTTGGCTATGTGAAGATCACTAGAAACACATCCTCCCTTTGTACTACAATGCTCTGGTACCACTGGTTAAACTGAAGGTTGCTTTATATCGTACACTGTTCAGCCATCAGAAAACGTTCAAAAATGAGAACCTACTTGCCAATAGTGAAGCATTGTACAACACAACAAATGTAGCAGCTAGGTGAATAGATGCAGAGGACCCCTAAATGCCAGGGGTATGTATTTGTATTTATTCTAAGTTCATTATTGAAAAAAAAAAAAAAAGAAAAGATTCTAAAGAACCTTTGACTGTCAACATTTGCTTGCTTTTGGAATTGTCAATATAAAGCATACTAGACATAGCAAACAGTTTAGAGCCTCAAACTTGTAACAAATTATTTGTTGAAAAATGCAAAACTTCACAATTAAATATTCAATCACCTCTACACCCTATTAATTTGCTCACTTATTTCCAGTGTTTGATGGTTTCAGGAAAAAAATATTTTATGTTTCAAAAGGACGTACAGAAATACAGTAATGAAAAGGGTTAATCCAAAAAAAGTGGAAGATTATAATGTTTGTAAAAGTGCGGTTGATATGTTCCATGCCAGTCCCCATGTACAATTTAATGAAAAGAAAAAGCTTCAGAGGTTGCAAAAAAAAGGGAGCGCTTCCATCCCTTCTAAACATGTTTTTTTATTTTAAATTTTCCCCCTCCTTCTTTAGCATCCCAATTTCTCTCAGGATGACCCACTGGGATATTCTAGCACTTGCTTATTACATAACAGAAACTTGCATAAAGTGCTTATTATACCCCGGAAAGGATCTGTGCTGCACGTTCACTCCTCATTGATCTCAAATGCACAACCACCACCACAAAGAAATTCTAACACTGTTTGCCAAGAACCCTGGTCTCCAGCTGAAATTCATTCAGAGTATACCTTTGGTACCAGAAGTCTGAAAGTGCTCAGGTTAGAAGGACGATCAGAATCAATAATGAAGACAGATGATTTAATAGAGATTGTAGACAGTAATATGCTAGATCAGGGGTAAGCAACCTATGGCATGAGTGCCAAAGGCAGCATGCGAGCTGATTTTCAGTTGCACTCACACTGCCCAAGTCCTGGCCACCGGTCTAGGGGGCTTTGAATTTTAATTTAATTTTAAAGGAATCTTCTTAAACATTTTAAAAACCTTATTTACTTTACATACAACAATAGTTTAGTTATATATTACAGACTTATAGAAAGAGACCTCCTAAAAACGTTAAAATGTATTACATGCACGTGAAACCTTAAATTAGAGTGAATAAATGAAGACTCGGCACACCACTTCTGAAAGGTTGCCGACCCCTGGAGGCTTTTTTTTTTTTTATTAAATAAAGACATGATACTGTAATTCTCAATTTAAGCTTTTGTATCAAAATTAAAGCAAGTGAAAAGTTAAAGTATTCAGAGGAAAAGAACCACATTGTAAGTACAAACATTATACTTTAAATGTTCAAACATCCATTGGTAATAGGAAATGGGGAAAAGTTTCAGCCAGTCTCTATTTCTTTGCTATTATAGGTTTAGGACAGACCCCTAATATCGTTATAGCAAAGTGGAGAGTAATATCAATGTTTATTTCTTTTAATAATTACATACAAGTTGTTAAAGATTTTACTAACTCCTCATGTAAATATGTAACAAAACTAGTCTGCAATAACTTTTATCGTGTATCCGTATACAGACAATTATTTTACAAAACTGTGCTATTTAACAGATTGTAGCCAGTCTCATTGTAGGACCTCCACAAATTTTCAAATGGAAAAAAACACAAATACAGAATATAGTCAGTGATAAAAAGTAGATTACTAATAGCTTATAAATTACAACTGTGAATTCACATAGGCCTCTCTTTTCCTCTGATAAAAACTAAAAATTCAGATAATTCCATCCCCCCCAACAATCCTGTCCCACAGCTTTCATTATAGGAAAGCCCTGTTTCTGGCAAACTTTTATGAAGTGAGTGTGCATTTATACATAGACCTCTACCTCAATATAAAGCTACCCGATATAACATGAATTCGGATATAACGCGGTAAAGCAGTGCTCCAGGGGGGTCAGGGCTGCGCACTCTGGTGGATCAAAGCACGTTCAATATAACGTGGTTTCACCTATTACACGGTAAGATTTTTTGGCTCCTGTTATACCGAGGTAAAGGTGTATTTTACAAATATTTACCCAGTACATCAGGGACTCCTTTAGAATGACATTTCTTTGTAATTACAGAAAAATGGCACATTATCAAAATCCTTCAGAAGTTTGACTGGAAAGTTTCCTGCAGATCCTCAAGAGTGGACTTTGAGTGTTAACTTTTGCCACCTTTTCAATGTGACTAAAGATTTATTTTATGAACTATTTTATATATATTGTGTGTGGGGGAGGAGGGATTGAACTCATGTTGCACAGTTGAAGTTTAAATGCACGCTGAAGCCAAAAACTCCCAAACCCTCAAAATATGGTGCAAGTGTCACATATTCTGTCTGCAAAGCCCATGCAAGTGTTAACTAATTAATCCTTCACACTCCTGTGAAGTAGGAAAACAAGTATTATTCCCATTTTACAAGAGAACCAGGGAGATTTAAATAACTTCCCCAAGGCCAAAGAGGGCATCAGTAGCAGAGCTATGATTAGACCACAGAAGGTCCCTGGACCCCAGTCCTGCACTCAGACCATTTAAAAAGGACAGTCTCTAGGAGACGCTCTGCTTACTGAAAAGTATGAGCCAGCATAGGAGTGTGACAATACAGAAGCTGCCGCATCAACTTGTTAGCTACTAGGCCCTGCCACTAACCCACTGCATGGACATTCACGCCTCTGTCCCCTTGGCCTACCCCCCCCAGCCCGCATACCAGGCGCAGAGTCCAGGGCACCTTTCGGACAGGGGGAATATGGACCTTGCCTCGCAGGAGCCTGGGAACTCGCTGGCCGAGCCCAGAAGTTTATTTGCGAGCCCGAGTGGGGGCCAGTGGTGGAGTATCCGTTTTAGAGACAGCCAAGCCGTTTTCAGCGGGCAACACATTTCAACCCCCGAGTTTCCCGCCCCCCCATGAACACCCTCACCCCCCACGGCACCCCCCATTGTCTCCCGCGCCAGCAACAAGGCAGCCCCTCCCCCCCCATCGCCACACAGACTCCTCGCACCCTGGGGCCACCGGCCCACACACGCCCCCAGCCTTCCCAGTGCCCCCCGCCAGCGCCCACCCCCCCGCTGCCCTCCCGGGCCGCCGCCCCCTCCCCTCACTCACATCGGCTCCAGTAACTTGGCCAGCCAGGTCTTGAGGGCGTCCACGTTCTCAATGATCATGGTGCCCCCCGCTGCTCCGCCCGGCGCCTCCGTTACACCCCGGACACCATGGCCCCAGGCCCTCAGCGCCGGCTCGGACCCCGCCCCCCCCAGGGCAGTTACTCGCCAGCAGCCCCCTCCCCCCCGCCAGGGCCTAGTACAGGAACTAACCACCCGCACACAACGTAAACTGCTGGTTGCCAGCAGGGGCGGGACCCCGTTCACGGCTACCAATCACATGGGCGGGTATGCGCGAAGCCAGCCAATCGTAGCCGCGCAAAGCTGCTCGGCCCGGGGGTCACTAGGCAGGCAGCAGGTTAGGTCGAACTAGCACGTGAACTCTTGGTGCAACATGGGTAGAGGAGGCGTTCTTAAAGGGCCAGGCACTTCTATTTTCCACTCACCCCCCGTCCCAAATGGGTGAGCAACAGCCGTAGTGCCCTCACCCAGCCCTGCCCCCTGGGGCGAGCCCCTCATTCCCAGCCGAGCTCCCCGGCCCATTGAGGGATGAACCTCCCCATTCCTCATCCCCTTGCCTATGGGGTGGGCATCCCACCTTCCAGCCAACCCCCCCACTGGGGAGCACCCCAGGGGGAAAGCATTCCACATTCCTCCCAGCCCCCTCCTCACCCCCATGGAGTGAGAGCTCCCTATTGTCACGGCCAGAGCCCTAGGGACTGAGCACCTTACAATGCATCTTCACACTTGCACTGCAATCCTGTGCACACTGTTCTACTGTGAATCCTGCACAAAATGGCTTTCACGATCTTATTTTTAATAGGCCGCTACTATCACCAGTCACACACATGGCGTTCAGGGTAGGACCTGCAGGGGGCAGGGGATTGATTCCTCAGCTATTGGCCTCCAGGGGGGATTAAATTTATAAAACCAGCAGGTACACTTGCAGCTAGGGTGCCACTTACAGTTTAAAATACTTCCAGCTTCACTTGCTTCTGTTTTCTCTGGAAGAAATCCCCACAAGTCCATCCTTTTATGAATGACTGTGTTATCTTAAATTAATTAAGGCATAAAACAAAGACTCATACTCTGATGCTATATTTAAGAGGATTTTGTACGACCTGGCTCAGTGATTTCCCTACAGCTCCCCTGAATTTCCCCACCCCCCAGTTTTGTGAACTAGTTACATGCCAATTTAGTGACTGGAAATTTGAATTGAAATTGAAACATTAGTACACACTTTAAAAGCATATACAGTGTATGTTAAAATACATGTATCTGAAAAAGTATAATAGATTTGAAAAGTATGAACATAGACTAGCTTCCTTATACAGCTGTTGTTTTTTATGACAATGTCAGTGCATTCATTTCAGTGATGTTGGCCAATCTAATAATTTCAAATGATGATTTGTAAGCAAAGTCTAAATGAGCTGTCCCTGACAGCTAGTGATGAGCTGGGGTAGGGGGGAAAGGCTTCAATTACATTCACACCTAATCTAGGTATCCAGCAAACAGAGCTGTGTTGCCCAAGTGATAGATTTTGGCTGGGGTTGGGTTACAAATCACTTGAATGTGGGGGGAAGGAGGGAATGAAATGTTGTTGTTGTACTGGCTGATGTTTATGAGTCACATTTGTCTTACCGGATTGCTTATGCCAAATAAATACATTTGTCTTACAAAGAGACTATATACAGTGCAGCATGCTCCAGCCGTGCTTTTGACATGCCCCTTCACCAGTGCTTGGAACAAGACCAGTTTAGAGCCTTTTCTCCAGCTGTCCACTGACCAGGAAGGACCTCTGCACAGGCAATATTATCAGGGAGCTGTTTCACTTTAAAGCCCCCTTCCACTGCTAGAGTGGCATTGGGGGGGGGGTGTCTCAGTATAAATAAGGGATTGTCCACACTCAAAATGCTACAGCGGCATAGTTGTGCTGCTGTAGCGCTTTGGTGTAGACACCACTTATGCTGACAGGAGGGGTTCTTCTGTCAGCGTAGGTAATCCACCTCCCTGAGAGTTTTACAAGTGTGAATACATACAGACCTTCTCAAATATTTGTGATTATATTGCCCTGTAGTGTCCCAAAAAAGAATTACAAACCATAATAAAAACATATACTGCAGATTTTCTTGCAGCTCTAGTGCTGATCTTCTTTCAGCAGTGTTAGATATCTAAGTCTAGACTAGCGATCCAGTTGATTGCTTCAGGTGACGTGGCGTGGATGGAAAAAATATTACTGGGCTATAACTCTTTGGGATGTTGATTGCTGAGGGGTGCTGTAATCTGAAGTCCGTTTCCACAGTCACAAATACAATTGTGTCTCAGTCCCCGATTACGGAGGAGGTAGGTTCAACTGCCATGTGATTTGCAGATGTGGTTCAGAGTAGACCGTATTTTTTTATGGGAGTGTAAAGCGACTGAGTTCTTTGGTTGATCCTCAATGAATTGTTTCTTTGGGACATTTGCATCCTTCCACATTGTTCGCCATTGATCTTTGGGGGAGAACCCTGAGTGTTTGAATGCTTGCACTGCAAGCCAAAAAGGTTTTCTGGATTTAAATAATAATCTGTTTATTGTTTAGGTCTTCACATATTGGAAGATATTTGTTCCCTTGAATACAATGGAACTCCCACAGGATTCTCATTTTGTGAAGAACTTAAGGTGGATAGATTTGCACCAGTACAGGAATCCACAATTTTGGAATTGATTTTACTGTACCTGTAATGAACTGCATGATAGTGTTAAGTTGAGAATTGAAAAGTGATGTATGGGACTGTTCACCCATCCAGATGGGTGAACAGTATTCTGTGGAAGAGTGGACAAGGATGTGTAAAGAGGTCCATAGAGTTTTCACATTAGCTCTCCAGGTGATTCCTGCCAGTTTCTGGATGAGATTTAACCACATCTTTATTTTGCCATGTATATTTTTCAGGGGCTGTCGATACGTGAGGTTTAGGTCTAATGTCACACTAACATAATTCAGGATAGGATTGTTTCTTATCTGGTGGCAACAAAAGTCCATGAGCAGCTTTGCCCTACCCTTTCGATTGATTAGATGAAATGCTGGAGCAGGTGATGATCACCTTCTCATGGTCTGTCCTATTATGGGCTAGAGCACAACCAATGTTACCAAATAGGCATCTGAACATCACTCAGTGAAGTCCTGGAACGAACAGCAATAGAAATAGTTACTTTAGTAGTAATGACCTTGATTGTAGGAAGAAAGGTCCTGAGTTTTAATCCTTACTGACAGCTATGAAGTCTGCAATACAAATGGTGACTGTGAAACCCAGGGTGGCAATGGAATAGTTACATCTTCCATCATTTTCATTAGTCTACAGTGTTTTCATTCACTTGTTTGTTCATGGGCATACTAGCTGACGATGTCTGAAATATAAATGTGAGGAGATGAATAGGGACACTACTACACCTTAACGTCACTGAAATACCCTGGACTAAGGGAGATTCTGAGAAAGAGAAACAGGGAAAATGGTAAATAGTAAGACTATATGAGTGTTGCATCTGTGTCAAAAAGATCATTAGGCTTGTTTTCACTGAGTATTCATGCTCAGCAAGATAGAAATATTTTTCAAATGTCTCAGCTAAGCTCTGCTATGTTTTCAGTGTATACTCTTGAAACAGTAGATAAGTGAATACAGAGCGGCTCTTGCCATATTTTTCTATAAACGTAGCTTTTTAAATGAACAATCTAATGTCAGAAGATTTAAAATTCTCTCTCTGTTTGGTGCAGGAGAGACTAAAATGTCAGTTGTTTGATGCAGCTTCAAAACTATGTTTTAAAAGGTATTAAAACATTTTAAGATGAAACTAAGCTGTTGGAGACATGTATCCAGGATGTGATGCATTTCAGTTAATCAAATTATCAATTCTTAATGTCATCCTATGTTCTAGTTGTCTTTGAGTACTTAAACCCTATCAAAAATGACATTTAGAGGAAGAAAATACTGGGTCTGTGCTCCCCCCACTTAGGACTAATAAAGAGGGTCTGATTGTTCTTTTTATATTAGAGATTCAGATCTTCTTTAGTCTGGAAGACTCCGTGGACACCTGGTAAAATGATGATTTCACTAGCACTAAACAAGAAAAAGTTGAGGAGTTAGGCAAGGAATTAGTCGGACAAAACACTTTTTCAACTTCAGTGACTAATTAACAGTTTGAATAAAAGAAGCATTTGTTAGAGATGCAACACCCTCATACCTTCAATTAAGACATTAAGAGGTTTCCGTGTACATGCCTTATACCTCCTACTAGTCCTCCAACGAAACCAGGGAAGATTAGATGTTATATTCCTGATATTTCTAAGATTAAAAAATACTAGCAGGAAAAATGAAAGAGTTTAGACCTTTATACATCATAAAGAAACATAAAAAGAACAAGCGCAGTTGTTTTAAAGTCCTTTGGAGATCACTTTTAAAATAAGAATAGCGGTTAGAAGAATTGAAAATTGTAAAGCTAATATAATAAGCTACTGGTACAGTAGCTTTAAAAACACCGAAGTCCAGAGTCTCCTCTGCCTTACACCTTGTGTATTCCGTTACACCTCTGTAAATGGGAGGTAAACTGTTACTAAATCAAAATATCATTTTTGCACAGATTTAAATGTTGACACCGTACCAGACAGTGAAGAATCAGACCCCAATTCTCGTTAATGGATACAAGTAATAATTAATTATTGGAGCCTATCAATACAGCTCACACAGAATTACAGTATTAACTATTTGTAGGAGCCAGAAGGGGAGAGAAATACTTAGATTGTAAACTCTTTAGTGCAAGGGCTGTCTGTTTTGTGTTTGTACAATGCCTAGCACAATGGGGTCTTGATCCAGGACTGGGACTCCTAGATGCTACGATAATAAAAATAATAAATAATATTAATAAAGCAAAAAACACAGGCAGATTCTTATCAAGTACAGAATTCAAATTCTTTGCTGCTGAAGGTGATGCAGTTGCACCCATTTTTACAAACAGAGAATTGGTCCACATTGCAACCTAGAAGTAGAAAGCCATGTGATATAAGCCTGATGTTTTACATCTCCCCCAAAACAACAACAAAAACAGCCAACCACCAATGAGCCCTGACTTTGTAAAGGGTGTGCTGGAGAAGTCATTGAAAATGAAAGCTGTTTTCTATTTCGCCTTACAAAATATAAAGTAGTACCAGAAAGATATTGTGCTTCCTCAAATTACTGGCTATAGTAAATGACTTCTAGCTAAAAAAACAAGAAAGAAAAAACACGCATAACTGTGGAAAAAAAGAGAAAGCAGAAGCAGCCTTTGAATCAGAAATACTAAAAAATAAAACTTAGCCCTTATGTTGCATTTTAAATGTTCAAGTCTGTCTACAAACAACTTATTTGTCCTTTTAGATTTTGTTTGAGCAGAACTTTGAACATGTAAAGTGTAATATAAGTGCTAAGTTGTATTATTTCTTATTCAGAGGCTGGCTATAGAATGTGAGACTTATTTGTGCTGTTCTTTTTCTTCCCAAGTTATGCTATCTTATTTTTTTGTTAAGTTGACTTCTTGGTTTTTAAAATTTTTAAAATTTTAAGACTTTAATTTTATGCTGCTAGTCTGTGACTAAACTTGCAGCCGGTAATTTTTCTGGTGACTTTGTCAGTTTCAAAATGACACTAAACCTCACATGAACACATATAATATCCATTTACCACATTATCTTTGGGAAACCAGACCTATAAACAGACACTGGATGTATTAACTTCAGCAACAATTGAATATCTCGTCATGCCATTCCCTTCAGGTTGGGATCTTTCAGCCTTGAGAGTTTCACTAAGCAAAACTAATCAATGGTATATGAATTTATCTGGTCTTACGGTCTGATGATTTATGCCTTTGAGTTAGCAAACTTGATTCTTATTTGTTCCTTGCCTAACCTTCAGGCAGGAATGGTATTTGAGGGCATAGGTTCCTTGAATTCAGTGGCCATGCAAGGGCTTGCCCAGATCTCAGTGGAAATTAAAACAGTTTGGGAAAAGAGACTATATGTAGTGCAGAATGCTCCAGCCTTGTTTCTGACATGCCCCTTCACCAGTGTTTGGAGCAAGACCAGTTTAGAGCCTTTACTCCAGCTGTCCACTGACCAGGAAGGACCCCTGCACAGGCAGTATTATCAGGGAGCTGTTTCACTTTAAAGTCCCCTTCGACTGCCAGAGTGGCATTGGGGGGGGTCTTAGTGTAAATAAGGGATTGTCCACACTCAAAATGCTACAGCGGCATAGTTGTGCCGCTGTAGCGCTTTGGTGTAGGCACCACCTATGCTGACAGGAGGGGTTCTTCTGTCGGCGTAGGTAATCCGCCTCCCTAAGAGTCTAGAGCTGTGTACCTGGATCAGTTTAACAACATTGCTCAGGGGGTGTGGTTTTTTTAAACCTCTTTTAAACCTGTTGTTAATTAGGTAGTTAAACAACCTAATTTTCTAGTGTAGACCAGGCCTAAAAAACAGACCAAACACAAACCCAAGCCCCTTTGAAGTCATGGAGTATCTTTCCATTGACTTCAATGGGCTTTGCATCAGACTTCTTATTCTTGTCTCTATCTGTTATATGTGCTGGTATCCTCTGTAACCCACATACCAACATGGTCCCAGGCACTGTGTTTAGCTGTGCCAGACAGAGTTGCTTAAGGGCTGTAAAGGAATCTTGCATGCAGTTGCAGTCAGATATCTAGGTCAGTGTTTTCTAAATTTTTCCATGTCACGCACCAAGAGGCCGTTTGCGGCACAACCGAGGTGGCAAGATGTCTACTCTAAACAGGAATGGATACAGAAATGATTGGGCCAAGTCCCATTGGCAACATAGTTGGTGATGGTATGGTTGGCCCCAGGCCTAGCAAAGCTCAGACCAGAAGATGACCCCAATGGCTTCCTCTGAACATTTTAGAGAGGGTGACAAAGGCAGCAGGCTGGGAAGGGTCCACATGGGTGGCCTGGGTAGCACCAAATTTGACAGGTGAAAGGCAGGACGTTTATTGGGTGGTAAGTGATGATCAGGTAAACTCCTATCTGGTGGTAAACGTAGCAATCCTGGACAGATTAGAGGTGACTCCCAGACATACAGACAATAGTTTTTTCAGGTAGAACTGTTTCCACAAGGGGCACAATTGCAGGTAGTGTCCCAGAAATGACAAGATCTTGCAATGCCCTGGGAGCAGTATGATGGAGAAAGTCTTGGATCAGATCATCTTGGAGCAATTCTTGGAGGTTCTGCCCAGGGGAGCACAGAGTTGGGTAAGGCACTTTCAGTCAACCTTGGGGACAGTGTGGGATGTGAGGGAAGAGGTGGAGCAAACGTAAGCCTTCTTTGAGACCTGTAACACCGCTCTACAGCCAAAATGCTCCTGAAATAAATATAGTCAAACTTTACTAGTTCTGGGTCACTGAGAACGAAAATGATGCTTAAAATTGTTGATTGGCTCTAGATTTCAAGATATGCTATTGGGTCAGTATATACGACCCTTGACTTGGGAATGGCGGAGGATAAGTGAGTTATAAAGGGAAGGGATCTCAATTTAAACCAGAAATGACTAAAATACATCTTTGACTGGCTCTATGAATAAATCTATGACTGGGTTTGGACAGTACTTGCTTTTTAGGCAAAACAATGAATGATGCAATCTGAAGCTGGTATTGTGTCATACATGATATGAATTGCATCATGTTATTCCTAGAAGTCATGGATGATGCAATCATAACGAAGCTTACATCACTCTGCTGAACAAATTGCCCTATATCAGCTCTAGAAATCATACAGTGTCGTGCTCTCTTATTTGTCAGTGTTTGATTTTGCAAAGGGACACATTTCTGTTTAGCCAAAGTGAGCAGAGATGCCTTGTACTTGTGTGAACAGTTCAGATAACTTCTGCTATGTTTGTGGTGAAGTGACTTTTGCATCACAAAAGCGCAATATAACCCTATAGTTAAGAAAGCCTATCACCTTTATTTTGGCTGCAAAATTGGAGATCAGGACAAGAGGTGGGCCCCACACATATGCTGCAACACTTGTGCACCAAATCTTCACCAGTGGTTGAACAGGAAAAGGAAATCTATGCCTTTTGCAGTGCCAATTATTTGGAGAGAGCCAACAGATCATACCAGCAATTGTTACTTCTGCATGGTGCCTCCAATTGGTAAAGGTGTGTCAAAGAAGAAAAAGTGGACTGTGCATTATCCAAACATTCCATCAGCTATACGCCCAGTACCCCACGGAGAAGGACTGCCGGTTCCTGATGCACCAGAATCATTCTCACTTGAGTCAGACGAGGAAGAGGAAGAGGCTGAAACTTCTGGTCCTGAACCATCAATGTCACAGGACCCACATTTTCTCCCATCCTCCTCCTCTGAACCACACCTCATAACACAAGGTGAACTGAATGACCTTGTCAGGGATTTGGAACTACCCAAGAGTAAAGCAGAGCTGTTGGGCTCCAGACTACAGCAGTGGAATCTCCTGGCAGGTGATGTTAGGGTTTCCATGTTCCGTGACCGTCAAAAGGATCTTGTCCCATTCTTCTTCATGGAACGTGATCTTGTAGCCTGTAACAACACAGATGGTGTGATGGCAGCCCTCAACATCGTTCACGATCCAGATGAGTGGAGACTGTTCATTGATTCATCGAAGACGAGACTTAAAGCTGTTTTACTGCATAATGGCAATGTTTTGCCATCAATTCCAGTTGGTCATGCAGTCCACATGAAGGAAACCTATGACAACATGAAACAACTTTTGAGGTGCATAAACTATGACCAACATCAGTGGCAGCTCTGTGGCGATTTGAAGGTTGTTGCTCTCTTGCTTGGTCTGCAGACTGGATACACAAAGTACTGCTGTTTTCTCTGCGAATGGGATAGTCGTGCAAGAGATTCCCACTACATCAAGAAAGATTGGCCACTCCGACAGTAATTGGAGCCTGGGAGGAAAAGTGTTCAGCATCCACCACTTGTTGAATCAAGGAAGATTTTGTTACCATCCATACACATCAAGCTGGGTCTGATGAAGAACTTTGTCAAGGCTATTGACAAAACACAAGCAGCTTTCAAGTACCTCCGTGGAAAATTTCCAAGGTTAAGTGAAGCTAAGATAAAGGAAGGTGTCTTTGTTGGTCCTCAGATTCGTGAACTTCTTCGTGAGATGATGCATTTGACCATGCACTGTGTGGCAAGGAAAAGACGGCATGGAAAGCCTTCCAGTTAGTGGCAATAAATTTTCTCGGAAACAACAAGGCAGACAACTACAGGTTGTTGGTGGAAAACCTCCTCAAGGCATACAAAAGGCTTGGTTGCAATATGTCACTAAAAATACATTTTTTGCACTCTCATCTAGTTTTTTTTCCACCAAACTGTGGAGCAGTGAGCGACGAGTACGGCGAGCGATTTCACCAGGACATTGCAACAATGGAGAAACGCTATCAGGGCAAATGGAGCCCACCAATGCTTGCAGACTATTGCGGGACAGTGACAAGAGATGCTCCATTTAATGAATACAAGAGACAAGCCAAGAAGCGCTGAGTAGACACTGAATAGGACTAAACTATGTACATAATAGTTTTTTGCCTTTTGTTTCATAATAAATTTTATTTATATAACCCTTTTGCTGATTTTTAAAGTGTTACATAAACAGGACAGGTGAAATATTATCATGTAAAGCAACCATAAACACATGAAAAGACCTAGGTTTACAATTTATGATTAAAACTCTACTATCTACACAATATACATAGACATAAAATGTAAAAACTTAAATATCGTAGAAACAGTAGCCAATCAGTTGTTTTACTTGTCATATTTTAATTCAGCACATCAAAATACATAATAAATAGCACATTTTATCTCTGAAGCAGACGACTTCTCAAAAAGTATAGACCAGTGTAATAGGACATGCTCTATCCTCATCCTCTGATGCCCCAGAAACCTCAGTCTGTCTAGTAAGTGGCAACTTTATGTGAATTTATTTACATTGCCATCACCAATGCAGTCTCATGCAGCAAAGTATTTACAATGCTTTTTGTCCTTTCCCCCGGGTTGTGGGTGCACTCTGGTCTGGGAAGATTGGGTGAGAATAAATAACCTGGATTAACATTTCTCGAGTACATCTTCTGTATCCTTGGCAAGACCCATATTTACCCTAACATAAGAATGGCCATACTGGGTCAGACCAAAGGTCCATCTGGACCAGTATTCTGTCTTCCGGCAGTGGTCAATGGCAGGTGCTTCAGAGGGAATGAATAGAACAGGTAATCATCAAGTGATCCATCTCCTGTCACCCATTCCCAGCTTCTGGCAAAATTGAGGCTAGGGACACCATCCCTATCCATCCTGGCTAATAGCCATTGAAAGACCTATCCATGAATTTATCTAATTATTTTTTGAACCCTGTTATAGTAACCCTACTGCAGAAGTTGAGCTGGAGGTTCAGGGTTGGAGATCTTCACTGTGTTCGGGATGGTCAAGGTTCTGCCTTGGCTGATACTTCAGGGGAGAGAATAGTTTGGTTTCTCAGCCCTCATACAGCAGGGGCTAGAACAACCCAGCACCAGAATGGTTTGAGGTCAAGTAGAAAAGGAAGTAGGAGGGCTAGAGGCTGGAGTAAGAACAGCAAAGGGAGACTGAAAGAGAGATCACAACCTCCCCAAGGACTGAGGGATCAGCCTAGAAAATGCCAACAAGAGTT
The DNA here is from genome assembly GCF_013100865.1 of Trachemys scripta elegans. Taxonomy (NCBI): domain Eukaryota; kingdom Metazoa; phylum Chordata; order Testudines; family Emydidae; genus Trachemys; species Trachemys scripta. The sequence goes on along the minus strand of NC_048305.1, from coordinate 17,581,765 downwards.
GGACAACATAAGCTCCATACAGGGGAAAATCATCAACCAACTAGTCATGTTAGAACAAGAGACCACGTTTGGATGTGGGCTAGGAGGAAAAGCAACAATGTCTAATCCTGCAGGAAGAACTGGTCTGGGCCCAGATAAGGAAAACTGAACAGGATACCGTGGAGATCCAAACAGAGTTCCAAATTCAACAAGGTGTCATAGGGACCCAGGCTGGACTCTCTCCGTTAAACAAGCCAGCAAGAGGATTCAGACAGGGCCAACATTTACTTCTCATGGTGAGACTGAGGTAGAGAGTCTGTGTGCAGAGACAGAAAAGCCTAGGCATGCAGCAACCCCGAAATCAGGGAGACAGAGATAAGACATTTTGTTGTCTCATCATCCAGTTTTGTGAGATCCTTTTGTAGCGCTTCGCAGTCTGCTTCGGACTTAACTATCTTGAGTAGTTTTGTATCATCTGCAAATTTTGCCACCTCACTGTTTACCCGTTTTTCCAGATCATTTATGAATATGTTGAATAGGACTGGTCCCAGTACAGACCCCTGGGGGACACCACTATTTACCTCTCTCCATTCTGAAAACTGACCATTTATTCCAACCCTTTGTTTCCTATCTTTTAACCAGTTAACAATCCATGAGAGGACCTTCCCTCTTATCCCATGACAGCTTACTTTTCTTAAGAGCCTTTGGTGAGGGACCTTGTCAAAGGCTTTCTGAAAATCTAAGTACACTATATCCAATGGATCCAGGGCCGGCTCTGGCTTTTTTGCTGCCTGAGGCAAAAAAGCCTCCCGACGCACCCCCCCGCCGGGAGCGCGGCAGGGGAGGGCGGCGAGCCCGGCCGCGGCCCCGCTGTCCCCAACCGGCCAGAGCGCCAGGGGAGGGCGGCTCCGCTCTTCCCGGCCGGCCTGAGCGCCAGGGGGAGGGCGGCGAGCCTGGCTGCGGCCCCGCTCTTCCCGGCTGGCCAGAGTGCTGGGGGGAGGGCGGAGAGTCCGGCCGGGGCCCCGCTCTCCCCGGCCGACCGGAGCGCTGGGGAGGGCGGCCCCACTCTTCCCGGCCGGAGCGCCGGGGGGATGGCGGCGAGCCCGCTGCGGCTCCTCTCTCCCCGGGTGAGCGCCACCCCCCTCCAGGTGCCGCCCCAAGCACATGCTTGGAGGGCTGGTGCCTGGAGACGGCCCTGATTGGATCCCCCTTGTCCACGTGCTTGTTGACCCCCTCAAAGAATTCTAGTAGGTTGGTGAGGCATGATTTCCCTTTACAAAAACTATGTTGACTCTTTCCCAACAAATGATGTTCTTTTCTCAAGACTAAACAGGTCCAGTTTCTTTAACCTTTCCTCATAGGTCAGGTTTGCTAAACCCTTTTATCATTTTTGTTGCTCTCCTTCTTCTCTGGCCTGTCTCCAATTTGTGGACATGTGCTGTCAGCTGCTCAGTCCCCAACAGCAAGAGGCCCTTGGTGCAGACACTGACCCCTCCACTGGGCTGGACACTAAATCCACTAAGCGAGACTCCCGGCTCAGGCAATCACTCAAAATGGCCAAAATAAAGGCAAGGGGCAACAGTAACCCCAATCCTACCCCTTCTCCTAGCCCCAACGACTAAGGAGGAGAAACTTGATACTCCCCTATCTTTGAGGGTTGGTATAGCCCAATGATGAGCATGATGGGACTTGTAGTACCACTGCGAGGCTTCTGGGAGCTACACGTCGGCCAGCCATGTGCCCGGCGGCGCGGAGATTTCTGGGACCTGTAGTGTTCCATCCCATCCTTCAGCATTAGACTAGCAGCGTGGAGAACTACATTTCCCGCGAGGCTTTGCGGTAGCGTTCTGGCCTTGCGCTTTCCGGAGTGTGCCTGGCAGCCGGTACAGCGTGGAGAAGGCTGCGGAGGCCAGCTGGGGACTCGGGACTCCGGTCGCAAAGGATAGGATAATGGTGAGTATGGGGCTGTGTCCCGGGGGCACCCCGGACAGCCGGTGAGAGAGCGAGAGGTTGGGGGTGTGTGTGTATTGTCCCACAGGGTGAGGGGCTGGGGGGACCAGGGAGCTGTGCATTATCCCACAGGGCGAGAGGCTGGGGCTGTGGTGGTGGGGTCTGTGGATTGTCCCATAGGGTGAGGGGCTGGATCCATTTCCTGTCATGCATTCTGTCAAAGGATCTCAAAACAATTTTCTACCATGGATTCACTGAACTTTACAATGCCTTGTGAAGCTGTTGTTCTCTCCCTTAGAAAAGGGGAAGCTGAGGCGCTGAAAGGTAAAGTGACTTGCCCAAGGTTACAGAATGGGATGGTAGCAGAGCTTGGGAAAGAACCTATGTTGACGCCAAGTGCTGTGCTTTAACTAGCATATGGCATGTATGCTCTTGCTCGACTTTGGCCTGTCAATATGGCACATGCACTTAAGGGGTTCTTCCTTTTTAGACTGTCCTGTCAGAGGATTTTTGTTTTACAGTGTAGTGACAATTATACCGTTGTGTTGAAACATACCCAAAGCTATCCAGGATTAGTCAGTGTCTTGTAAAATGCAGGACTGCTCCAGTGAAAATTGGCACTTTCCCTTGAAAGAACAGGCAAGTTTACTTAGACTTAAATTTGGGAATTATAAAAATGTTTATAACAAAATTTAAAAATAAGAACTTGGTTCATCTCTTCTCATTGTGTAAGGCAAGTGTTCTCAGCCTTTTTGTTTCTGAGGCCTTCTCTAACATGCTGTAAAAACTCCATGGCCCACATGTGCCATAATAACTGGTTTTCTGTGTATAGAAGTCAATGCTGGCATAAGGGGGTAGCAACCAAGGCAAATTGCCTGGGGCCCCATGCCACGGGGGCCCCTGCGAAGCTACATTGCTCAGGCTTTGGCGTCACCCCGGGTGGTGGGGATCAGGGTCCTGGGCTTCAGCCTCATTCGGTGGCGCTTCAGCTTTCTGCCCTGGGCTCCAGTGAGTGGCCCTGCTTGGTGGACCCCCTGAAACCAGCTCATGGCCCTGGACCTCTGGTTAAGAATCACTGGTGTAAGGTCCATACACTAATAAGATGTTTGGGATATCTCTGTCTATTGCACAGACAGTGGAAAAAATAGTGTTAAGAGTTTATGAGTATCCATTTTAATCTCAAATATAGGGATAATTCTATATCAAGCATAGGAGAACAAGAAGATGTCAGTAGATGGGGTAGATTCGAAACATTTCATCAGGTTATGTAAAGCCTTTTGTATGGTTTAGAGTCATTCTGTGCCTTTCAATGGCACCCTTTTATTTCAGAGGTCCCCAAACTGTGGGGTGCCCCCACTAGGGGGGGTGCAGAGGAATGTTCTGGGGGGATGGGTCAGCCCCCCACGAGGGCTTGGGGAGGGAGCGCTATCCAGCCCTGTTCCACCCCCAGCTCTCAGCCCCTTGCCTGGCCCTGCCCTAGCCTCAGCACCTGGCTGCAGCCCTGCCCCCAGCTTTAGCCCCTGGCCGCAGTTCAGGCCCTGGCCCCAGACCTGCCCCCAGCTGCAGCCCCCTTACCCCGTCTGCATTTCCCTCCCTCCTGGAAACCCCGGCCCAGCTCCTGGGGGGGAGGGGCACTGACAAGGGTAAGAGGGGGTGTGACCCTGAAAAGTTTGGGGACCACTGCTTTATTGAAGTCTGTGCTCACAAGTGTATTGGGTAATTTACAGACAGGTAAAGGTAGACACAATCCAAACCACAAATTGCTTACAATCAAGTCCCTGTCCTGAAACCAGTTCCCCTTGAATCTTCTTCTTCAATGCTTTGCTGGTCGACCATAGAGATTGTTCGCCATTTGGTCTGTTCCTGTGTGGGACTGCAAGCACTTGATGGGCTGAAAGTCCAATGTTAGAAGTCACTCGATGCACCCTTATAATAGGGGGTCTGCCTCTGGGCCGCCTCCACCTCTCGGTGGGTGGAATTTTAGTTCAGATGTTCCCCTTGAATGGTCCCTTGGGATATGTGCTAACTGCTTATGCTAAACTATCTGTTCAACCTTGTATTTAACTGTGACACTGTGAGTACCTTTCTCAGACCTGAGGAAGAGCTCTGTGTAGCTTGAAAGCTTGTCTCTCTCACCAACAAAAGTTGAGCTAATAAAAGATATTACCTCACCCATCTTGTCTCTCTATATATACATCAAACTTTATGCATGTTAGTAGTCTGACTTCAATATTCATAATGTTGGAAAATACACAATGAGTGCTAGTAACAAACAATGAGTATACAGAATAGGGAGAAGGAATAAGATTATGTGGTTTCCTCACGTTATGTAGGTCTTAATGGTTCCAGTAGTTGTGTTTTGTGGGAAAGTATATGTATATGAATGCATTTTAAAAATGTATCAATGTTCGTTGCTTATAAAATAATGCAACTTAATTTATTAAAACCTTTTAGTCAAAGATCTTATACTTCACGTGCAATAATGCAAGCAGACTCTGCTCTCTTGCACTTGTAGGAAGTATTATTTCCATTTCCTGTAGGGGGAAAATTGAAGCACAGTTAAGTCTGGAGATTTGTTCAGCATTACACAGTGAGGTAGTGAGAGAAATAGGAATAGAGATGCATGGCTTGTCATTCCTTGTTCTAACCGCTACTCATGCTACTTCCCACTAGATCTGAGCTGTTTGCCAATATCTAACTCATTACTTGACAACACAGTAACTGCCCAGGCATAGGCTGTAGCCATGATGTGCTTATAAGGCTTTCTTTGAGGCACATTTGCAAGGCCCTTTGTATGCTACTGTTGGCTACATCAAGCCTTCTGTCTTGAAAGAAGAGTATTAATTACTTCCTTTGAGATTTTTGGTCTTATCACATGATTAAATCTTAGGGCTACAGCCGTCTGTGGGTCAGTCCTTATCACAATATCAATGTCCTGAAGCTCGTTCAGGCACTATGGTGGCAGGGAACAGTGTGTTCAAGTATTGTCACTCCTTAAGGTGAGGTCAGAGCAATAGTGAAGAGCAGTAATATTTTAAATTCAATAGAAAACCAAAGTTAAGTTATAAGTATGGTGGTACAAGGCTGGTGAGATCAATCAGCAAGGGCTAATGCCGGTCTGTGGCATAAAGTGGAGATCAAGTTCAATCAGTTTGGAAAGAACATTAGTGGTTTTGAATTAACTGTTACAATTTATTGTCCAAGTGGACCTTTTGTGCCAGTGCTTTCATGTTTTAGAATTCATGCTGGTGATAAAGCATGCAGTATAGCCTCTTGGTACTTTATCACTCCTGCAACAACGCTCTCTGCCAAAGACTATGTACTGAAAGCCTCGCCATTCTTTTAAAACTATGCAAAATAAACTAACCTGTATTTTTATTTTTAAACTTCCTAACTCCTTGGTCTTTAGGGGCACAAATTGAACCAAACCACTTATAGTTTGCTTTGTTTTTTTCCCTAATGTCAGGGATGGGAACTCTGTAATGCACAAGTCCATGATAATTTAGTTGTGAAGGAAAGACAGATCATTTAGCAATAGGGCTCCAGGACAGGAGGCTTAATTGCAAGTGGCTTCCTAAAACTGACTTGGAGCTAATATGGAGGGAGCATGGTTTAGTTATCTGAGCACATGGGAGTGCGTTAGGAATTTAGGAGTTCTAACCTAATGCAAATTGCGCATCCCTATTTGCTATCATGGAAACTGAGATAGAAAAGTTAATAGTACTTCATTTAGGTAGCGAGTGTATGAGAATTCATTAATATTTACAGTAGTGCTTTGTAGATATGCAGCATTATCTGAGTCCTAAACATTTTACAATATTCACTGAATTTTAACCAGATGACACTAGTTTTAACCTTAAAAAAAAAAAATCTTAGGAGAATAGGAGACATATTAACATTTTGATAGATGGCAGAGTGCTCCAGTTTTGTGTACTCCAGAATGATGATTGGAAATCTGAGATACAGTTCTAATGTCCAATTACAAAATGAATGCAGAACTGTTCTGTGGTATAATGAGTGCAGAAATATGGTAAATGGTTGGCCAACTGGCTACATTTTTTTTCTCTTGTGTTGAATAGGAACGGAAAGGGACAGCAAAAGTGGACTTCCTGAAGAAAATTGAAAAAGAAATCCAGCGGAAGTGGGATGATGCGCGAGTGTTTGAGGTTAACGCATCTGATATTGGGAGCCGGACAAGGTAACACTTTTGTGTGGGGAGGGAAAGCTTCTAAATAGAGCTGGTTGGAATTTCTTTGATGGAAATTTTTTTCGGTCCAAAACTCCTCCCGCCCCCCATTTTTCAACCACTCTGTTTTTACATAATCCGAAATATTTTTCTGTTTCTACATTATGTGGGAATCCCCGTTGCGGTGACGCATGTATGTTGGCTGAAATACCAATGAGCTAAAAGAGATTTCTTCCATTTCCTTTGTAGCAGCAGGTGCTGCTGACAGTGAATGAGGATGTTTCTGAGATCCCTTCTGTGACCAGATGATTTCCTATACTTTATGGTCCTGGTAAAGATGTGTTGGTCTTAATATTTCAATATGGGGCAGTCTGCAGTTCCTGCAAATCAGATAATTGGTGACCCAAAAGGGGCAAACAATCTCTGAATGCTAAGAGAACTAGTGCAACAAACCATGTGTGGTTATTTTCCTTGTTCAGATTTCAGGAGGATACATGGGGCAGCTGCAATCCCCTATCTTTAATATTCATGATGTTATCCTCCCAAAAGGTCATGGATTCAAATCCAGAACTATTAATGTTTTTGAAAGTTTCAGACTGCAAAGGAAAGCTACAGGTCAGCACTCCATAGACAATTTTACAGTAATAAATCCTTTTATCTGGAATTCCACGGGGCACTATGGTAACAAACAATCATTCTATTCATAAATGGAATAAAAGCTGCTTTGCTAAATTAAGCTGTTTATACTTCTAGTTAGCATGCAGTTCTATTTATTTTGGGGTTTAAGATCCTATGGCTTTAAACTCTTGGCACTATTTGTAAAAGTTAAAATAGGTGAAACTGGCTAGAACTACCCCAAAACAGAGAGTTTCCAAGTCACTGGTGCAGCTGCCCTCTGCAAACAGCTTGTCCTTGAATAGTCTAATTAGGAGTCAACCAAGTCACCAAATAGGGTATGTCTTACATTGCACTGAGCCTGAGCTCTTCTAGATCAGCAGGGGGAGCAAGTTATGAAAGTGAGGGCCTCTTGCTGAGAGCTCTGCTGCCATTCCTGGATTCAGTCCTAGAAACTGACAGCAGGAACATCCCTGTCAGTCTTAAATGCTACAATGAGATATAAGGTTTCATAGATTCACATTAATAGATTGTAAGGCCAGAATGAACCATTGTGATCATACAATCTGACTTGCTGCATAACACAGGCCATATGACTTCCCTGAATTAATTCCTGTTTAAAAAATTCCAGTCTTGATTTGAAAATATTGAAAATGAACATTAACAGTCCAGAGAGTCTGTCAGCCAGCTCTCTTAAAACTTGAATGCAAGTTATCTGCACATGCTGATTTAAAAATCTCTAACTTTAACAGCTGCTGTTTAACATGCTCCTGAGTTATTGTTGGAATGGAAAGTGATATGACTACATCATCAGGCTTTTTTCCAAATACAGAACAGAAATATTTATTGAATACTTCTGCTTTTTCTTCTTTATTGTTGACAATTCTGTCATTTCCATATGGTAATGGACCAATACCATTGTCCTTAATATAATTAGAAAAATTCCTTATTGTCCTTAATTCTGCTGACCATACATTTTTCATTGTGCCCTTCTGGTTCCCTTATTAAATTTATACAATGCCTAATTTCTAATCTATCTTAGTTGCTATCAGTGCTCCATTTCTTCCTTTTGTTATATGTTGTATTTTTATTTTTTTAAAGTTGTTTTCACTTCCCCTCTAAGCCAGGTTGGTTTTTTAACCAGGGTAGCCTTATTTCTTGACTGTGGCTTCATGGGCACTCATTAAAATGTTCTTAAACAGGTCCCAATTATCATATATATATTGTGTTTAAATTGTTTCCCACAGCCAATTTTGCTCGTAATTGTTTTCAGCTTTGTGAAACTGACTTTTTTAAAGCACCCAGTATATAAAATACTAGTTTGGCCTTTTATTCTGTTTGCACAGAAAAAATTAAGTCTTGATTGCTTGTACCTATGCAACCACTAATTTTTAGTTCTGTAATCAATTCCTCTTTATCTGCCAAGATGAGGTCTAATTATAGAATTCCCCCTGCTGAATGCAATATTTTTTGAGTTAGGTGAGAGACCACCTCCACGTTACCTTAGTCCCAAAATATTCAGAACTCTAAAGACTATAATTAGGATCCTACCAAATTTATGGTCCATTTTGGTCAATTTCATGGTCATAGGATTTTAAAAATTGTAAATTTCATGATTTCAGCTATTTAAATCTGAAATTTCATGGTGTTGTAAATGTAGGGGTCCTGACCCAAAAAGGAGTTTTGTGTGTGTGGGTGTCACACAAGGTTATTGTGGGGTGAGGGGTTGGAGTACTGCTACCCTTACTTCTGCACTGCTGCTGGTGGCGGCGCTGCCTTCAGAGCTGGGCAGCTGGAGAGCGGCGGCTGCTGGCCGGGAGCTCAGCTCTGAAGGCAGAAGCCACCGCCAGCAGCACCGCAGAAGTAAAGATGGCATAGTATGGTATTGGCACCCTTCTGAGCAGCTGCCTCAGTCAGCAGCTGCCACTCTCTGGCCGCCCATCTCTGAAGGCAGCATGGTATGGTATTGCCACCCTTACTTCTGTGCTGCTGCTGATGGGATGCTGCCTTCAGAGCTGGGTGCCTGACTAACAGCTGCCGCTCTCTGGCGACCGCTCTCTGAAGGCATCGCAGAAATAAGCGTGGCAGTACTGCGACCCCCTTAAAATAACCTTGTGACCTCCACACAACTGCCTTTTGGGTCAGGACCCCCAATTTGAGAAACATTGGTTTCCCCCATGAAATCTGTTTAGTATAGGGTAAAAGCACAAAAAAGACCAGATTTTTACAGGGGGAGACCAGATTTAACTGTCCATGACGTATTTTTCATGACTGTGAGTTTGGTAGGGCTCTAACTATAACCAACAATTTGAATTGTACCTATAAGCACTGGATGCATATCAGCAGAATATGTTTGTGCTTCTGGGAGGAACACCATTCTGTTGGCGAAAACAGGGTGGTCTGGAGATATTGAGTTGTATTTCCAGCTCTACTTCTGACTCAGGGTAGGATTTTCAAAAGTGCTTATGTGACTTAGGAGCACAATTCCACTGAAAAGCAGTGGGGCTTATGCTCCTAAATTACTTAGGCAGTTGAGAGAAATCCTTGCTTTTATCTCTGTGTCTCAGTGTCACCATCTTTAAAAATGGAGATAAATACCCACATCACAGGGCTGCTGAGGCTTCAGTGTCTGAGGTGTTTTAAGATCCGCAGATGAAAAGCACCATAAACATGTAAGGTGTGTTATACAATTTGATAGCTGAAATCAGCTGGGACTCTCTTACTAAGAGTCGCTAGTTTTTGAAGCTGGGTGGGATGGAAGCAGAATGTGCTTATGGGGGGAGATATGGGGTGTGTCCCTCAGGTCTAGAATCTGCTTTCCTGTCGGTCCATTGGTGCAAAAAAGCCTGTTAGCTGACTCTCAAATCTTGAAACATACCTTATCAGTTTATAATAGGCACCACTACTTTTACCTCTCCTAGTTCTTTAAATTTACTGTGAGAATCATGATGGCTCCCATCTGAATGATAGAGAATATTGTGATTGGATTAACATCCTTACTTTTGCTTGAATAAGGCGGCTTGAGTAGATTGTTCTCTTGTGGTTCTGAGGAGGGAGTCAGTTTTGTTGTCTTCCTGTTATTTGTTTAAATGTTTTCAAGTTATCATACACGTGCCCAGACAATGAGGAGGGTACAAATAAATACACTTTTAAAAACTGATAATATGACACATAAGGTGGGTGGCTGCATTCTGCACGAGCTGAAGCTTCTGGGCCTGGGTGCTGGGGGTGCTGCCGCGCTCACTGGGTTGAAGTGGTTTCCATTATATACAGGGTTTAGAGTTTGGTTCAATGGCTCTCAGTATCCCCACTATAAAAATTGTTCCAGCACCCCTGCTTCTGGGTGGTCTTCACGATGAGCCCTAAGCAACGACAGTTGTGGTAGTAGCTTGTCCTAGATATATGATAGGAAATAGCTGCTCTTCCAGGGCTTTTAGACTGTCCTTCCTTCAGAAAACTGCCTTAATGATGCTTTGTGTATTTACTCATTTAATGCATACAGCCATCAATGTAAGAATAACTACACTGGACAATCTGAGAACAGAAATCCATAGCTAATGAAGCTCGAGGGTAAGACTCTAAATAGCATTGTAGGCATTACATATTTATAATAATACATGTTCATATGCTGGGAGAGTGGAATGATAGGTGGAGGAGGATTGAAAGCAAGGCAGAGAGAGGATGTGGGGAGGTGAGCCTAGAATTTTCTAACGTTCCCAAGGCTTAGACATTATCTTGGTAGTTTTGACATTCCAATCTATAATTGTAGCAGTACATAGCACTTTAATGTTTGCACAGCATTTTGAATATACAAACAACCCAATGCTCGTGTGAAGTAGGTCAGTATTATCTTCATCATGCAGATGGGGAAACTGCCCTACAATGTCTTATTACCAAGTTCTCTGATTCATACAAAATCTTTGGGCTAGCAATAAGCTTGAAGAAGACAGTTGTCATGCACCAGTTCCAGATATCACCTTAGATGGTATTTGTCTTGATGATGTTAACCAATTTTGCTACCTTGGCTCTACTGTTACCAGCAATGTAGATCTAGATGCTGAGCTCACTAGTAGAATCAGCAAAGCAGCCAGGAACTTTGGTCTTTTGCAAGACAGAGCCTGGAACAATAATAAACTGTCAACTAAAGTGAAAATCCGTATTTATGAGAGAGATTTTTTATCCACTCTTCTATATGGCTCAAAAACACAGACAACTTATGCCACACATACCGAAAGACTAACCAGTTTTCATATCCGATGCTTGCGTAAAATTCTTCAAATAAGATGGCAAGACAGGGTGACAAATGTGCAAGTGTTAAATTGTGCTGATATGTCATTCCCTGGAATTTTGATTAGTAAGAAAAGACTCAAGTGGCGTGGACATGTCAAGTGAATGCTGGATTACGTGATCCTGAAGAGCATGTTGTACTTTGAAGCTCGCAAAGGGTCTGGAAAGAGAGGCAGACTGCTGCACAGATTTTGGAATGCTTGCAAAGATGATTTAGTATCCTTTGGAATCTCTGTGAATGATTGGAAAGGAGTGCAGAATGCCACTCTGGTTGGTGGAGTCAGTTTGTAGATGGAGTGGGGCATTGCGAGATGGCCTGGATCAAGCTTTGTGATGACCGGCATCAGAGGAGGAAAGGATCTGTTGCTCTGATTCAGAGCATTGCTAGTGTGTGGGTGTGACAGGACTGTCACTTGTGCATTGGACTCGGCAGCCATCAAAGAACTCATCGGCTCATACACCATGCTCTGTAAAGAACATTGGTGTCATTGTTGCAGGTGGGGAATCTGAGGCATAGATAGGTTAAGTAAATGACTTATCCAAGGCTATGCATCAAGTCACTGGCAGAATCAGGATTAGAACTCAAGTGTTTCTTGGTTCTTAGTCCACTGGAAGATGCTTCATCTAGTTACCACCTATCTTGTTAGAACAGTATTCAGTTTATTTATGAAGACATTTTGCTTATAACCAAATAGATGTTGTTGCTGGGGACACTTACGTTATCGTAGTTGTGGATCTACGGTAGCTAAACCGTTTATTTAAGCCTGTTTGTTTAATAGATTCATTCATTTAAAATAGGTGGTGCTAGTCTCTTATTCTGAAATTCACTTTAAAAGCTAGTTATGGTGGCCTTTTAAACATCTTTTTAATCCTTCCTCAGTAAAGGGAAGTACTTCGTCACCTTTCCATACCCATATATGAATGGTCGCCTTCACCTGGGACACACGTTTTCTTTATCTAAATGTGAGGTAAGAATTTTTCTTTCCTAATAGCTTTTTATTTTAATGCCTCCTCAGAGCAAATGTTGTTGAGCCACCAGAGTGCCTCACTTATTATTCTCTTGTCTTAGTAATAACAAAGACTTAAGATGCCAAGTTTTCTGTTTTCTCTACATTTTAATGTCTCTGTCCTTACATAAGTAAGTAATCCAGTAAGTAAAAAGTAAAATGTTTCTAATCCCAGCAGATTGTGAGATGTTGGACCTTAAAGCCAGATCATTCTGATTATCCTGTCTTGTATTCTTTGTACTCCCATTTCAAATTCGTCATGATTTTAACAGCTGCTTTCTCGCATGAGTTAGAAGATTAAGGTCTGAGATTTCCAAAGAAACCTCAACACATCTTTCTTTTGTGCAAGCTCTAACACCCACGTCCAAGTGTTTTTAAATCCTAACAGCTGCGCATGCACAAAATCCGCCATCTGTGTGCATATGTGTTTGTGCACACACTTGTTCGTATCCAAAAGTAGACTATTTTCTGAAATTCTACCACTAGAGAGACGGTATAAAGCAGTGATTTCTAGTTATATTGGTTTTCATAGTATTGTCTGCTGAAATCATACTGGATTTGAAGCGTGGATGGCATAAGAGAGTTGCCATAATCACAACTGAAATATTTTTTCAAGGTGCAATGTTTGTGACTTGCTGGGCTAGAGAAGAATGATACATAATATGGGAAAGATGAGAATTCCAACTTTCCTAATGGGGCACAACATGAATTCTATCCCTGAAGTTCAGAGATATCACATCTTAACTACCATTTGATCCTTCAGTTTAGCGGTGTCTTTTTGGCACTCATACAGGCTGAACAGACCATATGATCATTCATTAATGTATTATTCATTGTTATCTACTTGACACTGTTTTTTCCTCTTTGTTGATCTGTGCCAATTGAACAGGCACATTATAAGGCGAACTGCTATTCCCTTTCCTTTCTTAATATAAATATTTGTGAAGAAGAGTATTAGTCTAGATCATTAGAATAATTTTATAGAATTTCACTGCTTATTTAGTGAAAGTACAATGGGTGTTATACTTAAGTTCATGCTCATCTTCCTAATGTACCGTGTCTTGGAGTGAACAGTTTATATAAAATTATGATACTGCTGTGCACTCTTTTCATCCATGGAAACTCAGTGCTTTACAAACATTAGTCAGTCAAGTCTTGTGGGATCTGTCATATAGGTAAATATTGATTTCGCTTTTCAGATGGGGCACCTGAGATAGAGACTGAATGAATCGCTCAAGGTTTCACAGCAAGTCAATGGCAGAACTGGGAATATAGTCCTGATTTCCATTCCTTCGCTCAGATCATTAGACAGTATTCACTGCTTTGTGTATTTTTAGTAATTTTGACTGCAAAATGAATCTGAGTCGGAGATTAAGGACTTAATGTGTCAAGTCACCTGTTATAGCTTTTTGCAGTTATTGCTTCATATTTCTGATGGATGCCTTTTTTTTTTTAAAAAACTTTCTGTAGTTTGCAGTTGGGTATCAAAGGCTAAAAGGAAAGAATTGCCTGTTCCCATTTGGCCTGCATTGTACTGGCATGCCTATTAAGGTAAGACTGCTCTGAGTTACTAAGGTCTCTTCAGCATAGTTCTGTATTTAAGTGAAGTTTTCAGTTAGGCCTACCCTGCATATTCAAAGTATTGATTGAACTGATTGAAGAATGTATAGATGCAGTTTGAACTGAAACCTGTCAATTTTTAGGATTTTTACAGTGTGAAGGCATGGCTGAATTTGAATTGAAAAGTATCGCCTGTGGGCACTTCTGGAAGTTAACACCCTTGTCTCAAACCAAAGTGTTTAGATCATATTTACATCCTTTCCACACCCACACTGATGTGTGGTATCCCCTGTCATAATAGGTACAGACAGAATCCACAGTACTTGGATTTGGACAATTCCTAGGATGAGGATGGTATTTTAGATTATAGTGGATAGGATTAGATCCTTGCCATGGTAATTCTAGCTGACATGCATAGGATGGAATTGATTGCTATGTTATTCTCCAGTGCATGCAGCCAGGGAGCTGGTGGGGTATATCTCTGCTCTGATGCCTTATATATTTATTAATTAATAAATATATATTGCAATAGGACCTAAAGGCCACAACCAGGTTTATTATGTACAAACACCTAATGAATGACTTACTACAAAGATCTTACAATCTGAGTCATTTGGGTGTATCCAATGTTATCCGTGCACGAGGGCCTTTTAATAATCTATTTTCATGTTCTAAAGTTACTTCATAGCTGCAAAACTTACAAGCAAATTATGTCTTTGTTCCTGCGTAGCCAACATTGCTTATGCACCTAGGACTATGATAAAATTGAGCAGTGACTAATAATATTTTTTATTGATTAATGGCTAATAAGCTGTCCTGATTATAACTGAGGCTTGATAATTGCTTTCCTATCTCCATCACTAATTAAAATATGAAGTGGAGGAGAATTTTTTCAATTCCTAGCCAGTGGTCAAAGATGGACAGGTTAGTAGTGAATTAGGGGGAATTAGTGAACTACAAGCCAGGACACTTGCAACTTATCATGAGTCTCCAGAAGTGGTTTAAATTGCTCTAGTGGAAAGGCAGATCAAAAGCTGAGTCCTGAGATAAAAAAACATTATAAATATAGTCTTTCAAGTACATAAATAATTGATATAAAAATCAGTCATTGATAATTGTTCCAGCCTTAGCCACTGAGCAGTTCTGATAGGTTACCAATGACTTTTTATTTAGGCATGTGCAGATAAGCTGAAAAGAGAAATGGAATTATATGGCTGCCCACCTGAGTTCCCTGATGAGGAGGAGGAAGAGGAGGAAATGGCTGCTAGAAGAGAGGAGGAAGTGGTCATCAGAGACAAGGCAAAAGGCAAAAAGGTAAAGTTTTGTATCAAACCTTTGTGAAAGTATTTGTATAAATACATATGAGCACATGGCATATATACCTATGCACGTGAAATGTAAACATGGAGATTTTTAGTGTACATTTGTTAAAGCTATTTTTTCACTTTAATGTAGTGCTTTAATGTTGGCTTTGAAAAGATGCTTTAATTACATGGTCTTCAGAATCTCATTTTAAAGCATAAAAGCTTTCTAATGATGAGCTTTCTTAGACTCTTCAATAGTCTGAGGGAAATGGAGTCTCCCCCTTGCTTGGGATGTTGAAAAGGATACTGGACAAAGCACTTGAAAACATACTGAAGGAAACAATCCTGCTCTGTCAGTGTGATGGATTAGACGACCTAATTGGTAGTTCCATCTCCAGATTTTCTCATGACTCTCTGAGCTAAATTGAGAGTCTAACCCTGGCTAGACGTATCCAGTACAACCATATTCAGAAGAGTGGCTTATCAAACAAACTATTAAGGAGATTTATGAATTTGGGAAGATGCAAGAAATATTAGGGCCAGGGAAAACTTAAATTTTGGGGGGGTTAAGTCTTGTTCCACACAGATTAATTTATAGTTTGTTAGATAATTTGTGAGCAAAGGATTTTGGACACAGTCTGTTCTCTCCATGTGCGTATATGTGTGAAAAACAGATCTTGCATAAGGCGTTGTCTACACTGGCAACTGAACGACAAAACTTTTGTTGTTCAGAGGTGTTAAAAAACCACACCCTCGAAAGACAAAAGTTCTCTCTGCGAAAAGGGCTGGTGTGAACAACGCTTTGTCGGCAGGAGCGCTCTCCTGCCAGCAAAGCTACCGTTGCTCGTTGGGGGTGGATGTTTTTTGTTGGCGGGGAGAACTCTCTCCTCTCTCAAACATCGTCTACACTGCGTGCCTTTTAGTGGCACGGCTGTAGTGGCACAACCGTCTCACTAAAAGGTGCGTAGTGTAGACAACGCCTAATTTGGCCTGTGGCAAGTGAATATTTTGTTTTGTTTCTCCACAATCTTCAATCTTAATTTCCAGCTATTTGTCCCTAGCATGTGCAAGCAAAATAGGAGCACAAGAGATTATCAATCAATCAGAAAGATCAAGAGCAGAGCTACTTAACCTTTTCCTGCAAACGTATCTTTACTAGACCAAGACCTCGCCTGTACCAGGCAGTGCTTGCTAACTGCCCCACAGCGTGCCCTGATCTCTGAAAGTATTAGGACTGATCTGCACTTCATTCTCATGGCTGCAGCATGTTAGAGTAGACACATGTGAATGTGAGGCAGACTGTGAGTATATACCAGCACCCATTGCAGTGTATCCTCATTAAATCACAGAAAGGCAGCCAAAATAACAGTACTAGTATGCATCTCAATGATTGGAAGGTGTTATGTTAGGATTGAATGATTTCCTGCAGGAGAAGAAACAGTGAGACATGCTTGGAAGTTCTTTTGTTCATTATATTTGTCTTTTTAGAGTAAAGCTGCTGCCAAGACAGGCTCTTCCAAGTACCAGTGGGGGATCATGAAGTCTTTGGGTCTCTCTGATGAAGAAATAGTGAAGTTTTCAGAGGCTGAGCATTGGCTTGATTACTTCCCACCCCTTGCTCTCCAGGACCTAAAGAGCATGGGGCTGAAGGTACACATTTAAAATCTAAAATGCTGTTACAAACATGAATTCTCTAACTGATTTTACTAAATTAATGTTGAGCTCTCTTCTCCCCTTGATGTGTTTGCCTAACATTAGTGGCAGTGCAGTAAGTATTGGAACATCCAAAGTGCTATAAAGCATTAATTAAGCTTCACAATATCCTTGTATGATCAGTAAGTATTATCTCAGTTTTACAGCTAATGCACAAAGATTACCTGAAACACTGAAGCTCATATAGCAAGACAGGAATAGAACCCAGGAATAGAACCCACTGTGTATTGCCCCAGAAGATATGTCAAATGCCAAAGTATCCCTGCAGTTACTTCCACATCACACAGGAAACTCTCAATGCCAAATTGCTTTCTAGTGATGGAATTCCTTCATTTTTAGGACCCTGGTTTACAAGTGACTTGATGGTGGTGCAAGTAATTGATAGGTTTTTTTCTGCTATCCACGACTTCCCGCTGCGTCAGATCCTGCCCTGGTGGTTGATAGCCAAAAGTTGTTGCTGTCTCACGTCTGTGCATTGATTTGTTATTAGTACTACTGTGGTTCCTTTGGGCAGTCTTTGTAGAAAATCCAAGGACTGAATGTATATTGAAGACAGAGCTGCCTCAACAACCCTCGAGGGAGTCTCTTCCACGTTACAGTTGACTCGCTGTTTTTCTAACTGGTTGGGAAACTTTCACTTTGTTTCTCGTGGCTGCACCTGTTATGTGGATAGAGAGGATGTCAGATTTTTAGTTCTTTTAATCTGGCCCTTTTCACCATCAAAAAAACTTATTTAAATACAGAGAAATAACTGAGGGGAGTCTGTTCATTTATTTATTTTAAAAAATGCCATCTCCCTGAGCTTCAGTGATGGACGTTTGCTTGTCCATAAAGGGTGTGTGTGTGTGTGTGTGTGTACACGATGTGATTTTTTTTTTTATATAATCATACCTTACTTTTCTTTGAAGATTTGGGGGTGAAAGGTGCTACAGATCATTTACATGCGATGCCATTTACAGGCAGCCCCCTCTAGGGTGTAGCATAGCCTTCAGGTAGATAACATGCAAAACACATGCAGAGGAGAAAGAGAATCCATAAAGGACATCAGAGAAATATGTGCCCACCACCCTGGTCTTACAAAAAGTGCCATGGAGCAAACTGAAGACAGAACCCAGGCTTTTGAAGGTCTTTTCTGAAAGACCCACATGCAATCAACTGCATAGACTTATATATACATACAAGTGTCAAACAATCAAAGGTTGTTGTTTTTTTAATTTCATGGAGCAGATACCTTGTAGGGTTTGAATAAGCATAGCAAGTGAGTGAGATGAAACAAATGTTCTGTGTGTGAATGTTCACAGAAATCTTTGGCTGGATTTGCTTACTTGTTATTTGCATATCTTTCCAGGTGGATTGGAGGCGTTCTTTCATTACCACTGATGTTAACCCTTATTACGACTCATTTGTACGGTGGCAATTTTTAACACTGAAGGAAAGAAATAAAATTAAATTTGGGAAACGGTAAATATGCTCTCTTTAATTTACTAAGTCTGTACTATTAAGAACCTAGCAAAAAATGTAAAATTTCCCCCCATGCACTGCTTTAAAAAGTTGGGTATAATATTATGTGTCTCTGTGACTTAGTTATAATCGTTTTGTAATTTATACAGACTCACCCCAGCAAGCCCTCTGAATGCAGATGTCCCACCGAAGTTAGTGGGGCTACTATGCTCAGCCAGCTGTCAGATTTGGTCCTTAGGCTTCAGGGGTGAGGTTTTTAAAAGCTTTCAATATTTACCTAACTTTGCTTCCATTGATATCTCATTGACATTAATGGTAGCAGAGTTAGCAAATTGCGTGCTATTGAAAATCCCACCCAAAGTTCTTTGTGCCAGGGACCTTCTCCTCCTCCTTGTCTGTAGATTGGCCTGCATACCCCTTAATGAAATAATTTACTGTGTCTCCTAGGTATACAATTTATTCTCCAAAAGATGGACAACCTTGCATGGATCATGACAGACAAACTGGAGAGGTAATGTATTTTATTTGACACAGGTTCTTTGTACATTGTATGTATCTTTTAAATAATGAAGAAGTATGCTCTATGCTGAAAATGATTATTAAATATATTTTCATATTGACTTATCTGATCTCAAGCTAGTCATACGTGGGAAGCTTGGATGTCTCTAGAAAAAATAATAATAGTTGTGACACATGCAATAGATAGTGTTAACTTTAGCCAGTTTTCTCTGAGTGATAATCTGGCAGTTGATGTCCTGACTTTCACAAGAGCATGATTCAATGCCCCCTGAAGTCCAATTCATTTACTTTAGTAGTGTAATATAATAGCCTAGATGAGTAAGGTGTTTGATCAGTAGGAATAAATAGGACTCTGTCCTGCAGTCTGTATGCTGCTAAGCTCCCATTGACATCAGTGGACTCCAATATAAGATCCTGAAATAGTATTTGAATTGTGCTACTACAAAATGTAGAATTGATTTTTGGGAAATGGTACTTTTGCTGCATGAGTGGACTTTTATATTTACTGGTCTGTTTGTGTGACTCTTAGGGTGTTGGACCTCAAGAATATACGTTAATAAAAATGAAGGTGGTAGAGCCTTACCCTGCAAAGCTAAGGTATGTCTCATAGATTCATGGATTTTCTGGCCAGAAGGAACCATTAGATCATCTAGTGTTACCTCCTGTATAACATAAACCACAGAATTTCAACCATTACCTCTGCATTGAGCCTAATACCTTTATTTGACTAAAACATATCTTCCTGAAAGCCATCAAGTCTCCTTTATAAATGTATTTAAGAGGGATCCAGTCTCCTTAATTAAAAAAAAAAAAAAAATTGGCCAGGAAAACCTTTAAATTCACCTGGATTTTTTCTCTCTTGTAATTATAATATTTAAAATGCACTTCCCATAGACTCAAATTTTAAGGCCAGTGGGGACCATCGTGATCATCTAGTTTGACTTCCTGCAAATCACAGGCCACAGACCCTCATTCGCCCACTCCTATAATAGACTCCACAACCTCTGGCTGACTTATTGGAGTTGTCAAATCATAATTTAAAGAATTCAAGTTACAGAGAATCCACCATTTACTCTAGTTTAAACGAGCAAGTGATCTGTGCCCCATGCTGCAGAGGAAGTGAAAACCCACCAGGGTTTCTGCCAATCTGACCTGGGGGAAAATTCCTTCCTGACCCCACATATTGCAGTCAGTTAAACCCTGAGCATGTTGGCAAGACCCACCAATTAGACCCCTGGGAAAGAATTCTCTAACTCAGTGCCCTGATCATCTAGTATGTCATCTCTGGCTGTTGTGTATATTCGCTACTAGCAGTCACAGATTGCATACAATGGCATGTGCACCATCATACTTATCCCCTCAATAAAGTTATCAAGCTCAGTCTTAAATCAAGTTAGGTTTTTTGCCCCCATTGCTAGTCTGTTCCAGAACTTCACTTCTCTGATGGTTAGAAACCTTCGTCTAATTTCAAGCCTAAACTTGTTGATGGCCAGTTTATATCCATTTGTTCTTATGTCAACATTGACGCTTAACTTCTCTCCCTCTCTAGTGTTTATTTAAGTTATCCCTCTGATGTATTTATAGAGAGCAATCGTATCTCCCCTCAATATTCGTTTGGTTAGGCTAAACAAGCAAAGTTCTTTGTCTCCTCTCATAAGATAGGTTTTCCATTCCTCTGATCATCCCAGTAACCCTTCTCTGCACCTTTTCCAGTTTAAATTAATCTTTCTTAAACATGAGACCAGAACTGCACACAGTATTCCGGATGAGGTCTCACCAATGCCTTGTATAATGGCAATCTCTATCTCTACTGGAAATATCTTGCCTGATGCATCCTAGGATTGCATTAGCCTTTTTCATGGTTGCATCATATTGGCGTCTCATGCTCATGCTATGATCAACTGATACACCTTTCTCCTTCTCTGTCACTTCCAACTGATAAGCTTATAGCAAAACATTTTTGTAGTTAGTCCCAAAGTGCATGATCTTGCACTTTGCACTATTAAATTTCATCCCATTTCTATGACTTCAGTTTTCAAGATCCTCCAGCTCTTGTGAGATAGTTCAGTTCTACTCCCAACTTTGTGTCATCTGCAAATTTTATTAGCACACTCCCACTTCTTATGCCTGGGTCATGAATGAAAATGTTAAATAAGATTGGTCCCAAGACCGATCCCTGAGAAACTCCACTAGTAACTTCCCTCTTGCCTAATGGGTCACCTTTCAGTATGACCTGTTGTAGTCTCCCCTTTATCCATCTTTTAATTCTCACATTAATCCCCATCTTCTCCAATTTAACTAATAATTTCCCAGGTAGAACTGTATCAGATGTCTTACTGAAATCCAGATAGATTAGATCTACTGCATTTCCTTTGTCTAAAAAATCAGTTATTTTCTCAGAGATCAGATTGGTCTGGCATGATCTATTTTTTGTAAAACTATGTTGTATTTTATCCCAATTACCATTTACCTCTGTCCTTAACTACTTTCTCTTTCAAAATTTGTTTTCATACGTGACAGAATGTCTCCCTGTGTCTGCTCAGTTTCACATCTAGTGACTTAATTGACAGTTTACTGCTCTTTATTCCTCTTGGCCAATAGTGACCTTTACTGGGAAGAGAAAAGTGCTTTGGCTAAGATTTTTCAAAAGTGATGACTGGAGACTCCTTAAAGGGGCCTGATTTTCAGAAAGTGCTGAACATCCATCACTTGAAAATCGGGCTCCTTTAAAGTGTCTCAAGTTGGGCACCCAACTTGTGAAAGACTTGTTTGTTGTCTTGAGACAGTGTATTCATGAATCTAAATAAAGACTTACTAAATTCTACAGTATTAGATTAAGTGAAAAAGCCTAATAGACCATCCTGATTCATCCCTTACAGAACTTTCCTTAGGGCTAGGTTTAGCTTGTGAGTAATTAGACTGTGTAATAATCCGAGTTTTCTTATTTTAATGTGCCCTATCTTATTTTAGTGGCCTTAAAGGAAAAAATATCTTCTTGGTGGCAGCTACTCTCAGACCAGAGACCATGTTTGGACAGACTAACTGTTGGGTTCGCCCAGATATGAAGTACATTGGCTTTGAGACTGTGAATGGGGATATTTTTATCTGCACCCAAAGAGCTGCCAGGAACATGTCCTACCAGGGCTTTACAAAAGATAACGGAGTGGTACCTGTCGTCAAGGAGCTGATGGGAGAGGTGAGCATCTTGCAGCTTATAGGCCAAGTTATGGACTCCTGCAGGAGTTGTGCTTTGCCTATTTATGGCATCCAAACTTGATGACACTTTAATCTATATTGGTAGCTTTTTGGTGAGAGTTAAGTGGCCAAATAAAGAATGGGGAGGAGATTACCAGACTAGTGCAGATGTTTAATCTATGGACAAATGTGTTAATGTTGCCACAATCTTAATTGAGAACTAATGGCACAAGTAATGTGTGTTGCAGTATGTAAAGCAGTGACTCGTTATTTTTACTACAAAGAATGGAGGGGAAATAATAGTTAGGTAGAATGAGTTAAATGAGTCCAGGACCATTCTCTACTGAAATACCCAGTTCACCCTGGGTGAGAATAGCTACTTCCTTTGACTGCTCCCTGTCTTTAATGCTTTCGAATGCTTGGGCCAGGTGTTCAGCATATTTAGCTTCTCAAACATTGAATAAAAATGCTGACCCAATGGCATTTATTCAACATAACAATGCAATATGGGGTGTGCCATTCTACATCACTGTCTAACTAGAATGCCACCTGCTAAAACTTGATGCACTGGATCTCCTAACAATGTCCTTAGTAACACAAAGTCACATGAAGGACAGAAAGTGCAATATTCTATTCCATCTTGTTAAAGATAGAATCCATATAAATTGGAGTTGGGGAAGACTGCTAGGACACCTACTCCAACCCTTTGTCAATGCATGAGTGGTCCTCACAATATGAGTGCTTTTCCAGTCCTTCATTCAATTTAGCTATACATTTCCCAGTTCCTTCCTCCATTTTCTTT
This sequence comes from Trachemys scripta elegans, assembly GCF_013100865.1. Classification (NCBI taxonomy): domain Eukaryota; kingdom Metazoa; phylum Chordata; order Testudines; family Emydidae; genus Trachemys; species Trachemys scripta. The sequence continues at coordinate 17,559,187 of NC_048305.1, read as the reverse complement.
GGGAGACTATTTTTCAGACTAATAGTCCTCTGGAAGTTTTTCCTGATATTTGGCCTTTAACCCTCTTTCACCTAAATGTACCACACTAAACCATTCCATTCTCTCCTTGCTGTTTACACTTTTCGGTTATTTGGAGACAGTCTCTCCCCACTCAACCATCCCTTTATCAAAATTCTTCTGTGTCTGGAAAACGGGTATAATCCTCTGTACTGTTCTCCAATTCTAATAATTTGCGCTTCTCTGAATTCCTTCCAGAATCTGGTACTTCGTTTCCTAGTAATGAATAAAACAGTCCATTATACTGTCCCACAAAGCGATATGCACGGTATCTAGTTACTTTGCAGAAGAAGGGCTTCTGCAGTTTGAATTGTGTCATGGCCTTTTAATTTATTTATCTATTTGCACTATGTGGGGAAGATCAGCTGGGTTTAAAGGAACATCAGCTCAGCAGGGTCCTGCTGAGCCAGGCCAAGACAGTGCTCCTTGTTCTAATATTCCTCTCTTGCACAGGAGATTCTTGGAGCTGCACTCTCTGCCCCTTTAACTTCCTACAAAGTTATCTATGCTCTTCCTATGCTCACAATTAAGGAAGATAAAGGTAAGATAAAAGTAATTTTCTTGCATGAGCCTGTTCATTACATCCCATGTTTCATAGTATATATTAATTGATTTTTGTTACCTGATTGATTTTTTGCAAGGCACTGGAGTGGTCACAAGTGTCCCATCTGATGCTCCTGATGACATTGCAGCCCTGACAGATTTGAAGAAAAAACAGGTCAGCCTCTCATTCAGATCTGTATTGCTCACAGTTCAAGTGTTCTGAGTGACAAAAACAAGTACATTGATAAATAAAACGGGGACCTTTTTTTTTTAATTGAGGAAACTTCCATGAGTGGCCTCTAAACTTATGTGCAAACTAAGTGTACGGTGTTGCAGACTCTAGTTTGGAATACACTTGTAAATAACATTTTTTAAAAAACTGATCTTCAGTATCGTTTTCGTGCAGACTTTGGAAATGATTTTGTACCAGAACCTTATCACTTTTATATTATATAGGTGGGGTTGACAAGACTATTAAGGTGGAAATTAGTACTGGGTGTGAGAGGGATTTCTCTGGTGTGGTCACTTGGCCTTTGGTTACTAAGTTGAGACCACTATACTCATTTCACATAAGCCAAGTAGCAGCCGTTTGATTATATAGTACCAAAAGCGTGCTAGGTGTTTCAAAAATATATGAAACTGGTCCCTGTCCTGAAGAGCTTAAAGTCTAGACATATACATTTTCTAGGTAGTGTGGTACCTGAGCACCTAACAAATGCTAATGTATTTATCCTCACAACACCCCGGGCGGTACAGAAGTAGTATTTTCCCCATTTTGTAACTGGGAAGATTGAGTCACATAGGGATTAATGAGTTGCCTGAGACCAACTGGAAATCAATGGCAAAATTGGGGGACTGAACCCAGATTTCTTAATTCCCAAGGAGTGGTGGGCAAATAGGGTTGACAGCATGTCTGAGAACATGATATATTGTTCATTCAGCAGGACATTCTTTTTTTAAGGAATTACACATAATGAAAAAATACGTTAATAAAACAGAGGGATTTTTTTTTTAGCGTGCTTTTTTGTTTTGTTTTAACATCTTCTGTAGGCACTAAGAGTGAAGTATGGAATTAAAGATGAAATGGTCCTGCCTTTTGAACCGGTGAGTGCAGCTAAGTGTGTGTCTCAAATACACACGGCTATTTTTACTTGGATTAGGAGCTTGCATACCTTTCAGAAATTTTGGTTTTAAAATCCTTTATTGGCCAAAAGAGCTTGAAGCATCAGAAGAACTTGCCCTCATAGTTGTGAAACTGCAGTTGTTAGACTGTGGCCTTGAAGGAGCAAAGCTCCATTACTTCGAATTTTTTTTTACACAAAATACTATTTTTGTAGCAAGTGCTACTTTGAGGCTGCAGTTTTGAGTTTGAGTCTCTCTTTGTGGATTAAAACTTTCTGTGATAATCTTGACTTAATGGAGAGTATATTATCTGCTCCATGCAAAGTGCTATATCTGTGTCACTTCTGTTACTGCTAATGGAATTTATGGGGATTCAGCCATTTATGTCATTTTGAGAGTATAGGTTACAGCCAAATACATCTCAGATTTTCTGCATTGCTCCAGCTCTCCTCTCAGTTAGCTGCTCAGCACTCCTTGTCTGTCTCCTGCGCAGGGGAAAAAATTGGGTTATTGCTTGCAGACGTGCAATCAGGAGTCACTCTGGGGAGTGCCAGAAATTCCTGATGAGCTTAGTGGCATTGTGTTGAATTTTTGTAAAATTCCACCAAATTTGATTAACAGTAAATTCTGGAAAGCAGCACGTTATGTATAAAACAGCAGGAATTCAAAGACTGCTGTAACTTTGACAGCTGCTTTTAATAGGTGTTTTCTCTATAATATCACTTGTTCTGTGCAAATCATACAAGTATAACGCTCATGAATTTTCACAATTGGTAGCTATATGCCTTTCTTCCTCCCCTCCAAATCTCTGGTTTCAATTCCCATGTTGGTTGTTGGATTGTGAACATGGAAGAAAAATGCACTTGGCTCTGCATTTTCTTCGGAGTACAATTTCCACTGAAGGCTGCGAAATTCAAGAGATGATTCCCTGTGGGACTGTGTTGCGTTCACACAATTTGAAACAAATCCTGACAATACCATGATATTCCCAGGTGCCCATCATCGAAATCCCAGGCTATGGCAACCTTTCTGCTCCATTGGTCTGTGACGAGTTGAAAATCCAGAGCCAGAATGACAAAGAGAAACTTACAGAGGCTAAGGAGAGAGTGTACCTGAAAGGATTTTATGAGGGAGTAAGTAACTAGGCTTCCCTAGGTGTGTTGTGAAAACTGCTTTTACTGTTTTTTTTTTTTTTTTAAATACTGAAGTTGAGAAACATTTGAAAGGAGGCAGATCGGGGGTGGCCAACGTGTGGTTCCAAAGCCATGTCCGGCTCTTCAGGAATTAATATGCGGCTCCTTGTATAGGCACCGACTCTGGGGCTGGAGCTACAGGCGCCAACTTTCCAATGTGCCGGGGGGTGCTCACTGATCAACCCCTGGCTCTGCCACAGACCCTGCCCCCACTCCACCCCTTCCCATCCCCTCCCTTGAGCCTGCTGTACCCTCGCTCCTCTCCCCTCCCACGCGCCCTCCCCTCCAGCCTCCTGCGCGCCATGAAACAGCTGTAACGGAGTGCGGGGGAGTCACGGCCCTGCTCCCCTCCCTCTTCCTGAGATTCACCGTGACTCTCAGCCAGCCAGTAAAACAGAAGCTTTATTAGATGACAGGAACACAGTCCCAAGCAGAGCGTGTAGGTACAGCCAGAACCCCTCAATCAAGTCCTTCTGGGGGGTTTAGGGAGCTTAGACTCCAGCTTGGGGTTCCCTGCGTTGCACCACCCAGCCCACACTGAAAACAAAAACTCCTCCAGCAGCTCTCTCCCCCCTCCCCTCTGCTCCTCCTCTCCTTTGTTCAGTCTCCTGGCCAGAAGGTGTTACTTCTCCCAACCCCCCTCCTGGCTCAGGTTACAGCTCAGGTAGCTTCCTTCCCATCCCCAATGTAATTCCCCTGCAACATTCCCAGGTCAAATCCTCCTGCTCCGTCACAACAGCTGATTGGGAGGTGCGGGGAGGGAGGGGGAGGTGCTGATCTGCGGAGCTGCCGGTGGGGCGGGCGGGAGGCTCTGGGAGTGGGGCGGGGGGGAGGCAGGAGCTGATAGGGGGGCTGCTAACCTATTACTGTGGCTCTTTGGCAACGTACATTGGTAAATTCTGGCTCCTTCTCAGGCTCACGTTGGCCACCCTTGTAATAGATTAATAAATTGGGAAGGTGAAGGTGTATGGATTTTTTGGGGGACGAGGGTCAGGTCCTATGGGATTTTTTCATGGCCCACATTCTAAGGAACTTCCCCTTAAGTGAGCCTCTGTATGTGCTATGGGGATAGTTTAGAATCCCAGTTGAGAGGTTGGAGGTGTGTCTGTCTCAAGATGAGGCCCACGGTATGGCCACTGGATGCACCTTTCTCAGGAAACAGTCAACATCATTCCAAACCTTGACTTGAAGAGGCTGGTAGAAAATGACAGAAGGGTGGTTCTTCCCCATTTCTGCTCATTCAGTGGGCTTCTGTCACAGTGCCCTAAGCCTCAGCCCATCTAAACTATTTGGAATTCTAAGACTAATTTCCTGTGTGGCAGGACTGTGCATGTCCAGCTAGCCCTCCTGGTTTGAATGTGCATAAGTAAAACATATAATGTATAAATATATATGTGGGAGTTAAGGGAGATCTTTTTTTTTTCTTTTAAAGGCAGATTTTCAGCATCTAATTTTTAAGGTACATCAAAAGTCACAATACCAGTATTTCTTGTAGCTCAAAAGAACTGGTTGTTTTTACATAATACTTGAAACTTTAATCCTTTTAAAAAAAACTAACTTCTGCAATGGTCTCTCCCTTACAGATAATGTTGGTGGATGAGTACAAGGGGCAAAAAGTCCAGGATGTCAAGAAGCTTATACAGAAGAAGATGGTGGGCAATGTATGTGGTAGTTTGGATACTGCTTTCCAAGATGATCCTCTGTCTTTCCCATAGCAGGATAGTCACTAAATAAAGTATATTGTCTTGTTTCCACAGAAGCATTGCCTTAGATGTTCTTTGGAAAGAGCAGTAGCAATAGAGTACAAAGTGATGCTAAAACAAAGTACGGTATTCTTAGATAAAGAGAAATGTATTGTACCTGATGGATCAAGTAGAAAGAGACGTCTGTTTTTTTTAGCTTTGTGTGTCTTGCCTTATATAGAGGCATGTCTTATGGCCTAGTCATAGCCCACAGAATCATGATGGGTATATGGAAAAGGCTTTGGTTATTTAGTCTATATCTCTGTCAGTGCAGGATTGTTCCCTTCAGTCTGTAGTGTGGTGCTCTATCTCGTTTTTCTGATACAGAATATGGATGCAGAATTAAAGCTAATCACTCAGTTCTCTCCCATTGCCCATTTTCTTGAGGATTTTGTGCATCATAGATTCATAGATTCATAGATTATAGGACTGGAAGGGACCTCGAGAGGTCATAGAGTCCAGTCCCCTGCCCGCATGGCAGGACCAAATACTGTCTAGACCATTCCTGATAGACATTTATCTAACCTACTCTTAAATATCTCCAGAGACGGAGATTCCACAACCTCCCTAGGCAATTTGTTCCAGTGTTTAACCACCCTGACAGTTAGGAACTTTTTCCTAATGTCCAACCTAGACCTCCCTTGCTGCAGTTTAAACCCATTGTTTCTGGTTCTATCCTTAGAGGCTAAGGTGAACAAGTTCTCTCCCTCCTCCTTATGACACCCTTTTAGATACCTGAAAACTGCTATCATGTCCCCTCTCAGTCTTCTCTTTTCCAAACTAAACAAACCCAATTCTTTCAGCCTTCCTTCATAGGTCATGTTCTCAAGACCTTTAATCATTCTTGTTGCTCTTCTTTGGACCCTTTCTAATTTCTCCACATCTTTTTTAAAATGCGGCGCCCAGAACTGGACACAATACTCCAGCTGAGGCCTAGCCAGAGCAGAGTAGAGCGGAAGAATGACTTCTCGTGTCTTGCTCACAACATACCTGTTAATACATCCCAGAATCATGTTTGCTTTTTTTGCAACAGCATCACACTGTTGACTCATATTTAGCTTGTGGTCCACTATAACCCCTAGATCCCTTTCTGCCGTACTCCTTCCTAGACAGTCTTTTCCCATCCTGTATGTGTGAAATTGATTTTTCCTTCCTAAGTGGAGCACTTTGCATTTGTCTTTGTTAAACTTCATCCTGTTTAACTCAGACCATTTCTCCAATTTGTCCAGATCATTTTGAATTATGACCCTGTCCTCCAAAGTAGTTGCAATCCCTCCCAGTTTGGTATCATCCGCAAACTTAATAAGCGTACTTTCTATGCCAATATCTAAGTCGTTGATGAAGATATTGAACAGAGCCGGTCCCAAAACAGACCTCTGCGGTACCCCACTCGTTACGCCTTTCCAGCAGGATTGGGAACCATTAATAACAACTCTCTGAGTACGGTTATCCAGCCAGTTATGCACCCACCTTATAGTAGCCCCATCTAAATTGTATTTGCCTAGTTTATCGATAAGAATATCATGCGAGACCATATCAAATGCCTTACTAAAGTCTAGGTATACCACATCCACCGCTTCACCCTTATCCACAAGGCTCGTTATCCTATCAAAGAAAGCTATCAGATTGGTTTGACATGATTTGTTCTTCACAAATCCATGCTGGCTGTTCCCTATCACCTTACCATCACCATCACCATCATATTTTAAAGCCTTGTTATACACATTTTTACCATATGTACATAGCTTTAAACAGTAAAGACTTTGTGCTTCTGTAGCACCTTTTAACTTAGAATCTCCACACAGTTTACAACATTATATAAAATAAGTCTCAGGGTCCCCTCTCTGATACAGTTGATAGTATTTTCTCTATTTTATAGTTGCAAATACCAAGTCATAGAGAGGCTGGGGCTTGTCCAAGGCATCACAGTAAATTGCTGGCTGAGTTGGGATTATAATAGGGGGTTTATTATTGGTAAACTCCTTTCATATAATGCCCGATGTGTTATAACTTCTTTAAAGGTATAAATATACCTCTTCCCTTTTATCTCAGGGTGAAGCAATGATTTATATGGAACCTGAGAAACAAATTATATCAAGGTCCATGGATGAGTGCGTGGTGGCTCTTTGTGACCAGTGGTGAGTGAAGTGAAATCACTTAACCCATCCCTCTGTTACACCCTTATGTGAATTTCTTTATTCTAATTATTTTGCTTGATCTTAAGGTACCTAGATTATGGCGAAGTAAACTGGAAGAAGCAGGCATCTGACTGCTTGATGGATCTAGAGACGTAAGTTCTGGGAAAGAGATGGATAAAGTGTAGGTTGGGAAGTGGCATGTGCTAACAATGTAACTCTGAGGGAGACCAAGGATTAATAGTAGTCTGTTCCACATAGGTTTTGTGAAGAGACCAGAAGGAATTTTGAAGCTACACTGGGCTGGCTGCAGGAGCATGCCTGCTCAAGAACGTATGGCTTAGGTAGGGAAAATGCACAGCTTTTCCTCACTTGCTGCTTGAGGAGAGTAACTCTCACTGTTTCAGCCATTCATGCTTTTCCTGGTGTGGCTTGCAGCAGTAGCATGAAGGAAAGGGAGATCTGGTCCTCCCTATTCTCCCTTTCCTCCGCAGGGCCTACTTCCAGAGGGACTTGCCCGGTAAAGTTCCAAAGGGAGCCTCCCAGGGGGCATCCTTATCAGGTGCCCGAACCACCTCAGCTGGCTCTTCATGATCCAGAGGAGTAGCGGCTCTACTCCAAGGCTCTCCTGAGTAGCCGAGCCCCTCACCCTGTCATGGAGAGTAAGCCCAGCCACCCTGTGAAGGAACCTCATTTCCGCTGCTTGTACCCAAGATCTTGTCCTTTCAATCATTACCCAAAGTTCATGACCATAGATGAGGATGGGGGCGTAGATCAATCTGTAGACCAAGAGCTTCGTCCAAGAACTCAGCTCCCACCTCACCACCCTGGATCGGTATGGCGCCCGCATCACTGTTGACGCCGCACGAATCCGCCAGTCGATCTCATGCTCCTGCTTACCATTGCTTGTGAACAAGACCCTTAGACACTTGAACTCTTCTACTAAAGGCAGCTGCTACACCCTCACCTGGAGAGGACCTAATTCCCCTGCACTAACCTTTCAAATAGATGTAAAATCACTAGACATACTGATCATTTTAAATCTAATCCAATATCTAATTGAGAGGTTAGTGGGAGGAATTAGGTAGGCAGAACAGAATTACCCCAATTAGAATTTGACCCGGGACATCAAAAAGATGACACCTTCCACATGACCTGAGTTAATCAGGAGCTGTTTTATTTTTTGTATGGAAATACCACCAGCAATAAAGCTCCCCCCCCATCACCATGCATGGCCCATTTGTTCAGAGATGACATTGAAGGAACCAGTACCATTTCCTGCAGCGCCTGGGGGTTTTCCTCGCAGGTCTCCCATCCAGACCCAATCGTTATTAGTTCACAGAATAGGATCCTGATACAATACCACCTGACTCAGTATGGCAGCAGGCCAGGATAATCTCTTTCTATGAAACATGCAGAGCAAACGATAAGGTGAACAGGCGCTTCAGTTTGTTGAATTTAGAAGTGAGCTAACCGTTGCATTAGGAAAGCTAAGGACAGTCCCCTGAAAGGATTCCCTCTGTCTGCCAAGATGTTCAAGAACAAAAAACCAGCTGCAACTGGCCCATTCTCCTGAGTGAGAGTTTCAGAAGCACTGAAGTGATTTAAGAGCGCAAGTCCAACTGGAAGTCAGTGGGACTTGTGCTCCTGAGTCACTCGGGCACATTTGAAAATCCCATCATCTGTTTTGAATTCTGCAAATGGAAATTCTGGCCTGTGCCTGGTAATGACCATCTTTTTTTGGGTCTTCTTGTAGGTACTCGTTTGCCTTGGGATGAGCAGTGGCTGATAGAATCTCTCTCCGATTCCACTATCTACATGGCCTTCTACACAGTTGCTCATCTGCTGCAAGGAGATAATCTGCGTGGACAAGGAGATTCTCCACTTGGCATCAGGTAAGGGGTACAGGTTGGTGGGGAATGGTATGTTTCAATGTATTTCCGCTCTGGCTCTTTCCAAAGGCATAACTTGTAGGCCGACTCTTCAGATCTGTGCTTAGAGCATTATATATAAATAGTAGCATAGATAAAGGCAGAGCCCCGATTTAGCAGAGCTTTTAGACTGGTAGTATTGGAGGAATTGGGAAGGACAGAAGGGAGTCCCTCCAAGGGCAGCTGAAGGAGGTCTGTTTGCAAGTAACCTTCTTTGCTCAGCACTTGCAGCCTTCAAATGGAAACTGCATGATATTTTGGTAACTGATTGACTGGTTTCACTGTGGCTCCTGCAAGTACTTCTGTGGTAGCTGCTAAAAATCTGCTTTGTAACTTCTTACAACCTCAGCAAATTGCAGCTGGTCCCCTTCTACATGCCTGCTTCTGGGGACAGAGTGGACAAGGATAGGTCTTGCTCTCGATCACAAATGAACCCACACTAGAAGCTGGCGGTTTTCTAAGAAACTGGGATTTTTACTATGCTGCAGCCAATATTTATTTGGAAGGCTTCTAGCTTTTTCTCCTCTCTCGAATCTGAAGGATGTTTGACATACCAAGGATAGGTTTCACTTTTGGGGTCTGGCTCATTTGGTAAGTGTCCTGTGAAAAGCAGTTGTGCTCGGATATTTGCCTGGTCTGCTCCATGACCTCTCAGATGGGGTGGCTGTGACCTGTGACTGATAGTTTGTGTTCAGTCTTCTCTTCAGGACAAGAACAGCCAAGTTTCCTGCCACTGCTACTCTCCCCTTTTGATGCTGGGGCTTTAGTTTAGCGTTTCATGTGTTCAGGAGAGTAGTTCACTTATGCATCCGAGAGAATAGAGAAAGGGGTGGAAGCTTCCTTCAAATGTTGGACGGAGGGATTGGAGGGGAGTGAGGAGAGGTATTCAGACGCTGCTGGTGGGGGGAGGGGAGCTGAGACCATTCATGGCTGAAAAGGAGGGTCCTTGGGGTTTCTACCTGTTCCTGGGCTTCGCAGTGGCCTTTTTGGGTCCTGCTCCCCAAGCCCGATCCTGGGCCCTGTGGCAGCTGCTTCAGTCCCTCTGGGTCTCATTCTCACACCTCCCATGTGCAAGTTTAAGGGGGGGCAGAGCCCTCACAATTTCCACTGCAGGGGCTCTAGCCTTTCTGGCCTCCCAGTTCTGTCACTCCTGTACACATCTGCTTTGGAGCCTCGTTTGATGCTTTAGTTAATCTGGAAAGGAATTCCAACATAAGGTACCTGCAACAAAAACTATTCTTAAGAAGCCTGGCAGGAATTTCATCTGACTCAAAGAACACATACATGAATTACATACAGAAGATATTTTTTGCACTAGGTATGTCTGGAAACAAGGTTTGAAGTGAGCAATCTGAATTGCATTGAATTTTAGATGCACCTGTAAATTGTGTGCTTTGCCTAATATAGAACATCTAAACATCCAAGGTTTGCAAAGCACTTTTTGCAGAGATTAACACTATTGTGTGGTAAATAAGGGATGTTTAGGGATCACTTCACCCTTTGCTACAGTGCAGCGATCTTTGGCATGAAACATAGCTGTTGAGTAACAGCACACATCTCTAACCTGAAAGTCTTTCAGCAATAATCCACCAGAACTAGAAATTTTAAAAACTTTGGGGAAATAAGAGCAGGTAGAGGCTAATAAACGTCAATGAAATCCCCACAAGAAATGGAGGATGAAATCCCCCATACAATAAGTGCCATGGGATCTTGAATGACTGCAGGTGACTGGAGCCTTGGCTTTGTATGTGATCTCTAAGACCGCACTTCAGGGTAGCACGTTTGTTCTAAAACTACTGTCGTTCTGCCTCTAATGTTTTATAGTATATGCCTTTCATAGTCAGAAAATGTTAATTGTGTGGGGATTCTGTCTCTTGGCCTGTGTTGGAAGAGTCTGGGAGTGCTTGCTATGGGGACGAAATACTCACTCTCTGAAGTGGGAGGTTGCCTTGTGTTGTTGAACAAGTAATTCCCTCACTCTTCTCTTCCTGCCCTCTCCGTGACAGTTAAGGGGAAGGGCTGAAACACGTGAAGGAGATTTAATCTTGTCCTCCACCAGAAGGATGGTAGCATGACTTGTGAATGACCCATGGCATAGAGGCTTGGGGAGGACTTAAATTCTGGTTCTGGGTTTTCAGGATAGTATTTAGGACACAAAGGATGCCCAGACAGGAATGGGGAAGAGATATACAATCAAGTTTCCAGGGCATTAAAGTGTTTGTATCCCCCTCACTTTTCAGGAGTCAAAGGACACTGTCAAATAGAGAGGGGTATGGCTGAGACAGGACATCCTGAGTTCTGAGCCTTGCTCTGACATCGACTCAGTTGTCTGTGTCCAAGGGTAGGTCCTCTATGGGTACATCTGCACTGTAAAAAAAAAACAAAAAAAAAAACAAAAAAAACCGAACAAACAAAAAACAAACAAAAAAAACCCTCTCCACAGCACTGAGTCTCAGAGCCTGAGTCAGATGACTCTCCCCTCATCAGGTGTCAGAGATTAAACTCCAGTCTGAGCAGGAATGTCTATGCTGCTATTTTCAGTCCCATAGTATGAACCTGAGTCAGCTGACCTGGACTCCGACGCTTGCTGCTGCAGTGGGGTGTTTTTTTTTAAAGTGTAGATGTACCCTCTGTGTTTCACTTTCATCACCTGTAAAATAGCAATAAGAGTAACTAGCTCATAGGGACTGTTGTGAGAATTCATTAGTTATTGTTTGTAGATCACTTTGAATTAGTAAAGTGCTAATTTTTGAATTATGTAGTGATAGGCCTCAGAATCAGATTTTGTTAAAAACATCCTGATTTTTAAAGAAAAACTAACTGTGTATGTGTGTGTGTGTCTTCTTTATTAAGACGTTAATATTTCTACGCAGGGCGCATCAGATGTCCAAAGAAGTCTGGGATTACATATTCTTCAGGACTGCTCCATTTCCCAAGACACCGATTCCAAAGCAAAAGTTAGACAAACTCAAGGAGGAGTTTGAATTTTGGTATCCTGTGGATCTAAGAGTCTCTGGCAAGGATCTTGTCCCAAACCATCTATCATATTATCTCTACAACCATGTAGCCATGTGGCCAGATCAAAGGTAAGTTTGGAAGCAATGTCAAGCAAGCGTGGAGATAAAACTACGAACGCTCCAGCCTTGGTATCTCCATCAATGGCTCTTGACAGAATGTTCTGTATTTGGGACTGGGTAATAGCATGTGTGTTTATTAGTGGGCTGCTTTGCAAGTATGCGTATATACCATCAAGACCAGTGGTTCCCATATTGTGGTATGTGAGCTTAATGTTCCATCCATTCACTTCTCAACAATTCCTTAAGAAAGTGATATGTGAACCAATAAAGTTTGGGAGCTGCTAATCAAGATCATAGCAGGAATGGGGCAAATTTCCTCTCTCAAGCATCCTTAGAGCTCATAAGCTTCTTCTATCAGCAAAGGTGTGTGAAACAACTGGCTTTATCCATTGCTACTGGTCCCTAATTTCATTGGCACTATATTTAAAATAAAAATGTAATTGAAGAGAGGAGAATGTGTGGGGGTAAGTGGAGTATAGTGTTGTTTTTTTTTAAGCTCTGTAGTGCATGTTTTGAATTGTAGTAGCAATAAGGCTTAGCACATGTACTGTAGCTCTGTTGTCTTCAAAGTGACAACATTAATCCTCAAGATCCCCAGTAGGTGCCTTTTTTGAAGGTTCCACTTAAAAACATGCCCATTCCTAACTGAAATCACTAGACTTTTGTTCTTTATTGAAGAAAAAATGTAATTGCTTTTTAAAATAAAAATACTCCATATTTTGTGTCTTCAAATGCAGAGACAAATGGCCTGTAGCTGTGAGAGCAAATGGACATCTCCTCCTGAATTCTGAGAAGGTACAGCAGTTTTTCATCTGTGATATTCTTGTGATGGTCAAGACAAGTAGAAACTCCTGGGCCCCCTTCAAAAATATCTTCCTGCAGATCAATCAGGGCAGCATTTAGCATGCTGATTACTTCCTCCCGTTAAATGCCTCAGTTACCCATCTTCCAAAGCAGGAGCCTGCCTTTCTTCCATTCCATCTGTCTAGGTTTTCTACTATAGTGTCTGACCATTGAATGGTTCTGCATAGATCAGGGGTAGGCAACCTATGGCATGTGCGCCAAAGGCGGCACGCATCCTGATTTTCAGTGGCACTCACACTGCCCGGGTCCTGGCCACTTGTCAGGGGGGCTCTGCATTTTAGTTTAATTTTTAAATGAAACTTCTTAAACATTTTAAAAACCTCATTTACTTTACATACAACAAGAGTTTAGTTATATATTATAGACTTATAGAAAGAGACCTTCTAAAAACGTTAAAATGTATTACTGGCATGTGAAACCTTAAATTAGAGTGAATAATTAAGACTCAGCACACCACTTCTGAAAGATTGCTGACCCCTGGCATAGATCATCAGCATACCTGATCCGATAATGCTTTGTAAGTTTACCTGAGGTATCTGCTTAATTCTCCCAGAGTTTCAGGATTACCTGCCTTTATGGGAGTGTTTCTTATGTCAGAATCTTAATTATAGTACTTTAAAGGTGCATTTCATTTTGAAGTGAAAATGGGGGGAAAAGGGGAAAGTTCATGCAGACAAAATTTGCTTTACTGAGTGTGTTTTGTCAAAGTGAATTAAATGTGGTATAATTGTCAAAAATGCCTAAATGACATAGGGAATGCCTACACTTCTGTCAGAATTGTGACTGCAGCACATGTAGAAATACTTGAGCTAACTTTGGTCTAGCAAACTTGATTAACAATAGCAGTACAGGCCGTATCGAGGACTGTTCATTTCCACCCAGGTCCCTAGGTATGTACTCAGGTGGCTAGCCTGTGCTGCTGCCCTGGCTTCGCTGCTGCCCTGGCTTCATTGCTGCTGTTCGAGCTAGCTAGATTAAAGATAGTTCAGCATGTCTATATGTGCTTCAGGCACATCTGTTTGCAGTGTAGATTGAGGCTGTGCCTACACTACAGAACCTATGCGGGTGTAGCCCCCTAGTGTAGATGCAACATATGCTGATAGATGGAGGAGTCCTGCCAGTGTAGAAACACCACCTGTGCAAACAATGTTGACAGAAGCCCATTATGGAAAACAGGAGACTGAATCAGGGACTGAGTTTGGGTGTCTTGTATGGTAATGCAGAGAGCTAAGTCCTGAGCAAGCCACAGGAATCTCTCTCATCTATCTTGGTTATCAATGATGCACAATCCTACCCTCTTAGGTGGGGACAGCTTGTTTTATTTGCATCTTTCCCCCTTTGTTTATCAGACTGAGCAGCATGAACGTGTCAGAATTTCTCTTGTCTGTCTTCTCTTTCAGATGTCTAAGTCTACAGGCAACTTCCTCACCCTGAGCCAAGCTGTTGACAAGTTTTCTGCAGATGGTAAGTGCCTGTTAACTTGCATTTGTTTTAGTGATGCTAAATTTTTGGGTGTGTCGTGCCATCTTCCAAGGAGTAATGGGTTATTTGCAGCTTTGATATTTGAATTGCAAAAAGTACAATGGTTATCGGCTGCTCTTGTCTGTGAATAGTCACTGAGCTCTTGTATCTGTAGGAATGCAGAGTACATGTTAATCCTGGCATTAGTTATCAGGGACTCTGGGTCCGTAGGAAGGATCTTTTTTTCCCATCAACTGCAAGGTTCTTTGGCACCTCCTTTCGGCATCCTTTCCTGTCGCAGGTCCCCTGCTGAGGCCCAGGGCCCAGATAGTGAATGAGAAAAGTGCAGAATTGTGCTGCTGTGCTAGACTCTCATTACTTTGCTCCCTCATACCCCTCTCTTTTTGGACATGTCCCCACCCAAAATCATTCCTGCCTCTTGGGACACAATGGTTTTTGTCCCCCTCACTCCTGTAACAAGGCGGTACGCTGCCCTCCTCACTCCAATCAACCAGATCCCTTTTGAGGCACTGCTTTCACTCACATTGACCACATGCAACACACGCTTGTCCTTCATAGGTGAGTGTTCTGTCTGCATTTTGCTGGCCCTCTGCATAAAAGACCAGTTAGGATTCAGGCAACCGCATTTACTAGTTGGCTGTGGAGCCAGACATGTTAGTTAATCCTGTCTCTCATTCCTCTAGGCATGCGTCTGGCACTGGCTGATGCTGGCGACACAGTTGAGGATGCCAACTTCGTGGAAGCCATGGCAGATGCTGGTATTCTCCGTCTCTACACCTGGGTGGAGTGGGTGAAGGAAATGATTGCAAATAGGGACAGCTTAAGAAGTGGGCCTCCCAGCACCTTCAATGACAGAGTCTTTGCCAGGTATCTCTCAGAATAAATATCTTTGTAGTTTTTAGCTTCTTATTGTGAGTCTAATTTTCACATTTGTTTGTTTTATGAAGCTATTTCTACAGAATAATGAATGCTTTAAAACAAACAAATGTCAGACTATTGTGTGATCCTGCCAGATCAGGGTCATTTATAAGGTCTCATTACCATTATCTTTAATTATTATTGGCATTATTATGTAAGTTGGACTGTGTGATGCTAATGTTTTCTCTTCTCTTTTTTTCTTCCTAGCGAAATGAATGCAGGCATAACAAAGACAGATCAAAATTATGAGAAGATGATGTTCAAGGAAGCTCTGAAAACGGGCTTCTTTGAATTTCAGGTAGGAGGCCTACTCTTCAGGGGGCAAGAAACCAAATATTGACATTTGTAACGTCATGTGGCTTTTTCTTTTGATACTGATGTCTCTGATTCCTATTTAATTGTACAGTTGAATCAGGGTCCGTATGGTGCTAAGAAACAGGAATAACTAAATTAAATAAGGATCTGAGGTCATGGTGGTCTGTTTGTGGCATAGTACTTCTACAGGAAGCAGCTGTGATATTGCAAATAGAGCCCTATGATCTTAGGTGAGCAATATGCAGCAGAAAAAGCACAAATGGTTAAAAAGTGTTTCCTTGCCTCAGCTTTTTTTAAACAAAAATAATATACATGAGAAATACAGAAAATACATCAGCAGAACTATTTGGAAATGGAATGTTTTTCAAAATGTTTCATAAGGTGTCAGCATTTCTCTAAAGTGTCTGCAGAACCATCTGATTTCACTTAATAATATCTTGTAGAGACTGCTTTACATGATTGACTTGTGATAGATCATATTTATTGCCTTTTTTCTTAGTACTTAATGGCATCTTTTATACGGGCCATCCAGAATGATAGCACCTAATATACAATTACAGTTATCTTTGACTTTTATGTCTGTGTCGATAGATGTCTTTTTTTTTTAAGAGCCATAATAATGTAAAACTACTATGTCCAATTGGCAGAAGTTCGTACTCTTCCATTCCCAGCTGTTTAAGAAAATATAGTTCTTTTAATAATCCATTATCGGATTCTAAGTAGTTTACATTTTAAAGACATATTAAAGCAAAGAAATTGGCTTTTTAAGAAATGTTTCTCCATGACAGCTGGAATGTTTAACGGTGGCTGTGCTGGCTGTGTTTCAGGCGGCAAAAGATAAGTACCGAGAACTAGCGATAGAAGGAATGCACAGGGACTTGGTCTTCCAGTTTATTGAAGCTCAGACCCTGCTGCTGGCTCCAGTCTGCCCTCATCTCTGCGAACATGTGTGGACACTGTTGGGAAAGGTACTATTATATAACTCAAGAATGCTTCTTTGAGACTCTACTTTTGGTCAGGTTAGTCACAGTAAGCATGCATGCTTCGTCAGCGCAAAGTCTGGGGCAAGAGAAAAATTAATATGCGTCATGAATAACTGAACTTTGACAGCATCATCAATCTATTTGAGTTGAAGGGACTGCCCCAGTTTTGGTTGTTAGTGTTTAAAATTTTAGGCCTCTATCAATATATGATATACACCTCTACCTCGATATAATGCGGTCCTCGGGAGCCAAAAAATCTTCCCGCGTTATAGGTGAAACCACGTTATATTGAACTTGCTTTGATCCACCGGAGTGCGCAGCCCCGGAGCACTGCTTTACCGCGTTATAGCTGAATTTGTGTTATATCAGGTAGCGTTATATCGAGGTAGAGGTGTACATATGAAGTGTATATTTGTGATACTTTTGTTATGTGAACTTAATAGGTGAGAAATTTGATGCTGGAGTGTTCAAGATGGAGCCTGATCTATAGATTATGTATAAGAATTCCCAGTTACCACTTTGAGGGTTGACAGGTTATTGTCCCAAGATCAGACCCAGTATTGTTAAAATTACTATATAGTTGCGAAGCCCGATGTACACAGTTGCAGCTCGGACTATAGGAACTCTTCTATATTTACAAATAGTTTATTAAAACATTTAGCACAGTCACAAACACTTTAACTCAGTAAGGTAGATAGCGATAATACAGAAAGTACAACTGAACATCCATACTTACACCATTCCTTGCAGAACAACCGGAAATCTTAGCCATTATCTTCCTCGTAATCATCACCTTCCTCATCTGCACCAGTGGCCATCATTCTGTCACCTCCCAAGAACTACATCTCTCTCTCTCTTCTCCTGCCCACAGCAGGGATGCCAGTTTTATAATATGCTATGCTGATGCTACCATATCTAATGCATATTCAGTAGGGGTTTCTCCCCTCTTCCTTATTTGTATTTCCTCCCCATACTAACGTTGAGGTATCCTTCTTCTATAGGTTAGTATATTAATGCTTTCAACTCATTATCATACATGTCAATTCGTTGCCATGGCACTCTTGTGTTTGAATGTTCTTTCCAAAACCTGGTGCTAGCTCATGTTTCTGTGGTTGGCTGATGTCATTATGGACAAAATCCCCCCTTACACTCTACTTCTAGTTTCCCAAAACATAGGGGTTACTGTTGGGCCGTTTATCTATGCCAAAGTTCATAGGCCTCGAGCCTCGTGCTAACTGCTGAAGACAATGTCTTACAGAATGCAAGCCTGTAGGTTCCTTGCATTACTACTGAATATAATAAAGGCAAGGCAGTGAATCATGTTTTCGCCCTGCTAGCCCTATGAGCTACAGAGGGTGTGTGTGTGTGTGTGTGTGTGTGTGTGTGTGTGTGTGTGTGTGTGTGTGTAAAGTGCCGTATTTGCTATAAAATTAATATTGGTGTGAGAAATGTAATTGTAGTTGATAATCTGTAGATGAAGGCTTTATCCAAAGCCTGTTGAACTCAATAGAAAGACTTGTATTGATTTCAGTGGATCTTAGATCAGGTTTGTGCTTAATACCTGGATGTCTTCCATATATAGATAGAGGAATTGTGTAAATGCATGTCATACAGCAAGGGAGTATGACAATGTGAACCTTGTATATGCGGCTATGTTTGCAAGGATGTTGTGTTAACATACATAATCTTAATGTGGTCATATGCCTCATTGTTATGAGGTGACCTAAAGTTAACCCAAATAACAATGTGGAGTTCATTCACTTAGTCATATAGCCAATATCCACCCTTGTGTAGGTAATTTAACAACCACAGAAGTAAATTTCAAGTTTGCATATGAAAAATTATGTAATGGTATAAACATGAGCATGTGTGTGTGGGCATTAATGCACTTTCACAAATGCATGCTAATTAGGAGTATATTTCTGTACTTCACAGCTGAATTATAGGGTTAGTGAGTTGGTGTACTGCGAAATTTAAACTCTTCATGTATCTCCTGACTGCTCAGTTTCCAATTAAAATACAATAGATAGAGAAGTCACCAGAATTTCTTGTCCATTAATCCCAATGCCTGTCATTTTCTTTGTTGACAGCCTGACTCCATCATGAAAGCTTCATGGCCAGTAGCAGGCCCAGTGGATGAAGTATTGATCCGTTCTTCTCAATACCTCATGGAAGCAGCCCATGATCTCCGACTGCGTCTCAAGAACTACATGGCACCCCCGAAAGGAAAGGTGAAATACACTAAGTCCCTTCTCCAAAAATGTATGTGAAAGTTAACAGATTCAGGGACTCTTCTGAGATGATACATATTTTCCCTCTTCTTTCTTTAGAAGGGTAGTAAGGAGCTGCCCCAGAAGCCATCCCATTGCACCATCTACGTGGCAAAGAACTATCCACTTTGGCAATATACCACCCTATCAGTTTTGCGCAAGCACTACCAGGTGATCTGCTTTTGTTGACACTTGTTGCAGTTCTCATATGCTCTCTATTTTTCTGTCCATGAAACAAAAGTTAGCTTGGCACTGAGGTATTTGAATGCAAGGAGAAATAGTTTTAACTTGCTTTATTATGCTCTTATAACTCGACAGGGGATTACAGTGTTCAGTAAAAATGGGTTTTGGCACATGATTGAATCCACAATATGACCTATAACTTTTGACATTTTAAAAATAAAGACTGGCCAGCATTCCATTACTTTTAATCTTTTTCACATGCATAGATTAGTAAAATATTCCCCTCCCCCGCAATAACGTTTTTGAGGAAATATTGCCTATTGTCAGACTAATTCTGCCTTATTATGCAAGGAGGTTTAGAAGCATCAGTTCTGGTACTTGGTGGGTATGGTATTCAGCAACTTTGCAGGAAATTTGCTGAAATGCAATCAATTCTTCTCTCTTGTAAGTAATACAGTGTAAGGAAATCTGGCTTAAAAGCAGCAGACCCTGCTTTGCTGAACAGCTAGAACTGATCCTGTAATTGTTATTGTGCATGAACAATTGTTCTACTCAGCCCTGACAAGTCACTATCATAATTGATAGATTGTAAAGTTGTGTTTTTCCACCCTCATCTGTAATACCATGGTTACATTTCACATATGGTTGGAAATGAACAAATGTTGGTATTCTGAGGGTAAACCAAATTGGAGTGAAGTATGCATTTTCTTCACATCAGGGTCCAAGTCTGCCATTAGATGCAGAGGTGCAATGGTCACCGCTGCCAGTGAAATTTGCAGAGCGAATATTTAATTGTGGAATTTGAACCTTAAAAAAAGAATGACCTAAGATACTGCAGCTTCACGTCTGCTTGAAGGAGAGTCTTTATTACACAAGATTAAAACATGTGGCGAAAATCCAGGCATACTTAATGTTATAGGTTTATGCGTGTTGCTTTACATAGTGAACAGAGACATTGGGTAACGTTTTCAAAAGTGCCTAAATCTCATTTTCGAAGTGATTTGACAATGGGACTCAGACTCTGAAGTCACTAAGGTGTTCTGAAAATATCCCTCGTCCCAGTCTCAAATAGCTTAAAATCTATGTGGCTGGGATAGACCGGATGCTTGGAGAAACACCGAGTTAGGAGAGTGAGGGATATACATCATAAGCAAATTGGTCGCCTGGGTGGCATATAGTCATGTTTTTTTTTCAAGCTTTTTTTAGGTTTACTTTTTAAAAGTTACTTAAAGGGACTTGGAAGATCGTTCCCCATGGGATTGTGGGAGCAGGTGGATTTTGAGGTGTGTGCACTGTAGGTGGAGGGAGGACATTACAGGCATATGAGGAGTGTGAAAGAAGGTGCGGCGGAAAATGGTAAATCCCTGTGGAGTGTGTTGATATTTGCTGTGCAGTCTTTAATGGATTGTTGTTCCATGTTGTAGATCAATGGAGGACAGTTGCCAGATAACAAAGTAATTGCTGGTGAATTGAACACCTTGCCGGAGCTGAAGAAATTTATGAAGAGGGTTATGCCTTTTGTTGCCTTGATTAAGGTAGGTGCCAGAGAACAGGACCAAGATAAGGACAAATTTTCAGTCGGGAATAAGAGAATTATCTGAAATGTAGGCAGTGCTATCGAATGGTTAGAGCATAGGCCTGGGTGTTAGGACTCTCTAGTCTATTCCTGGCTCTGCCTTACTCTGCCATTTTGGGCAGATCATTTAATCCCTCTCTGTTCAATTTCTTATCTGTAAAACAAATGATATATCCCCAAGAAGAAGAAATGGGGCTTTTTGTTGTTGTTAATAAAGCACTTTGAGACTCTTGGACAAAAGGTGCTGTGTAAATGCCTCCAATATGTATTGGCCTAAGTGAACTATGGACTAGTTGACACTCAGTAGCTTGCAACTAGAAAATTTATATGATTTGTGCCACACTGCTTCAAGTGTATCCCTCCTGCATACATCAAATGCATCATCTCTTGTTTGTGTTCTCGGAATGAAAACTGGAACAAGGTGGTGTTATGGGGACATTAAAAATTGTCTTAGCAGAATGCTTAGTATAGTTTAGAAGTTTGGCACAAATCTAGAGTTAGTTACTGGGCACTCAGTTTTTAAGAGTGCATCAGGGGATTGCTGATCTGGATTATTAGTAACGGAGTGTTACCAACTTTCACAATTGTATCATGAGTCTCAAGTTACTTAGGAATTTTCTTAAAGCCCCAGCTCCTTGTCATGTAATGTTCATGAGAGTCAGAAAAGTAAGCTTCTATCCCACATGGTGGCACAGAAAAGCTCGAACACAAGAACTTGGAATGCTCAAAAACCAAAAGATCAATAGAGTCCAACATTTATTATATTAAAAATCATGAGATTTTTAAAGCCAGTGTCCTGATTTTGGGGGCCTGACTCATGATTTTGGAAAGTTTGAATGGGGAATGTTGATGGTGAATAGAAGGGGCTAAGGCATGAGCTTGTGAAAATGTTACATTTTTTTCTAAAATAAACTAGAAGATGTTAACTTTTTTTTTTTAAACACATGGAAGCAACGTTATTCACTTAGTAGAGCAGTGAGTTTTATTGCACCATACAAATGCAGGCTCGTTCTTTCCATGTGCATCCAGCACTAATCTAATTACCCCCTTCTGCTGAAGCACACAATGTTCAGAGAAATAGAATGGGTAAGACCAGCTATAAAGCTCCCTGCTGACTATTCTCCTGGGCCAGTATCTGCTGCATTAAAACATGCCAGGGGATATGGCATCCTTTTAAGATTAAACTAGTTTAATTCTTCCATCCCATATATAAAACACACCATATGGCTTTTAGGGATTAAGGGGAGAAGATTTTGTTAGGGAATGTTCTGCTTTCTTGATGCTGCAGAACTCCATTGATGTAGATGCTGGAGCTGTTGTCTGTCTTGCTTTGGCTCCAAAAAGTCACAAGGTTCTGCTGTTTAGTGTTTTAACTGTTCAATGTGTCTCCTATACTGAAACAAGCCTATATTTAAAGATCCTATCTGATGCGAGGAGGCTGGCACAAACTAGATGGCTTGCCTTCATCATGAGCTTTAGTCATGCTTACCACTTCACCTCCCTACGCATAAGGCTTATCAGACAGGCTCAGCATGTATGTTTTGAAGCAACAGTAGATAGCAGTTACATAACGAGACCTAGAAACATCCAGCCCAGATTTTTAATTTCCTAGGCCAGTGGTTCTCAACCAGCGGTACACGTACACAGATGTCTTCTGGGGGTACATCAACTCATCTAGATATTTGCCTAGTTTTACAACAGACTACATAAAAAGCACTAGTGAAGTCAGTACAAACTAAAATTTCATACTGACAATGACTTGTTTATACTGCTCTATATGCTAACTATACACTGAAATGCAAGTACAATATTTATATTCCAGTTGATTTATTTGATTTATTTGATTATATGGCAAAAATTAGAAAGTAAGCAATTTTTTCAGTAGTAGTGTGGAGTGACACTTTTGTATTTTTATGTTTGATTTTGTAAGCAAGTAGTTTTTAAGTGAGGTGAAATTTGGGGGTACGCAAGACAAATCAGAATCCTGAATGGGATACAGTAGTCTGGAAAGGTTGAAAGCCACTGGGCCAACATGCTATGCTCAGAAGTAGATTATTCAGCAACTTCATTGTACAAAAGATATTTCTTATGTTGTTGTTTCCATTAAAGAAAGGTTTTCTAATTTACAAACTGAAGCAAATTACTGATAGTTTTTTAAGTTTCTTGGATATTAAAAAAAATGTATAAAAACAAATTCTCAATGAAGCAGAAAGCCACGACCACCTGAAATTTGATCTCATTAGACGTTAAGGGAACAGTGCTCAGTTTGTGAAAGAAAGAGAGGGGCTGGAGCCTTAGCTTTGAAAAGGAAGTTCTGTTTTGTTCTCATTAGAGATTTCATACATAGGAGATGACATGCTGGCCCCTTTTGAAGTCAATGGAAAAAAATCCCATTGATTTCACCGTGGCCCCGATTTCACCCATTGTGTGTGTTAAATTAAATGTTGGAATTTTGAGTAACTGTGCTTTAATATACAAAGTACTTTTTTTCTATGAAGAACTTATGTCCAATTTCTGCCTGCCTGTCTCAAACTAGGTCATCAACTGGACTTCCTACTGTGAAGCAGCAGAAAAATGGCAGCTTACTGACAGTGTCCTACAGTTTGCACATTTAAAGAGAGAGTGAAATGTTCACAGCTGTTTCTATATACTTTTCCAATTCTATGTTAAAACGCATTCTTGCTTTTAAAAGAACATTTAGCTGTACAAATAGTGGAGCTGAGGTTCGCTTCCCCTTCCATCAGTGTCAGTATCTCGCTGTAGAAACAGCCATTTCACTGTCAATTATAACTACTGTACTATAGTGCGTGGTGAAATTGTTGCCAGCAAAGAGCTCTCACAGCGAATAGCCTGGTCTACTCAAGACTGATGCAGCTAGAGCGTGTAGCTTCCCAGTTTTCTCTTCATTTACAACCGGGGAGAGTTTTAATCGAAATTTCCCTTCTTTTGACATGACAGGAAAATCTGGAAAAGAAGGGTCCACGTGTTCTTGATCTGGAGCTGGAATTTGATGAACGGGCCGTGCTCCTGGAGAATATAGTCTATTTGACAAATTCCCTGGAGGTTCGTATTCATTTGGGGGCATATTTTATTTGACCTTTATTGGAGTATCTGGAAGCCCAACACTTGCTGAGATTTTAAGCCTATCTAAATTCATTTCTGACTTGGGATGACCATGAATGTTTAATGTTTTTATCAACACTGACACGCACACTAACACAAAAAGCAGAGTTTGCTCTTATTGAGAGATTCTTTTCGTATGTACAGTGATGACCTCAGTGGTAACCCAGCTCTGAAGAGCCAGTTCTCTCTGGAATTGTGTCTGACAGAAAGTCAGTGGGAAAAGGGTCTTTGCCGGTGAACAGTGGAAAACGTCAGACAATATTCTGGCTTACTCAAAAATTACAGATAATCAGCCTCTTCCATGGGCAGAGCCATAGAGGGCTGTTCCAAGGGATGCCAGTGAGCATAGTCAGAATTCTGATGCTGTTACAGCTTTTGATCTTGCCATGGCAACTATGTCATCTCCTCAATCTCCATGCCAGGGCATTTAGAGCTAGACTGTGGTGCATGCTACTTTTACAGTGCATGCAGATGCCAATTTGGGAAATTGAAGGGGAAAGCCTAGGCGCAGTTACAGAAAATAACTTATTTCAGGATTTCTAATCTCATGATATTTAGATGTAAAGCAATTGAATGCCTCACTTTCTATTCTGTAATCTATGCAGTCGGTGAGCGTAGCTACGTTTTGAATTCAATCCTCTGAGCAAGATCACCATGCTGGCAATAGTATGCTATCAACTTTTAAGTTTGCTGTTCCTGTTGTTCTTTGTTTTGCCTTTTATCAATGGGGATTGCCTTCCTCTGTACTGTAGAAACAAATCTACTTCAGTGGCCTGGTATCTCTCATTAATTCAGAGGGGATGATAGTACTTTTATTTCTTCTTTCCCAATGCACCAAAGCTGGATCATATCGAAGTGAAATTTGCTTCCGAAGCAGACGATAAAATAAAAGAAGATTGCTGTCCTGGAAAACCTTTTTCTGTGTTCAGAATGGAAGTAAGTTCAGAAATCCAGAGGCATTGGAAATACAGGGTACATCATTAACTAATTTAAAAAATAAAATGCACTGGAGGGCTAGATGGCTCAGGGCACTTTGTGACAGGACATGCTGGTTCATGTTAAGCTAAAATGGGTAAGGACTAAATTGTTGTTATCTTGCTATCCAGGAGCTTGTGATATACGAGTTTGTTCTCAGTCCAGTTCCCAGTGGATATGATTGCACAGCATAAATATCCATCCCCCTACTTGCACCTTGATCGGCGTTTCTGCCGAAAAAAGCCACAGACTGGATGTGTGTGGAGACTAAACTACCTTTTCATGTCTATAAGTGAGCCCTCTGGTTAAGGGCCAAAGCACATTGACAGGGTAATGATGGGGTTTCAAGTTATGTGATCAGTAGAAAAACCTCTCCTGTTGTCGATCCAACACCTTTCACAAGCACTGAATTAACTTAAAGAAGTGATGCTTGTTTTGTTCTTTAGATGTAGAATTTAACATGACTGTGATTGTGTCTTAAGTTGACTTTCAGTAGAACCTCTCTAACTTACACTAACTGGGAGACTCATCACAGATGACTGAATTTGGAGGAAACTTCCCCTCCCTCCTCCCCTCCCCTCCCCCCCCACTCACTCACTCGCACACAAGTGCACAAGAATAACGCTTGCTAGAGAGGGGTGGATAATCTTGTGGCTAAAGCACAGGGTCAAGTCTTGGGAGTACAGAGCCCTGGGTTCTATTCCTGGCTCTGTCATGAAAATCCTGTGTGGGCTTGGGCAAGTCTTGCTTCACCTCTCTCTGTCTGAAAAATGGAGCTATTACTCACCCTATCTATTGAGGGTATTGCAAAGCTCAGGGTCTAAAAAGGAATTTGAGCTCCCACATGGAAAGTGCTATTGTTGATTTGATGCATCCCAAAATGTGCTGTGATTTTGATTATGATAACTGCAATAATGTACTACTGTTTTGCATTGCATTTTGTGAAAACTTAACAAATGCCTGTAAATTGAGACCTCATTACACCTCTCTGTAGTGAAATCTTTGAGAGGTAGAGTGAATAATAAGGCATGGAGCTCAGTGAAGTTCACCGTAATGCTACCTTGTACCAATCCTTCAGCTAGTTATAATAATTTAATATGGCTATCTGGATATCTTAAAAGCAAAACACTTGAGTGTATTTAAAGAAACAGTAAGCATTGTTATACATATGCTGTAGCTTATTTTTTTAGGTCTGTGATGGTGCTTGCATCCATCCACTGGTATTAAGTATTTCTGAATAAAAGGTTTTCTTGTCCATCTAGAATGCAGTTGGATGCCAGACATTTCTCTTTGTTCCCTTGCTGGTTGCATGCTTCCTGTGCAATTCTACCCACAAAAAGCATGATTTAAAAAAAATTGTTTATTCTTAATTTCTTACAGCCCAGCATATCTCTATTTTTGGTGAACCCCCAACCATCTAATGGCCACTTCTCTACAAAAATTGAGGTCAGGCAAGGAGATGGTAGAGATGCAATAATCAGGCGTTTAATGAAGGTGGACAGAGGAATCAAAGGTAAACGTTGGTTTGGAAGTACAGATATCACATTTCAACCAGGCAGTCTCTGAACAATTGTGTAGTTTCTCGAATTCCCAGGAGACATTGGGAATCAGGAGGCAGCTTGGCAGGTCTTCATTATCAACAGGAATCTCTTTCTGAAATTTGGCCTGTTTTAATAATTGCTTAGTAAGAAGCCAAGAGCTCTGTGCTCAGTGAATGTGAATACGGGATAAAGCATGGTGCACACTCCTTTTGAGGTGTAAAATTACAGAAGCTGAGGCATTATTGACAAGCAAATGAGTGTGCCTCTGATATGAACCCTTAATATGCACTGTCTTCCCTCCTTGGGGTACGTCCAGACTACCTGCCGGTTTGGTGGGTAGCGATCGATCTATCGCGTCTTGTCTAGATGTGATAGATCGATCCTCGAACGCGCTCCCGTCGACTCCGGAACTCCACCACTCCACCAGGGCGAGCGGCGGTAGCGGAGTCGACGGGGGAGCCGCAGCTGTTGATCCCGCGCCGTGAGGACGGGAGGTAAGTCGAAATAAGATATGTCGACTTCAGCTTCGCTATTCCCGTAGCTGAAGTTGTGTATCTTACATCGCCCGCCCCCCCCCCCCCCCGTGTAGACCAGCCCTTGGTTAGTCCTTTATTATCCACCAAAAGAGCCACTTACTCTCTCTCTCAGTGATTTGCACAGTGGATGTGTTCTTGTGCCAGGGATTCCCAAAGGGGGGTTTAATGGTCCAATAGTCTGCTATATGGAGCTTCTTCCAGGAGGGTGAGGGCCTCTTAGGTTAGAGCCCTCTGAAGAGAATTGCCGGATTGCAATTTATTTTCTGTTTAGACATTTAAAATGAATTCATTGCGGAGAAGGTGCCAGATGGACATTTCAAAGCTTTTCTTTATCCTGCGAAGCTTCTCTACACCCCATATCCTTACCAATACCCAATCTACAGATATAATCTGTAGGGGGGGGGAGCTCTTTGTCACAGTACATCTCCTCCTTAAGCCACTCTTTTAAGACAGTTGACATGAAGGCCAAACAGTGCCAACTACAATAGCATGATTTATAATGTGAACACTTGTCCTCTAAGAACCTAGACAGAAGCCGTTAGTTCATTTCAAATAGGGACCACTGAAAAATTGCCCCAGTGGTCTATCAGTCACTATTGACCTCTGCTAAATTGGAACCAGTGACCTAAATGTGAAAGGCTCAGTATTCCATTACGAGTCCCCTGAGCCATCCATTCCCTCCCATTTCTTAATACACTGAATGCCTTGTTTTAAATTTCAGACTCTCTAGTGTTAAAAGAAATAGGGGATAAGTACCAGCAGAAGCTTTCTGAAAGCACTTAAAGTTCATTGGCAGTAATGAGCTGCAGTGTGAAGGCATTAAGACAAATGCGTTTTGTCACCCAGGAGCCAGAGTCTGCAGGTAAACTGCTATAAATTCTGTTCCCCCCCCTTAGAACAGCTGAAGTGGTAGCTGTGTCACATAAACATCAAAAGGTTATATGCAGGTGCTGCAACCTCCTGTAGCAGCTCAGGGTGGTTTTCAACAATGAAAAATTGGGTCATGGTAAAGTTAATGTGTGTTAAACAAAACCAAAAAACCCCTGGACTCTATGCAAATATGAATGTGCCCATCTCGAATTCCCATTGTGCTAGGCTTGTGTGGTTTCCTATTTAGAGAAATTATCTCCAAAGTAACCTCCACAAACTTTCTCTTGGAGACTTCCAAGGTTGCTGCTGATATTCATGTGATTCAGTGTCTGTTCTTGCTTCTTTGCTTTCCAGACATTATAGCCTTGTGTCCTGTTGTTTGACTTCTGCCTTATGTTGCAATATAGCATCCCCCCATTGTAAGTGCCAGAGGGGCCGCATGCATAAATAAAACGGAGGAAAGGAAACCCTGTGTTCTCCTGCCGACTCTGCCATTGACTTACTGTATGGTCCTGAGCAAATTCCTTAGCACATTTGAGGTACAGAGAGGCTAACGGTACAATGGGGATAATAGCTGTTTCTCACTGGTGCTGTAAGGGTTGATTTGATTAATATTTTTATAGTGCCTTAACAATGAAAGTGCTTTGTAAGTAGCATAATTTCAGAGGTCATGTGGGCAGCATTTTTTTAGCGGTTACATTATCCTTTTCATTTTCAGCTAAAACAAGTATTTTTCTCCAGCTTACATTAATAAATTTATTTGTTTAGCAGTTCCTAGTTTCTCCTTAATCACTTGCTAAAGAACGCCTTACTGGAGAATACTGTGGCCATCAAACACATTGTTGGAAAAATGTTACATTTCAGGCTAGTATGTTGAAGGGTAACAGTTTTCCTAAAGGGACAGCAGCTTTTCTTTGCCTGGAGACTTCGCTAATTCCAGAGCCAGACAAGGAAACCTCAAGCAGTGCAGACTGGCAACCAGATATGAAATGAAAACTGGACTTGGTCTACAGGCTTGTAACACCAAGGCTGCTTTTGTTTCCATGTGATTTAACAGCTTTCATTTGTAGTAATGCTTATCTCAAGAACAAAGAGACAATTTTATAGTGATGTATAGGGAAACAGTACTTTAAAAAAAAATGCTCCAAGGAAGGAGTACATGGTAATGTGCATGGCAAAGCACAAACAGAAAGGACTCATACACACCGTTAACTAGAGCAGTTGTTCTCAAAGCCGGTCTGCCGCTTGTTCAGGGAAAGCCCCTGGAGGGCCGGGCCAGTTTGTTTACCTGCCACATCCGCAGGTTTGGCCGATCGTGCCTTCCACTGTCCGCAGTTTGCGGCTCCAGGCCAATGGGGGCTGCAGGAAGCGGCGTGGGCCGAGGGCCATGCTGGCCACCCTTCCTGCAGCCCCCATTGGCCTGGAGTGGCAAACCGCGGCCAGTGGGAGCCGCGATCGGCTGAGCCTGTGAACACAGCAGGTAAACAAACTGGCCTGGCCCGCCTGGGCTTTCCCTGAACAAGCAGCTGCCCTAGTTTGAGAACCACTGAACTAGAGTTCTGCAGACTAGCAGTTTGAAATGAATGAAAACAATAGAGAGAATAAATCAATGATTCTTCCAGATCTTTGTTGCTTCTAGGAGATATCACTGTTAAGCAAGTACCTGAGGAGTTTCTGTCTGATGAAGGCTAATGGTGAGAGAGAGCTTTATTCGACAATTAGTTTCTGGGCTTGTTAGTAAAGCTCTTGAGATGTGAATTTGTTGTTTGTGGTCTGTAATAGCTGCTGAAAAAGCAGCTAGTGTCATTCAGTGCTGAGCTTTAGGAATTGGGACTCCTAGGTTCTGTTCCCAATTCTGCTAGCAACTTGCTTTGTGACCAAATTGTATAACCTCTGTGCCCATTGGTAAAATGGTCATAATACATATCGCATATGGCTTGAGGCTTAATTGGTGTTTATAAAGTGTTGTGCGTTTCTTTGAAGAAAAGTGCCTTAGAAGGGCCCATTATTAATTAAAGATCTCCATTCTGGTTAGTTTGGGTGAAACCCAAACCTGGGTATAGACTCCTGTGACCTGAGAATTGTTAATTCTTTTGTAGAGCTCTCTAAAGTAAAACTAATGCGATTTGATGATCCTGTGCTGGGCCCCCGTCGTGTTCCTGTGCTTGGAAAAGAAGATGCAGAGAAAACGCCCATTTTAGAGCAAGCTGTCTTCCACCTTGACCTGGCTGAGAAACGGGTTCGCATAACCGAGAACGGGCTGACAGCGGATATCGGCGACACAATTGTCTATCTAATTCATTAATTTGTGGACTACACTAGCTTGATCCAGGGTTAATATGATATTTTAAAACTCCAGAATGGCTTTGAAAACATCTGTAATGGACCAAGATAACTGTCATTTCTTAAAAGAAATGTGTTGCACGCCCCCAAAATCTTTTAAACATGGGTATAATAAACATTTTCTTCCTTCCCCTTGGCTCTTCTTGAAAGAAATAATTTCCCCAAATGCTGAGACAGCAAATTCACCTTTTTCAAGAGCTTCTTAGCTTTTTGGTATTAGACAAAGCTTTACGTGGTATTATTCTTGTCAGCTAGATACTGATTTCTGTACATAGAAGGTGATCAGCTCTCTCATGGATAGATTGATAAGAATAATAGAAAGTGGAAAAATTGCATTTACTTACATTGTCTGATGACTCTTTCAAAGATTGTGGTCAGGCTTTAAGCATAATGCAATGGATTTTTATATGGACCTGTAGCTCAGAAGGAATTGCGTAATGAGGACCCCTCAGTGAAAGCATACATGGAAGTTTCCTCATTGAATATAAAATATAATAGGCAAGCATTGATACTAAGAATTGAGATGTACCTCAAGCAAGGTGCTGTTAGTTGAGGCCTTCCACTTTACTCTGTTCTTAAAATTGTTTGTAGAACTGTTTTTAAGTGGAGAGATGAAGTGTCCTTTTCCTAAACAGTTTCAGTTTGAACTATCCTGGCTTTTGGTATTCCAGGACTACCAAATTGTTTTTTTAAAATGAGCTGTTCTAACATAAGGCACCAACAGTACTGTAAAGTATGTTCAGCTCATCTAGAGAGAAGCGTCTATATTTGACTTGAGGATCAACACACACTGCTTCAGAAGTCTTACACATACAAAATTTGCCTATGCAGATTTATATTTAAATAAAGGTCACTGGTGGCAGGCAGAACTGGGATAGTTTGTTCTGTACAATCAGTCTTTGACTGAGTTTCACAACTTCTGATACTGCACTTCGCTTAGCATGTTACCAAGGGAAGATCAAATTTATAATGGGGGTGAAAATAAAGGGAATAGTGTATTAGTCTAAGGGCAGGTCTTCACTACCCGCCGGATTGACGGATAGCGATCGATCTATCGGGGATTGATTTATCACATCTAGTGTAGATGCGATAAATTGATCCCTGATCGCTGTGCCGTCAACTCCGGAACTCCACCACTGCCGAGAGGCGGAAGCAGAGTCAACAGGGGAGCGGCGGCAGTCGACCCCGCACTGTGAGGACGTGAGGTAAGTCGATCTAAGATACATAGACTTCAGCTATGCTATTCTCGTAGCTGAAGTTGTGTATCTTAGATCGATTTCCCCCCCCCAGTGTAGACCAAGGCTAAGAACTCTCATTATGATTGTAAATATTGCCATGTCGTTTTCCTCGTCTCCTGTTTCATTGTCCCATCTTATGATATGTATTTTTAATGTACATGATGTGCCCTCTCACCATGGAGTGTGCATATACAAATGAAATTAGACCTACGTTATTTGCCTCTATAGAGAGAACTAAAGCAAAATACCAATAAACCTCCACCAACATAAACAAACATTCCTTTGCCACTAATCCTTCCACAGCCCCACCAAGAAATGTTTGAGAAATAGGCCTTGTCTTGATCCCTAAAGATCCACCCTCACACCAGTGGGGGAAAATAAGTTCCATAGCTGAGGGCCACCCACTGAGCATGCCTGGCCCGCAGGGATTGTTAGCTTGAAGTCAGCTACCACTGCAGAATTTGAGGAAGAGGCTCTACTTCAGCTACACCCGGCAAAGCCTTGAATTGAACCCAGGAGCCAATACCGTTGTTTTAGAACGGGTGCCATTTGTTCTCTCCATCTATCACCAGCTGATATAGCAGCAGAGAGTAACTAATGATCTCAGCTATCATAGATGAACTCTATAGCTCCCCTCTTTACAAGTCAGCAGGGGGGAGTGAGTCCAACGTGTAAGGTCACTGGCAAAGATCCTCTAGAACCTCAGTCAGTGAGACTGTCCCAGTCTCTGTTAATCTTATCCTGGAAAATCCCTCATGGTATGAAGATCAGATGGTTTCCAAGTGGGAGGTAGCCATGGTCAACCGCTTAGAACTAGAGCTGTGCAAATCATTGAGTGTTTTTTGGGGTTCTCTGGCAATTCTGAAAATTTTTCATTTCAGCTTGATCCAAAATGAAAAGTTTTCGGTGAATTGAAAAGTTGAAGAAAACCTTTGTTTTGGGTCAAAAGAAATCTCTTGTTTGATCCGCAACAAAATGTTTTATTTCAACTTCGAGCATTTTTTTTACTTTAAAAAACCCAACCCATTTTGAATTGAAAAATCAAATTGTTTTTGTTTCAAAGAGGTTTAAACAAGATGTTCTGATTCTCCCTCCCCCCACCAGAATTGTTTAAAGGCTCTTTCGGCCAAATCAATTTGGCACAATCTTCAGGAGTTCACGAAAGGTTGACCCAATTTTTTCATTTTTTTGCAACAGAAAATGGCTGAGAAACTTCACTCGGTTGTACTTGGCACCGTTCTTCTTCACATGCTCTGTCATGTCCAGAAGTATGGGCTTTACTGCTGCTGTGCCACAGGTCTTCAAGAACTCACATAGAAAAAATCTGAAGTATTTAAAAATAAATAATAATCCAAGCCATTTCTATTTCCTGTCCAATATCCTGGGCAGAGTGGCAGCCACCATCTTTTTCAATAACTTATTAACCAGTGTGGAAAAGGGGGTTGAGGGTGAAAGACACTGGTCCTTCTCTTGCCTTTTTCTCTGTGCTCTGATTTATTTCTCTTCAGACATCCAGGCTGCCTCCTAACGCCTCTTTAACTAGGGCTTGTCAGTAAGAAAATGAGCTATTTTAACTGTGCAATTACAGTGCCTGCTGAATGCTTGTCATCACAGCGGTAGGAACCTGCTCTGAAGTGTATATCTGCTTGAGAGGGAATTACAGCAACCAGGGCAGAAGTTATAAATATGCAGTGAGACTCACATACCAACCCCCCTCTGTTTGTGTAAGTATATAAAACACTGACAATAAGACTCGGGTTTTTTGGCCAGCCAGGGAAATAAATGTTCAGAAGACTCCATGCTTTTGATGGAGTTATACTCAGGAGAAATAAATAGTTAGGTGTGTTCATAAAAGTGGGTAGAATTGTAGGCACAGGTATGTAAATACATATGTATACTGTCCGAATAAGATCTCCAGTGACCTCTTCATCAGCAAATCTGAGGTCGTCTACATCATCCCCATCCTCCTCAATCTTCTTTGCTGCTTTTGACACTATCACTTGTCCTCTTCTTGAAGTGACCTCACTGAGTTTGAGATCCTCGCCTTTCTACCTGTTTTTTCAACATGTTTAGTGACTTAAGGCAGTATATATAGCAGAGTGTTGCTGGTAGAGAGAGTAGTACAAATCAGAGAGTGAGGGAAACGAGATAAGGAGCCTTAAAAGGCAAAAAGGTTGGGAATAACAAATGGTGAGGAAGCCAGGGAAAATGAAAACAGATCTGGATGGTAAGTGAGATTACATTGGGCCTGATGAGGCTGACATGAAACCCACTTCTGGCACCCTCAGTAGCTCAGGCTAACACTTCTGCTTTTCTTCTGCCTGCCTTCTCTCAGAAGTGCCTCGCTGTGCTAATCTCCAACATCACCTATAACCTAGAGTTAGACAAACGATGCAGTAAACTTAACTAACTAGGTCTGACTATTTAGTTACAATCAAGCAGGAATAACTTTCATGCCCTCTACTCAGACTGACAGTGCATGATTTCATCCTCTTTTTGTCATGCCCTAGCATCATGTCAGTCCCTCTGTGAGCTTCCATTAATTGCCCCTGTCTCCATGTGTGAGCAATGATCATTTTTGCCCCTCACCCCTATTTATAATGTCTTGGTCAGCTCAAGGTGTTAAGTCTTGATTAGCATTGTGCACTTTGCTGCTTCTGTTAGCTCAAGACTCAGCACCTTGCATTCTCAAATTCCAGTCTTTGCTTTAAATTCATTATCCTCATGAAATCTTTAATTCATGGCCTCCTAATTTCACACAGGTGTATATTGAACAGTGCAATGGGCTTTTCATACATTTCAAAGAATTCTTCTGAGTCTATGTAAAGGGCTCTTGAATAAACAGACCTTGCACATCACAACCAATTCGGTGTTTTGTAGGAGTTACCTCTGACACTGGATCTTTTTCAAAGGATCTCCATACACCCATTCTCCTCTCCGGTGTCTCTGGGTAAACATCCTGCTTTAGGAGAACCTTTGTAGGTTGTTAATGGTTCCTCCTACTCCTCAGGTTTTTCAGGCTCAATTGTCAAATAAAATCACTTCTTTAGACTCAGTATTATTTTTTCTTACCTATTTTTAGCAAATAGTTTATAGCAGATTGTCAGGGCTCTGAATGTCACAACTTGTTTGACTTTCCTTAAGCAACCCTCACTAACTTTGGGTCTGATACTGAAAACTGAGTTTTTAACAAACAGAGAAGGAGTGAAGGACGGGTAAGTATTTCTAGATGTGCCGCCGTGGTCCCAGTTCATAACACTGACACCAACTTCAAGCCAGAATGCTAAAGGTTTAGGTGCTATCCCAGGAAGGGACGATATACTAAAGCTGACCCTTCTATGCTGTTCCAGTAGGTTGTTGTTACATTACAAGTCTCCTCCTTTGGAATAAGGCCTAAAACCTTTCCACCAGCTTTGGTGGATATCCAAGTGGAAGTAACAAATAGGTGCTGCTGCAAATAAGTACAGATGTTATTGGCAACAATCCCCAAAAAGCCCAGCTGAGTTTCAGGCCAAAGTGTAGAATGGAGATGATCAAAAAAAATTTCTTAAACGGCTGCTTTCCTTGTCTGGAATCACCCTGGCTGGCTCCAGAAATTGGAAACCAAGCAAGCAAATAAATAATCCTGAAGTAGTGTGGACTGAAGTAGTTTGGACTGACAACCAGATAAGCAGGGCAGGCTGGACTTGATCCAAAAGCTTCTAACAGCAAAGGTTGCTTCTTGACCCTCCTCATTTAACAGATTGTGTTAAAGCTTATTTCAAGAACAAAGAAGCTTTTAGACTGATGTTGCACAGTGAAATAATGTTTTGGTTTGCTTTTTAAAGAAGGCATCTAGGAGGAAAATCTTGTACTTTTCATTGTGAAGCAAAAAACGAAGACAAATATGCTTCACATTTGCTCAAGGTTCCTGCAGTCCAGACAAGCTAGTTGTTTTAAATGCATGAGAAGCAACTGATAAACTAAACTGATTATTCTTCCTAGTCTTGTTTTGTTTGTTTGTTTCCAGGAGATGTCACTGTTATGCAGCTACGCATGCAATTTCTGTCTGATAAAAGCTAATGACGATATAAAGAGATTTGTTAGTGTTAGATTCTCCTTATTAGTAGCAAAACTCTGGCCCTTCTTCACAGCCTTACTGGAAAAAGTTTGGTTAGGTAAGCTTTAACGGAATTGCTTTTAAAAAACATTGATGAGCAATTTTTTGCTCATGCTAAAGTATAGCGTTGTTCAGTGGTATGGAGCAGAATGACTATCAAGGCTCAGCTATTAACCCTTTATGTGGCCTTTGGCAAATTCTGTTAATTCATCTGTGCCTTGGTTTCCCTATCTTTAGCAGTAGTATTAAAAGATCTTCCCTTCTCTCAGGAGTTTTGTGAGGCTTCATTCTAAAACTTTGAGATCCCCTGAAAAGTGCTATAAGTGTGCAAATTATTATGGCTGCATTACCTAAAGCCATCACAGATTGGGTGAAATCCCAAATTGTGCATAGATTTCAGCAATCTAAAAATAAACTCAACACTGAAAATAGATTTCCTCTCCAAAGTGACACAAATGTGGCTTGATTTTCCCTCATCAGGTGTCCATCTTAGAAGATTCAAGGAAAACTCCAATAGCAACAATCTTTTCCATGGGTCCTGCCAAAAACCACGTTAACCTCCCCGGGGGCAGTGTGGGAAGCCTGCTCTAATGGAGGCAAGAAACCAACCCCTCCTATGTGAACTGTGGGTCTGTAATGTGGGTACTTGACCAATTTATGTCTGATAAGTTAGTGACAAGATAAAGAGATTTGTTAATGTGTTAGATTCCCCGTATTATCAGCAAAACTTGGGGATGACTTTGCCTTACGGGAGAATGGGGGTTAGGCAAGCTTTAACAGGGAATAGCTTAAACAAAATCACGAGCACGAACTTCTTGCTGCCTTACAACAGCATTAAATCTGTTTGCACTTAATTCCTCCTGTACCTGGTTTATCTCTGTCTTTCAAACTTGATTTGGGAGAATGCTCTGTTTTCAGAGCTGTCAGCCAGCATTAAACTGTAGCTGTTTCTTTGCCCTCTCTTCCCCCACCCCTTTCCCTCCCTCATCCAGCCTTAGGCCTGGTCTACACTTTGAAATTAGGGCAGTATAACTATGTTGCTTAGGGGTGTGAAAAATCCACAGCCCTGACATGCAGTTAAACCAACCTAACCCCTGGTGTAGACAGCGCTAGGCCTATGGGAGAATTCTCCCATTGACCTAGCTCCCACCTCTTGGAGAAACCCTCCTGTCGGCGTAGGTAGCATCTTTACCGAAGTGCTACAGCTGCAGCGTTTTAAGTGTAGACATGCCCTTAGCAACTGTCTTCTCGCATTGCTTTTGGTAAATTGTTGAAAGATTTCTTCAAACACTGTGAAATAATATATCATTAGTTGTATACTATAACTGTTAGTAGTTCTAGTTTGAAAGGCTATGGGCAGGGGCGGCACCAGCGCACCAAGCGCGTGCCTGGAGTGGCAAGCCGGGGGGGGCGGCCTGCCGGTCTCCTTGAGGACGGCAGTCAGGCTGCCTTCGGCGGCATGTGCCTGAGGTCCGCCAGTCCTGCGGCTTTGGCGGCAATTCGGCAGCGGGTACGCCGAAGGCGCAGGACCAGCAGACCTCCCGCAGGCATGCCGCCAAAGGCTGCCTCGCTGCCATGCTTGGGGCGGCAAAATACATAGAGCCGGCCCTGGCTATGGGAAAGGTGGTAATTAGGGTTACCATATGTCCGGATTTTCCTGGACATGTCTGGCTTTTTGGGCTCCAAATCCCCGTCCGGGGGGAAATCCCAAAAAGCCGGACATGTCCGGGAAAATCGGGACATGCGGGGCCGGCAGTGCTGGGCCGGGGGCTGGGCCGGGGGCCGACGGTGCCAAGCGCTGGGGGTTGGCGGTGCCGGGGGCGCCTGGGGCGCCGAGCGCCGGCGGTGCCGAGCGGGCCGGGGATGCTCGGCCGGGGGGGCCAGGGACCGGCAGTGCTGGGTGGGCCGGGGGTGCTCGGCCGGGGCCCGGGCCCGGCACCCCAGGGCCCGGGCCCGGCACCCCAGGGCCCGGGCCCGGCACCCCAGGGCCCGGGCCCGGCACCCCAGGGCCCGGGCCGACCCAGGCTGGAGACGCCAGGGGGGCCAGACTGGGCCGCGCCTCCTCCCCCCACACCACCCCTTACCTGCTTCAGGCTTCCCGCGAATCAAATGTTCGCGGGAAGCAGGGGAGGGGGCGGAGTGGGGGCGGGGCTGGGGGCAGGGCCGGGGCCCTGTGGAGTGTCCTCCTTTTGGAGGCTCAAAATATGGTAACCCTAGTGGTAATACTACTGGATCTGATATTTATACCATTAGACACTTCTTAGCTGGAGCTATAGGCCCACTCGCCATTGGATCATGTCTGTGGCAAAAAGATACATGGGCACTGATTAGCAGTTCTTAATCAAGGGGGACTGGATTATCTTCCATCACTTTAAATTTCAGGCCTGTATCTCCAGTCATTCATCATTTTAAAGGACTCTCCCATCCACAACAGACATGCTTTAGAGGCAGAAAAGCTATCTTCAGATTTAATGTAAAGGGATGTGTGTGTGTGTGTGATTTCTGGGGGAGGAGGGGGTTTCACTTTCTAATCTGGAGATTGTTTCAGCTGTTGGGACCCTATTGTGACATCAGACCTGAGCATGCAATGATGTCATCAGTATTCAGCTGTGAGCAATCTTGAGGCACTTCTGAATCCAACAGAGGAGAATTTTTCTCTCTCCTTCCCCTCAACACCAAATGAACCAGTTGGGAAGTCACTGCTTCAGTGTGACTGAGGAGGCCTCATTGCCTGAGATCCAAGCGCCGCTTATCCTTTCCTTACCAACACCTGAAGATGGGACCCTTTTTCTTTCTGCTCTACGGTAAGAAATAAAATGAGGCGCTTGCCTTTCACTTCATAGTTGGCATTACAAATAAATGGTGTGTAAAAAACAAAAACGTATTACAGGTGATCAGAAATGTATGCTTGCTGCAATATAGTGCTGTGTACAGGATTCAGTTTGGCACAAGTCTTAGAGATTATTCCTTGTTATTCAGTCTTGTGTGGATTTCAGCTGAGAAGCTGACTGGTCCTTTTAGACCTTCATGGCCAATGAAGTGAGAACCATGGGGCACCAATAAAGCGAGACTGCATGGGGCACCAACAAAGCACCCAGAATCCAAATTTTGATTAAACCACATCTGGATGTATTTCAGTAGTGTCTTATTGGGCTAGCAAGATAGTTTGACCTTTGCTGGATTTATTCTCCACTGAGATTAGGAACAACCTGAAATCATCAACTAAATGTTAATGAGACCCACAAATCAGCTGCTGAGTAGGAAAGGAATCCCCTTTAGGAAACAGCCATGAGTGAGCACATTTGCAAATACTCATTTTTAATTTTTATGTAGTGCTGTGCACTTTCATGTGGCTGTACGTTAATACTGATCAACTCTCAAATTGCCTGTGTGGGATAGATAAGCATTATCCCCATTTTACAGCATAGGAAACAATGGCATGATACACTGCGGTTGAGTCTTGCCTGAGAAGCATCAGTACAAAACTGGGATTACAGCTCAGGGCCTCGATTGGCCCTCCTTGACCCACATGGAGAGGATCTTCCCTCTTGTATGCATGTGTGTGTTAATTGCTTCCACAGCACCTTCCTTGTGCTTCCATGGGGCTGGGAATGAGGCTGAGAGAGCCCTACAACCCCCAGGCCTCCCTCCAGCAACTCTGCGGAGAATTCACTACTCAAGCACTGATATAGCCAACATCTATATTACTTCATGAACCAGAGCTGCTCTGTACTGACCCAAGGTACAAGAGACCCTGGCAACATAGAAGGAGTGGATCCCAAATCCAGTGTGGAGGCACAGGGCCTCCATGCAGATGAACCTCATTCTCCAGCAGACCCCTGATTTTTACAGAGTTTGGCTTGCCACAGGACACCTTCCTGTGGGACTTTCTATAGAAGAGCGTGGCTGGGCCCCAGGAGTTCTTGGCTCTTAGGTTCATGTCAACTAGACCTTGCTGCCATTTCTAATTTAAGTGCGTGTTGTCCCGTATGGTCAAAATATTGACCAAATCATCATCAGATTGTTGTGTGTTCTCAAAGAATAACATTAAGAAATGCTGAGGATTGATACAGGCTTCCTCCTGAGTTATATAGTTTAATAGCAAAACCTATTGATATTGGCATGAAGGACAGCTTCCCTGATTTAGCACAGCAGCGAGACTTCCAGTGTTCTTCCACTGCTGGAGAAAGGGGATGGAGAAAATAGTTCCCCTAGGATACTATAGTGGAGATTTAACTGTTGTGATTTACTGAGGTAGCATTGCTGCAAGAAGCATTAAAAAAAAATCGTTCGGCAAAAAGCAGCATTACTTCACCAGAAGTCCAGAGAAACTAGTCAACCTCTCAATCCCTTTTTATTAAGGTTCTTGCAGTTTCAGTTTCAAAGCAAGTGGAACACCATTATTGAACCTAGGGAAAATTAATTACTATGTGGAGCCTTTTAATAAATAATTTTAAAAAATCCATGCAGGTCTGTTGCTGCCAACTCTTGGTTTTTAAATGGGGATCGAACCACTCTGGTTTGACTCTCCATTTGTATGAAATAAACCTTTTGGTCCCCACTCTGGCCTCTGTTTGTGCTGCTACCATG
The DNA here is from genome assembly GCF_013100865.1 of Trachemys scripta elegans. NCBI lineage: Eukaryota > Metazoa > Chordata > Testudines > Emydidae > Trachemys > Trachemys scripta. Next base: position 17,519,481 of record NC_048305.1, on the reverse strand, counting down.
CCATGTAGGCTGGGGCTGTAAAGGTGTCACCTAAGCCCTACCGCAAATTCCCCCAATGCTGGAGCTGCTTAATGCCAGTTTACGTGGTCCTATTTTCATTGATTTCATAGAGTTTAAGTCCAGAAAGGACCATTATAGATCATCTAGTCTGACCTCTTGTTTAACGCAGTCCATGAATTTTCACCCAGATACTCTTATATAAAGGCTAATATTTTGGGGAGTATTAATGGGGAGTGTTTTATGTAAGACATGGGAGGTAATTGTCTCACTCTACTGGGCACTGGTGAGGCCTCAGCTAGAGTCCTGTGTCCAATTCTGGGCATCACACATTAGGAAAGAGGAGAGCAACAAAAATGATACAAGGTTTAGAAAATCCTACCTATGAGGAAAGGTTAAAAAAACTGGATCTGTTTAGTCTTGAGAAATGAAGACTGAGGTGAGACCTGCTAACAGTCTTCAGATACGTTAATGGCTTTTATAAGGAGGACAGTGCTCAGTTCTCCAGGTCCACTGAAAATAAGATAAGTAATGGGCATAATCTTTAGCAAGGGAGATTTAGGGTAGATATTAGAAAAAACATTCCAACTCTAAGGGTAGTTAAGCTCTGGACTAAGGGCTGGTCTAGATTCATAGATTCATAGATTCATAGATTATAGGACTGGAAGGGACCTCGAGAGGTCATCGAGTCCAGTCCCCTGCCCCCTGTCTACACTGGGGGAGGAATCGATCTAAGGTACGGCACTTCAGCTACAAAAATAGCGTAGCTGAAGTCGACGTATCTTAGATCGACTTACCTCGCATCCTCACGGTGTGGGATCAATGGCTGCGGCTCCCCCGTTGACTCCACTTCCCCCTCTCGACCTGGTGGAGTTCCGGAGTCGACGGGGAGCGCATTTGGGGATCGATTTATCGCGTCTAGACGAGACGTGATAAATCGATCCCCGATAGATCGATTACTACCCGCCGATGCGGTGGGTAGTGAAGACATACCCTAGGTTTCCAATGGAGGCTATGGAATCCCCGTTGGGATTTTTTTTTTAAGAACAGGTTGGATAAACACCTGTCAGGGATGGTCTAGGTTTACTTGGCCCTGCTTCAGCGCTGGAGCTGGGCTTTGATGACTTCTCCAGGTCCATTCTAGCTCTACATTTCTATGATTTGATGCATTCAGATTGAGCCCAATGATTTTAGTTAGACAAAAGCATTTCAGTCCTCAGGAAATAAAACCATTGAGTGCCATAGGCAGAGAACAGGAGAGACCGAGGTACCACTGCCCGAGGCCCCTGCAATGGCAGGAAATAGATTAGATAAGACATGCCCAGATGATCTGTGACCCTTGCTGAAGAGAGAGCCAAAACTTCCCCGAAGTCCCAGCCAGTCTGACATGGTGTGTGGAATCTTCCTGATTCCAAATCTGAGGATCTGTATGACCCTGAGCATGTCAGCAAGAAACACCAGCCAGGCATCTAAAAAAGAGGATTCTCCATGCCACCTGAGAGCACTGCTCCTCCCCATTTGTCATCGTGGCTCCAGCTGTGGCCAGTCTCTGGTGCTTCAGAAGAGGGCAAATAAATAAATAAATAAATGTTCAACAACCCTAGAATACATCTGGCCAATTGTGTATCAGAGAAAAAATTCCTTCCTGACCCTGCGGGCAATTGTATGAACCTCTGACGCATGAGATCTGATTTGCTGCTCCTCTCCCTGTATTTCAGCCTCCCTGCTGTAGGAAGCAGGGCTGGGAACATGGCATGGGTGAGGCAAGGGTGTTGGCAAAAAGAAGGGGAGTGGATCTAGCATTGAGCACTTCTACCATTCTAGGCTGCAAAGATCCCTGCAGATAATGGTGAAGATGCTGCCATAATTTGGGGTTTGCAGCATTGGCTGCAGGCACAGTCTGGGTGGTACAAAGGGGGATTAAAGGTACCTTGGCACACCCTACACCCCTTGGGGGCATCTTCTGGGCTGCACCTCTTGGAAGATGCAGCACCGAATGCAGCCTTAGATATTCCACCAGAAGAGTTGCTCACAATACTACTTTAGAAAGAGGCTGGGTCTGGCTCAGAAACCAAGTTTCATGCTATGTCCGAAAAGGAAAGAATGCAATTTCAGCATGCAAATGAAATCGTTCCACTCAGAAAAAAATCAGTATCAGTAGCTCAGCCCTTGAAAACCCCCTCTGGTGAAATGATGAATGATTTGATACATTCATCATAAGGATGAAAGGTCTGTGCTAGGAACAGATTTCTAGCGTTAACATTCAAGAGGTAAATTGCAGTGATTTGGCTGGTGGATGCTGAAACTTGCATAGATATTGTATATTTGCACTTGAAGTACTTGGTTTCTGATCATTTCTTTGTTTGCTAGAGACTGAAGGGCACTGGTGATCAGCTATATTTTCTGCCACACTCTGAGAGGATAGAGAGCAGCAGCAACAGAATCAGAGAGAAACGAAACTGCAAAAGAGGATAGCCATAAAGCAAATTGGTAGCACTAAAATAATGAATTCCACTTTTTTTTTCTGTCAAACTCAGGATTGCTTCGTTTATGAGCAACCTTGGTGGTAAAAGCCCAGCCTCCCTTTTATATTTTATTGCTTTTTTTCAATCAGGAACAAAAAGCCAACAGAGCCCGTGACAACTCAGCCGACTCGTGGGGTTGGCACGTCCTCCATCACAACAGTCATACAGACCGGAGGAGATTGGACCACTGGCCTCTTTGGTATCTGCAGTGACAAGAGTGTTTGTAAGAGTTTGCAGTGTTTTATCATTGCTTTAATTCCTCCTTTGGGGATGAATCCAAGTAATACGGGGAGGAAAACAAAATGAGACTTTTATAGACCAGTTACCAGACGCTGGAGCTTGAAGATCAGACCATCCATCATGGCTGGTTTAGGGGTAATGAAATTAATATAACCGAGACTCCCAATAAATCAATAGTCAAATCATAAAAACAAATAACACTTGTGGAAGCCTCTTTCATGGATTCTAAAGGTTGGGTGTATTTTATTGTCCCATTTTGTCAGTGGGGAAACTGAGGTATCGGACCATTAAGTGTCTTACTGAAGCTAACACAGTGAATCAGTGGTAAAGTCAGGAATAGACCAATTCTTCTGACTCCAATTCAGGCGCTGAAAGCTGTAGAATGCCTGTCACAGAGGCCTTAGTTGTTCCATGTTTTTGTTTCATTCGGGTGCTCCATGTAAGTGAGTGCTAACAGAACCAAGTATTAGCCCGCGTAATGCAGGAACTCATTAAGGATTTTGCAAATAGTTACAAAGAATCTTTCACACACACACTTTCCCCTTTGGTTTATCTGGTGTGTCTTGCAAGCTTCCTCTACACAGCCCGGCTAATGAACTCCCTTGCTGACTTACATTTGCGAGTTCTGTGCCTTTCCTGAACAGGGGATACCCATCTTCTCATATTGCATGGTGATTTATAGTGTGGGCGAATGATGGGATCAAAGTGAGATCTCTACGCGAATTTTACTTGTGACAGTGTTTATCTCAACTTCCCTGCATTCTGGAATGGTCCCTAATTTGAATGGCTGCTACTATTTCCGTTGCCAGAAGGAAGGGAAGGAGGGGTGTCCTGAAGCAGGTTTGAGCTAAATAGGCTCTGTCTATTTTCCTCCCCTGCGGGCTGAATTAAACCACATCAGTACTTGAGAGAACCAGGGAAGATGGGTCTGAAAGACTAGATATCTCCAGCCAAATCAGTTTGTTCTTGTGCATTAGTGAGTTGCTTATAGCCATGTTGTTTGTTGAAGTAGTTTGTAGTTTCTGGTGCCAACTCACTCAGTACCAAAGGACCTCCGAACCAAAACTCCCCCATCTACTTTTCTTCCATAGTTGCAAAATAGCTTTAAATATTGGAGCCGTTCTTGAAGATTAGTTTCTGGAATATTGAGAACAATCCTTGTCAAAAGAGAATTGATTCGGAAAGTTATCATTTTCAGAGGAGTTACTCTCACCAATAGGAAGGCATGATATTCCATCAGATGACTAGAATGCCCCATTTTGTAAGATAGAGTATGTACTATGAGAGGTGCATGTTACTGGATTACCTGTGTGTTAAACACATTTTGAACAGACGTTCAGAGAGGAAGGATGGTCTAGTGATTCAGGCACTAGCCAGAGACTTGAGTTCAAGTCCCAGCTTTCCCCCCCTGCATTCCTGTGTGATCTTGAGCTAGTCAGTGTATGTCTGTGCTGCAAACAAACAAACAAACAAAAACCCAGGGCACTGAATTCTGGAGCCTTGGGTCAGTAGACTCTGACTCAGGTTGTGGGGCTAAAAATAAAAGTGTAAATGTTTGAGCTGGAGCCAGGGCTCTGAGACCTTCCTCTCGCACTAGGTTTCAAAGCCTAGGCTCCAGCTTGAGCCTGAACATCTACACCACTATTTTGAGCACTTTACCTTGAGTCCTGCAAGCCTAAGTCAGTTGGCCTGGGCTCTGAGACTTCGTGCTGTGGGTCGCAGTGTAGACATGGTCTTAGCCTCCCTGGGTATGTCTGCATTGCAGTTGGGAGCAGATCTCCCAGCCAGATAGACATTTGAGCTAGTGCGCTGAAAATAGGAGAGTGGCTGTTGCAGCATGGGGAGTAGTTCGGGCCAGCTGCCAGAGTCCAAGCTCACCCGAATTCCTGGGTCCAAGCTCGGGTGTCTAGCCCGAGCTGCTGCCTGTGCCACAACGTCCACACTGCTCTTTTTAGCATGCTAACTTGAGTGGAGCTTGTCTGTCTACCTGGCTGGGGGACACGCTCCCAGTTGCTGTGTAGACATATCTTTTGTGCCTCAGATCCCCATCTGTAAAATGGGGATAATAGCACTGCCATTCCTTGGGAGGGTAAATATGTTACAAACTGTGCATTCCTTGGGAACCAGATACGCCGGTGATTGAGGCCAGACAAGTACTTTAATTAGACAGAACTTGATTTAAAAAACCAAATGAATTGAAAAAGGTCAGTTCTCCAGAGCTGAAAAGCTAGTTTAATTGTGTGATTTTCCCTGAAGGAAAGAAGCAGGGACTGTTGAGTGGTTAAGGTGCAGCACTTGTGAATCATGAGTTCTTCTCCTGGCTCTTCTAAAGACATGCTGTAGCATGATTGTAAGCTTGGGCAAGTCGCTTACCTTCTCTGTCCCTCAGGTTCCCCTTTTGCAAAGTGATATCTTTGTCTCATGTTAGACTAAATTCCTGTATGTCTATCAAGGTCTTTGATGTCCTCATTTAGGAGGAGTGGAAAGTATTAATTTCTATTTGAAAACTGATCCTTGAACTTGCCCAATATTAAATTAGCTTAATGCTGCCATTCTTTTCAATTTGAGAGAATAAATTTACATACATGGTGGCACATCCACATATAGCGCTTGGAGTACCTGCTGCTACCGAGGGGTTGAAATGATAGGCGCTAAAGCCAGAAATACAGCCCCTTTCCTCCTCCTCCCTTATTTCAGTTTAATTAAATAACAGAAAAGTAAAAACTCATTATTTTCAACTTTCCATTTTCTTTGGACTTGAGTCCCCTTCCAACCAACCAGAAAATGGCAGGATAACCCAGAGCTGTAATTTGTGTGTGCCTATGGGCTTGCATGCGGTGGGTGGAAGACATATACTCTCTTTACTCCCTTATTTAATTTGGTCATAAATTATGTTAAGCAAGCAATAGAGTACATAAGCCCCTCTCTACTGCAGCTGTGTTAAATCTTGGCTGCCGAATAACTCCTTTTGCTACAGCCGCTCATAATGTCACAGTTATTAGCCGTCATGTGGGAACATTTAAATCTAGTTGGGCTAGATCCCTGAATAGTGTTCAGCACTGACATCATCCATGGAAGTCTGCTGGAGTCAGGGATGCTCAGCATCAAAAGGGATTTGGTCAGCTAGTTGTTCTTCTGTCATCCTCATCTCCTGTGTTACACTGAGAATTTGCATTATCCCCATGGCTTATAGCACTAACTAGGTGCCATTAATCAATGGCTTCCTGCCATCCCTGACTAAGAGAGAGATGGTATGTTCGTAAACACAGGTTTTTTTAAAAACCAAACTCTTTTGTGTATAAGCAGTTGCTAAAAATTAAAAAAGGCAATGAACCTGCCTTCTGTATCTTAGTCTGACACACCATGGAATCCTAAACATGCATTATTTTCCCTCTGATCTTTAAAAAGAAATTGTTTCTTTGCCTTAACTAAAAAAGAAAGGGAAAAAAAGAAAAGAAATTGTGGCGGAAATTTCTAATCCTTTAAACAGAAGGTAAACAACTAATAGCAATGTTTTTTCTTTGTTTCTTTTGATGTTTTATTCCTTAATAGCACTTCAGGTTTTCTTGTCTTTATTTTCTCTCGCTTATTATTTTCTTCTGGTTTCTTTTGTCCTTTTATCTCTTTCATAATATGTCAACAATAGCAAATCATCACTATTAATTTGCAGTAAGAATACAATCTGGAGCAAAGCCAGATTCGAAGGCACAAGGTGCTTCATATTGCTCATTGTGAACTAGTTCTCTGAATTTTATTCTGAACACAACTCTAAAGGCCAAGGCTGCTTATTTTATGGAAAAAGTATTTTTAATGCCAGTTGGAGGAATAAACTGGCATATGTATGTGTTTGCAATTGTTCAATAGATCAGTGAACTTAAATTCACAGTGGAGCAGCTGAAACAATACAGCTGATGTGCATGTTCTCAGAAAACTGCTACTGCTTTGCCTGATTTGTCTGAAGGTAGCTCAGCTGAGCTTTGGATGCAGGTATGAGGTCAAACTATGCCCTCATTGACACCTGTGGATTCCGAAGAAGTGGGTTGTAGCCCACGAAAGCTTATGCTCTAATAAATTTATTAGTCTCTAAGGTGCCACCAGTACTCCTGTTCTTTTTGAGGATACAGACTAACACGGCTGCTACTCTGAAACTAAAATCAGTGGAGTTCTACATGGAGGGGGCAGGGCTTTTTAATTCCAGTTTCTGGCTGGGTTGATTGGGCCATAAAAATAGGTTGCAAGACCTGGTTGGCATCGCTTCTCAGCTGAAGATAGAACTGGGGATTCAGTTTTGGCTTTCAAATTTTGCTCTCCACCACGTGGAGAAATACTGGATGAAGAACTCTGTTTAGTTTCTCCTGCTGTGTCACCTGGGATCGTTTGCATTGACTTTGTTGTCTTAGCCAGTCCCCTGCTCCCAGATTAGGTGAGTGGAGGGCTGTGGTTTTACTATTTCTTTCAGCTTTTGTCATCTTCAGAACATAATATTTAAAGTAATTACAGATTTAGGCTTCCACTGAGATTAATGTGAAGATTTCCCCAAAAGGGGGCTATGGACCACAATTAACAGAACAGGAACTAATATATTTTATTGAAAAATACTGTATCTATTGTCACCAAAGAAATTAAATGAATGATTCCCTGCGGTGGGCACTTGTGCTATAATTCTGCTGTAGACAAATGCTATCCTAGGCGCTTTTACTCCTGATCTGAGAACAAAAGACATTTAAATGAATTGCATGAAACTGTGATAACAATGCTGTTGAATTTACCTTTTTCAAGAATTTTTAAAAAGAAAAACAAATGAAGCCAAATGGGATTCAATGCTGTCTGGAAAGATATTTTGAATACAATGCATTTTAAGCTTTGCTGTCAGTTCATCCCCCTTGTTGTTCATAGAGTGACACTTCTGGAGATTTAGGGCCCATTTGCACTACAGGGGAGTGTATCTTCTGACTTGGTTGGAACAGTCATATAAAAAGGCCGTTAGTGTTAGAAAAGTGTTATATAGATTACTTTTGTGGGGGTGGGTGATCCATTGTATACCTGTGTTGGTTGTTTTAGCTCAAAGATTAAAATCCCTATCCACACTGATCAGCAAAACCATAGCAGCATCCTGCTAGCAATGGTTGGTTGAAGATAGCATAGTTCATAGATCCATAGACATTAGAACCAAAAATGACCTGCTGGGCCAAGTAGAGTAGTGGTTATCAAACTGTAACTTATGAAACCCTACCTGGTGTTCTGTAGAAAGCTACATGTTGAGAACTAAGCACTAGGGGATTGGGAAGAGGAGATGGGACATGTTGGAAAGCCACCACCTCCCTGCTAGCGTAGGGTTTGCTAGAATTCTGTGAAGTGCAGTTTAAAACGTTCTTATCCCCGAGGGGACAAGGTTATTAGAATAAAATTAATGTCCCAGGTTATTTTCAAAGTGCCGTTTGCCTCTTGATAAGTGTGAACCTACAGCACTCCTGTGATTGTGGTTACTGGCAGGTGTCTGTGGGGCCTTGTGTAGCCCATGTCTAGAATGCGACCTTGCAAGGCACTATGGGGAGTGCCTGTGTTTCCCATTGCTGCCAGGTTCCACCTTAGCGTTGAGAGTCGGCGCCAGAGAGAAATACAAGATACGAGTAAGTCTTTGTGTGTGTGTGTGTGTGTGTGTGTTTGGGAGGGTGGAGGCGGGAGGCTCTTTTGTGCAGCTTACATAATGCTAAGAGGCATGTTCCTCCTGTTCCCAAAAGAGAGACTGCAGAACAAGCTTAATATCTGTAGACGTGGTCAAATGGGATTAGTGTGCTAGAGTGTGCTACTGAATATTGATGATGTAGAAATTATGCAAATGTAAAAAGTTCATTTGGGGCCTGATCCTGAGAACAGGGAGCTCAGCACCTCACTGGCCTTCCTCCTCCCTTAGTTTGAACAGGGTCCTCTAGCCAAACTCCTCTGTGATCTGAGAATCTGTTGTTTAGATGCCTTAATGCATTTTTAAAGCAGAACTAATGCATTAAACCTCAAGAATGCCCTTTCTCTTTGCACAGAGGCAAAGGCAGCATTTGATTTATAATAGAATGCCAACTCCAAGCAACTACTCATGTTTTTTAAAGTACTTTGGAAGAACAGAACTGTGGGGGTAGGTGGGTGGGGATTGTTGTTTTTGTTGCTGTACATTTACATAGCCCAGAGCTGATGCTGTAAAATATTCATTGCTATGTAATCAGGATGGCAGGGAACAAAGAACATTGTTCAAACCATGTGTAGAGACACTTTAAAGGCTTATGAGGTCCTGAATATCCTCAAATCTCATTGGCTTTAATGGGAGTCATGGGCACTCGGCACCTTGCAAGATCAGAGCCTAAGGTTATGTCCGTGCTGCAGTGCGGGGGTGTAACTGCAGCTCGTGTAGACATACCCAAGTTAGCTTCAGTCTAGTTAGCTCCGGTACTGACCGCAGCGAAGCTGCAGCAGCCTGGGCTTCAATATGGGCTGTACAAGCCTGCCCAGGACCCTCAGCAATTACCTGGGCAGCTAGCCTGTGTTGAAGTCTATGCTGCCGTGGCTTCACTGCTATCCAGTACGTGAGTTAGCTGGATTAATGGTACACTGCAGTGTAGACAGATTCTAAGTCTTCTGTAGGCCAGTAGATTAGAAAAGATCCTGTTAGGCAATGGGCCCAAAACAGATCTCATTTACCCCAATGTAAATCCAGGGTAACTTGTTGATTTAGGTCCGAATCAGGCCCAGCAACTTGTCCTGACTGTAGGGTGATTAGAATAGGAAACACACAGCGAGGCGGAAAAGCTGCTTCACGATCATTCCATTTGTGTGAAATGATTTTCCTGCTTTCCCCAGGGAACCCTGTGTGAAGACTGGATGGCAGTTCATTGTTGCTGGCCTTTTGCTGTTTGCCAAGTGGCCCGAGAGCTGAAGAGGAGGGCTACGACCCAGATCTATGAAATAAACACTGCTCCTACAGCTAAAGATACCCTAGTTTAAAAATTCCCAGCCAGAAAGCTTGACTCGTGATACTTCCCCTCATGCCAATGTAAAATACCTTATTTTTAGAAATAAAATGCATTTGTGTCTTACAGCAAAGGCTTTTTAATACTCCTGCAAGGCTGTATATGTTAAACTCTGATATAACACCTAACCGCCTCAGCTGCAAATTTCCACAGTGCAACCATATTATGTGGTTCAGTGATCTAGGGCCTGCTCTGAAGTATGGCACTGTTGATGACCTCTCTCTCTCTCTCTCTCTCTCTGGGCACAGGGATCTGGAATCTTGATGCAAAGCATTTTGCATGCAATTCCGTAGCAAAGCAGCAGTGGCAAAATCACTGCAACTGAAAAGGCTATAGAGTCCATTAATGGCTATTAGCCAGGATGGGTAAGGAATGGTGTCCCCAGACTCTGTTTGTCAGACGGTGGAGATGGATGGCAGGAGAGAGATCACTTGATCATTGCCTGTTAGGTCCAATCCCTCTGGGGCACCTGGCATTGGCCACTGTCAGTAGACAGGATACTGGGCTAGATGGACCTTTGGTCTGACCCGGTACGGCTGTTCTTATGTTCTTATAGAGAAATAGCACATTTAAGGGAGGAAGCACAGTGCCATGAATAGGGCATGAAACTGGAAGTGGAAGGAAATGGATTCTTTCTCCAGCAAGTCACAGTGTGACCTAAGCAGCTCACTTAATCTATCTGATTCCATTTCCTAAACATGAGACTAATGGTACTTACCTTCCTTTGAAATGCACTTTGAGATCCTTGGAGGAAAACTTTCTTAGTCGTATGTATTATTAATACAGTCCTTTGTAGATTACTGCAGTTTTGCTGGAGGCAAAGAATGGAGATAGATCTCCCTTTTATCGGGTGTCAAAATGGTGATGGGTAGAGGGAGACAGCCATGGTAGTCCTAGCTAGAGTCCCAAACTCAAACCACAGTCCCAGAGTAGCTGGAAAGGAATGGCTGAATTCGGAGTAGATCTGCTAAGTCCCCTGAAACCAGCACTAAAATAATTCTCCTGTACAAAGTAATTCCTTTCATGCAGGCAACTGGAAAGACTAGAAGTAGAATTAAGTTCAAATAAATGAAAATAAACATGGTTTTATTGTTTCATGCAAAAACAAATTTCATGGCAACACAAAATATTTTACAGAATGGAATCATATACATATTTGGCATTGGAAACTTGACCAACATCTATACTTTCCATCTGTTGACCTCCACCATGCTAATGAGCTAATTTTTGCAGTGCACTCATTCTGAAACCCAGTCTGTCAATGACATTTCCAGTGTATAAGGTGCAGTAGTCCACTCAAGTCAAGGTAACTTTTTTTTTTTATTGGTCTATAGACAACAAACCTAAACATTAGAGTTATAAACGTAAGCAAGTAAATTTGTAGTAACTTAGAGCATTCTAAAACCAGAGCCTTTCAACTGATGAAATACAAAATAAATACCTCAGTGGTTAATACAAAACAGAAGATGAAGATACATTTTGTTCATCAACTTTTCACTTCCTCCTCTTGAGGAAAGTGAGTTAAATCAAAAAACCTTTTAAAAATGAACTTCACATAACTGAATTTATACAACAGTTATTTTTAAACAATAGACGAAAATGATATGTTCTGTCCACCTCCCCAAAGCCCTCCCCCATCACAAAATTAGGAAAGAAAATATATTCTACTATCTCTATTACAAAAAAAGTTTCCATTCTATTAATTTATAACACAATGCAATATTACAGCCATATTAACCGCTATTGGGTTCAATACAGGAACAACTGGATGAAATTCTCTGGCCTCTGCTATGCAGGAGGTCAGACTAGATTATCTAATGGTTCCTTTTGACCTTAAAATATATGAATTTTGGGCTGAAACTTGGTCTAGATATATTATTTTTTCCATGTTTATATTTTTACCAAGTTTGATCATTTTTATGGTTATCAGGAGCCAGTCCAAATAGTGGTTTCTGCCATCAGTAAAATTTAAAAACCAACCAAACAAAAAACCAGTCTCATTTACAAATTCAGAGTAAATAACTTGTGTACGTTCTCACTGAAGTTTCTGGCTAAACTCTCATTGGCTTTAGCTGGGCAGGATCAGGCCCTAAACATGGACTACTTTGGGTGTTCTAAACTGTTACTTTTTAAACAGCTGAGATAATGATAGAAAACAAACATTTTAAAAAGCCACTGTGCATGAAGGAAAAAACACATTTTATGGATTTTATTACATTTAAATATTTATTTACACAATAAACTGTAATGACTCTATTTAATAAATGATTCATATTATAAATATACATATGAAATCACTTTTGTGTGTAATCCGTTGGTCAAACCCTGCATTACTGCTTTTCTGCACTAGGCACGGAGTAGGGGGAAAGAGAGAGAGAGAGAGAGGGGAGCATAAAGCCCACCATCATGCTCTCAAAATTCTGGGCCCAGTTGGGCCTTGAGCAATTTAGAGCAGCCCAATGGCTTCTGTAATTTACAATTGCTTTCCATGTGGTAACTCCTGTGGGTGGTTTCATCACTGAGAAGAGCTGGAGGGCAGGATGCTGTGGACACATCCCCTGCACCTCCACAGTGGGATCTGTGAGGAGAGGTAGTGTGTCCTGTGCTACCAGAAAAGCCTCCTTATATTGGGGGTATTTCCAGGGCAGGAGCAGTTGTCTCCGTAGTTTACAGTCCCTTTGTGCCACCCTAGAAGAGTAAAGGGGCCACAGTGGATTCAAGAAGCTGGTCCGGTATCTATAATACTACAGTGACACATTTGCCTATAGTAACATCAAGAGATTTTATACAATAGGCATGTGGTGTTGATTTGGCCTCACTGCTCATACTCACTCTTATTTCTTCTTACTCTTCAACTATATATTTGATGCCTCTGATGAGTTTTTCATTTAAAAAAAAATACTTGCTATAAAGCTAACAAACAAAAAAGAGCTACAGGGCCCCAGGTTGAAGTAACCCCTTAAAGCAATGACAGTTCAGAGGTCAGAATGAAAAACATAGGCGGACCAGTCTTATTTTGCATTATGCCTCTTTCTATTTGCCATACAGTAAATAACTGCTATGTAAGGTAAGGGCTGTCTATCCTCCCAGATTTTTAGCCTTTAACCTGGATTTTGTGGATTTAGGTCAGACCCGTTAGTGTTTTAGCTTCTTTTTTGTAGTTTATGAAAAATTAACAGGATCAGGGCAGAACATGAAACACTGGGAAACAAGTGACCTATTTAAAATACCTCGTGACTAAAAATACAGAATGGATTTGTTGTCTAAATGCACTAAAGCTAATTGCTCTTCCTAATACTAGTTTTAGAAAATGACCTTGCCAATTCAGGGCAAAATATTTGGAGCAGGAGAAGAAGGGTGCATTGCTTGTCATTTGATCATGACATGTAAATAGACTGTATGCCCCATGTTAGGTAAGATCACTGCGGTGGATATATTATGCTAAGTGATGAGGAATGATTGTAAACTTTGTTGCTTGTTCTGATGCAAACAGAAGATTCTTCCTGGTTTTTCTCTGAGCACTCTTGAGATGGATATCCAACAAACGTTTCCTGATGTCCTCCTCTATTTACAATACAGCTCTACCTACCATGGAAATTGGTCACTAGTCACAACCTAATTCTCCTTAGCATCTGACGCTATTTCTTCTGTACACTGTTTTCCCAGATGCTAGTCTGTCTTTCCAGTATCAAGACACCTGGATTGTGTCTGAAAGGAGGAACCAAGCATGAGAAGGAAAGAAACCAGGGCTTGGTATTGTACACCTCATTCTCAACTTTGACTAGTTTATCACAAGATTTATGATATCTGGTGTTTTTTCAAAAAGCCCCAGTTTCTGGAGTCAAGTGATTAAGTGACACTAAGCTTTCATTTACAGAAAGTTTCCAGCTCTACTGGTTGTGGAGAAAATGTGAACACTGAAGGCTCAAAAATAAGAAGGCAAATAAAAGGAACTCCAACTTATGTAGCCCGTGATCTGCATATATACCTCATTTGCATGTCTCAGCTCTTCTCAGCTCCCAGTAAACATATGATTCTGAATCTACTTTCCATATGACTGGCCATCCTCCTTGAGTGTAACCCATTTATAATCCCAGCCCATCCATCTCATCAAGTGATAAAACTCTCCATTAGGCACCCCCATCATGGGGCAGATACTGTCCCTCTGCAACTTCTCCCCCTTGTCCCAACTACAGTTGTCAAGCTCATACTAGAAGGGACCATGACAGCAACAGAATAAGGGTGGGGTTGCCTCTAAAGTAGCCTTGCAAAATGTGGCAGGTAATGTTTTTGATCAGGAGCATGCGCAGGAATTTAAATTTCATCGCTTTTGGAGGGGCACGTTTTATACCTCTGCCAGAGCCCCGGGGCTGGAGGAGCTGTCAGCTCCCACCACAGCCCTTGGGCTGGAGGAGTTCTGTGCTTCCACTGATTAGCGTGGGGGGCCTGTGTCCCTGTTTGCCCTCCTTTGTGCATGCCTTTGTTTTTGATGGGTCAGAGACTCCTTTTTTTTCATTATTCTCCTCCTTGTGGTAACAGATGGAAAAGCAGATTTTGGGCCTGGACTGGTAAATTCTCCCATCAGTATTACAAGGCTGTTTGGTTGCCTCTCTGGTGAGTCTGACTGCAGTCACTTCTGGCTGGTTGTATTCTGCAACAGAAACTGGTGGAAACAATTGGTTAAAATGTTCTGGTTCTCGCCTTTGCTCTCTCTTCTCTTTTCTTATCTCATCAGGAAACATGACTGCAGTTCAAGCTCAAGGGGTTAGGTTACTTACTGAAGGACTTCCAGGTCCTTGAGCAGCTAGGCAGGCAATTAAAACAGGGCTGATGAATGATCTGATCCGAACTCCAATTCATTAACTAATCATACAAAATGAGCTGATACTGTGAGCTGAGGAGAAGCCCTGTTCACAAACTTGAGAGAGGTTCATTAACAGTCCCTCTGTCCCCAATGTACTACTTTATTCACTATCCCAGGGCTCCTTTCTATGCACTTCAGACAATCAAGGCACTCTATTGATGGTGGGAGGCTCTGTGTGACCAGTCTGCTCTTTTACTTTCAGCTTGTTAGATAGAGAGCAATATATTTTCATTATCCAAACCCATTATGCTCCACTGCATCTGGAATGATATTCTGACGTTGCTAACTTTCTTTTTCTTTGTACCTTGTACTTTGTCTGATAATCTGTGACCAAAATGGAAGGCAACGGAATTATCAATATAGCAAGTTTTGGTCTTGCTATTTCAATTTTCAAGAACTGAGTGCTACAGAGACATCATGAGGGACTGCCAGCTGGGATCTGTTGTGGTGCACCTACATCCAGTATACTGCCTCTGACCGCACCAGATGCTTCAGAAAAATGGAGCAAGAAACCCCATGGCGAGATAATCTGCCTCTCCTACCCCATCCTCAGAAGCTCTCATCCTAAACCCTATTAGTTGAGATGAGGCTAAGCACTGAAACTTGAGTTTCTCTCTTCCTATGCGCTTAAGCACTCATTATCATGTCTCTATCATTGTATATAGCAGGGCTACATGGGAATGTTGTGTATCTATTTGAACAAGCCAGGTTTAGTCATAGGTGCTGGAAGTAGGGGTGCTGGGGGTGCTGCCACACCTGCAGGTTTGAAGTGGTTTCTATTATTTACAGGGTTTATGGTTTGGTTCAACGGTTTTATAGCACCCCCACTATAAAAATTGTTCCAGCTCCCTTGGGTTTCGTAGCTCATCATCACGCTGCACAAGTGCTAGCAGCTGGCATCTGGGTTTAAAAAAAAACATTCAGTGGCCAGAGGCCACCAATGGCATAGACAAAAGGCCTGATTCTCCACTGCCTTGTACTGTGTGCTGTCATTTAGGGTATCTCTACTCTTAGAGCTGGGGGCGTGAGTCTCAGCTCGTGGAGACATACATGCGCTCTCTCTGATCAAGCTACCACACAAACAATAGAGTCTAGCCACATTGGTGACATGGGCTAGCCACCTGAAGTATGTACCCGTCTGAGACAGTAGGCACATACATGGCTCCAGTCACCCATGCTGTTGTGGCTACGCTCTGTTTTTAACATGCAATCTGCATCAGAGCTAGCGTGGGTAGGTTCCTCGGCTGGGAATTGCACACCCCATACAAAGTGCTGACATAGCCTAAGACTTGTGCAAAGGGAAGGTACAACGCTACCAAATGAGAAGTAGCAATGTACTCTCAATTTGCACAGACAAAAATGACAACACAAGGTGCAAACGAGTGGAAAAATCAAGTTGTTTGGTTTTGCTAAAAACTGCCACTCCGATGACTAATGAACACTAGATTTCCTCAAATGCGCTCAAGGAGACAGAAAAGCCTAACAGACATGGCCTGGATCAGATCTTTTAGTAGTATATACCTATAGATGGGCAGGTTTGCCTGCTCATGTCCTACCTCCGATTTACAGCATACTGATGAAAGGCTAGGTGGCTTTCTATGACCCACTCTGAAATCTGCTGATATACTAACCAACAGCTGGCTCATCTAAAGCAGCTATGTCAGAGCACTGGGGGGGGGGGGAAGCCACCCAGGAGAATTAATTATACAGATGGAGTCACTGGCAAATGCTGCAGGTGTGGAACACAGTAGAAAGTGGAACCTTGGATTCAAAATAGAGAGGCTATGGGGGAAAAAGCCATTTTATCCATTCATATGAACACACTAGAACCAAGCCTAGTGTGATTGTCTTGATTAGGCCATTTGTAGAGCCAGAGGTGTAGTTGCTCTGAACTGTATGTGGCCCATGGGCCTGACATCCGTGAGCTAAAGCATTTACCTTAAAGGCCTGGTCCCCACTAAGCCCCCACTTCAGACTAAGGTACGCAAATTCAGCTACGTTAATAATGTAGCTGAATTCGAAGTACCTTAGTCCGAACATACCGCGGGTCCAGACGCGGCAGGGAGGCTCCCCCGTCGATGCCGCGTACTCCTCTCGGCGAGCTGGAGTACCGGCGTCGACGGCGAGCACTTCCGGGATCGATCCCAGAACATCGATTGCCTGCCGCCGGACCCTCCGGTAAGTGAATACGTACCCAAAGTCACACAGCCCTGTGACCACTCGCTTGCCATTAAGAAGCAAAAGCTAAGAAGTTAAGCCTAAGAAGTTAAGATTTTCACTATATCTATCTATCTATCTTCCTACTGTATTTTCCACTCCATGCATCTGATGAAGTTGGTTTTAGCCTACGAAAGCTTCTGCCCAAATATATTTGTTAGTCTCTAAGGTGCCACGAGTACTCCTTGTTCTTTTTGCTGATACAGACTACCACGACTACCACTCTGAAACAATATTCAATGGCAGCTATTCTTTGTAAGGTGGGGAGTTAAACTTCCGCTTCCTTGCCAGTACGGCAGGACTTGGAGCAGGCATTTCAGTTCTCTTCCACTGCACGCATTTCACTCTACGCTTCCTCAAGTCCATAGGAGGAAGTTAAAGAGAGAGAGAGAGAGAGACAGCTATGTCCACTGAAGATGGAGAGATTAGGTTCCTAAAATGCTGAATGCAAGTGCTGGAACAAAATGGAATATTGTAAAGGAGACTCTCTATTTAGACTTAAAAGCTTGTTGCACCATGAACTAGTGGGATCAAGGTGTTTTGCTCATTCACACACATTATGTCTCTGCACTAGATGGATAGAATGATTCTATATAGAATGTTACTGATGGCTGATGCATTTCCCAGCATTTCAGCTAAAAAAAACCCAGTCAGGTTTGAGGCTGTCAATTCCAATTTTGCCTGGAGCATGATTCATGACACCTCACATTCATCAACAGCCAAGCCTGATGTGATGGATTGGGAAGCCTCAGGCAGCTCCAAAAAAGATCCTCTCGGATTACCGGCAATTAACCCCTGGCTTAGAAGGCTATGGTGGTGTAACTTCAGAACCTCAAAAGAGCAGGGTGAAAGAGCAAAGGAGAGCCCATCAGTAGTTTTGTAAACTCAACAGGCACATTAGAACTGTCTGCATGCAAAGAGAGATTTAAAGAAAGAGAACAGAGAGGAAGCAACACACTAATTCACCAGTGTCTTCAGATAGAAACATATGTTGAGGTAAAGTCACCTTGTAAGGTTAATCTGTAGCTGGGGCAGATTTTCCCACAAGAGACTCCATTCAGGCAGAAAGAGGTTATGGGAATGATTAATTATTAATAACAGAATGCCGTTCATTCTGGGGATACAAAGTTAGGTACCCAGCTAGAACTCTGTGCAATTGAGGTGAAGCTATATTCCCTTCTCCCTTTCCTGAGTCCTGCTATCCATGCAAAGGCATGAAAATTGGTAACATGAATTTTTTTGTGGCCTGTTTTTTCAGAGATGTGGAGCATCTGCAGCTCCCATGGATATATCAGTGAGAACTGCAGGTGCTTAGCATTTCTGAAAATCAAACTATTACAATTGAATAAACCACTAAAGTCCTTCCTCAAACCCATACCTACACTAGCCAGATCCAGCTTGTATTAGCATCAGTTCAGGAGCTTCCCTTTCATGAAAAAACCACCTCTCTCCGTGTGGATGATAAGATACAGTGAGATGAGTGAGGTTTCATATCACCTGTGGACACACGAGTTTGCAAAGCCACACAACTGTCCATTATATGATACTGAATATGGAATGGTGCATACACCCAAACAAGTGCCACATATTCAACGTGATCGAAACACTTGTGAACTTGGACCTTGTTCCCATTGCATCGTGACAGCACTAGCAGAATCAGGCTGATCAAAAAGGAGGGGGCTTTTTGCTTACATACACACACATGCTTTGAGCCCTGAGCAGTGACAGGGAAAGGAAATACTGACAGTGAAATTGGCACTTTGGTAAAATAGCATGTAGTTATTTTGGGCCAGGAGATATCTCAATCAGAGTTTTTGCGCACAGTGTTTCAGTGCTTTGATGCCATGGTGATAGGTATCCTAAATATACCCAAGATATAGAGAGAGATACTGATGTGAGGAGATCAAAGTGGGGGTGGATGTACTTTAAAGTGACAGCTCTAAAGACTGGTTCTGTTGTCTTTGTCCAACCCCTTCCAGCTACAAAATACACCCACCTTCCTGTTTAATACCAAACCCTGTTATTGTGAAAGTATTGCAAAATATATTATATATATATCCTTAGCCACCTAGTCCTTCACATTTGGGTCTTTGCTGCATACCTAGACATCATGAACCTCAACATAGACCCGGATTTTTAAAAATCCATTTAGGATTTAAATAGGGGGAAATAGCATTGCAGCTGCATCACAGGCATCTTTTTGGTGTTGCCTATACTGTGCACAAATCAGAAAAAAAACAACCAATCAGCAGAAGCAAGATCCAAATCACATGACTGCAAGGACTCAATGACTGTCATAAACAGCTGCAGCTTAGTACTGATTGCAGGGCAGGGTTATCTCCCCAGAAAATTACCTCTACTCTCAGGCTCAAAAACTGAAGCAAAAACCCATCAAAGGGGAACTTGAAAATTCATCCAGGAACTGCCTGAATTTGATTTATGGTTTCTTTATCCTGTAGAGCTGAGAAAGGTAATGAACCAGAGTTTTGATCTCTATGGGTTTTCATAGCAGAGAGGAGACCAAAAAAGGTTTAACTATTTCTGATATATGCACACTTTTTCTCTCTTCCACTTTTCTATAAGGCTGGCTGCAAGATATTGGAGGATACCAGAGAATGCTGGTTTTGTGGGGACCACAAACCCATTCCATGTTGATCTGTGGTGCTTGCATCTACTCATTGGGGCAGTGTGGGCTGATGACTTTGGATGCATTGCCATGACATACAGATGTGGCTTGCAGGATGTGGGTCATATGCATTTAAAATGAGACTCTACCATAAAATTAGAGAGGGGTGCTGACCCCATCCCAGTTCCACAGAGACCCCCAAGTTACTGGCTGGCCACCTGCAGCTGCAGTTATTGTGAGTGCCTGAAGGAGGCCTTGCTCCCTATGGAACTGAGGTCTGGTAAGTTCCTGACTGGATCTCTAGCTCTTGTAAGGAGAAGCGGGAGTGGTGGCAGGTTGGTGTGAGGTCTGTGGCGAGCTTGTTTTATCACAGAGGAGAAAACCCCATTTGAAAAAGAAAGCAATTAAATGGAAAAAACCTGTCAGTTCTCGGAAATGCTGCTGTAGTTATTTTTGGTAGGGAAGGTCAGTTGCCCCGCCTGGGCAGAAAGATCCAGCGATGATGTCTTTGGGTGCAGTGTCCTCCTCGGATGCACTGGGCTGGAGCTGATTCGGTGTGAATAGAGAGCTGTCATGTCAGGGCCCAGGGTGTTTGCTTCTGGCTGGGCTCCCTCTGTGGCTACTCCCTGCTCAGTTTTGCCACCTGGATGGTTTGGTGATGGCTGTGAGCTGTGTCGCTTGGACGGAGGCGGGCTGTAGTTCTGAAATCTCACCGTTTTCACTTGCTGAAATGTGAACAGAACCAAGAGTTACTACGGCAGAAACACAATGAGTCTCTGCCTTTTGCTTTGATCTGCTGTGGCATTGTGCTGCTAGCATGGAGCACAGATACTTTCCCAGCAGGGGACTAGGTACACAACAGAGGGTGTGCTGGACTGCCCCACGCCTGGAATGGTGTGCAGCAATGGAATGGTTAGAGGCTTTACAATGTGTACTGTACCAGGCGGGAAACATCAGAAGAGCATAGCGGGTACCAGAATAACTGGATACTACACAATGGGGGTGATATGAGAACCTAGAGAGGCAGGATTGGATACAGCATGAGTTAAAATGGAGGAGACCATAGACTATGGAATGGTGGGGAGACCTCTGAGAGATGCTGACTTCTATCCTGCTGTGCCATTCACCCAGATACATGGGTGTGTTCAGAACCTGATTTCCATCCTCTGGCTCGCTTTTACCTCAGACTCTGGAAAGATGAAGCTCTAGCTAATATGCTAACCAGAAACCTCTGGGCTGGCCTCATTTTGTGGGACTTGTGTGGTTTTTACAAAGTTATTCTGCAGGTGCCACCTGTGGGGAAAGTTGTCACCAGGGTAGTTTCACTCCTCGAATGGAACCATTTGTGATTTTTTACTACAGATGTCCACCAGAAAACACCCAACCTATTCCGCAGAGAAGCAATTAACACGCAAGCAAAAGAAGCCAGCCAGGAGTCTCAGAAGCCCTGGCTGGACAATCCTGAGTTCTAATAGCCAGATTCGGAGCTCCTTACTCATTTCTCACTCAAACCCTCATGGACTCTTGCCTGGGTTAAGGTCTGGGTAAATATGTGAGGATTTGGCCATAAGTGAGCAGGGGCTTTTGCAGACAAAGGAGTCCACAATATCTGCGTCCTGTGAATGGTTTCATTCCAACAACAATAAACTTGGGATGGGGTTGGGTGTGGGAGAGGGGGCAAAATCCTGAGAACTTTACTCGGGCACAAATCCCAATGAATCGCATTAGGAGTCTTGCCTGAGTATGGACTCACTGAAGTAAGGACCTCCTGGGATCTGAACCATGGTGAATAGTCAGCTGAAACTTAAGGTCAGTCCCAGCAGGATTTTCTGGACTTTCCAGAGGTGGAGGGTCAGTGTACCGCTCCTTGCAATGACTCTGCCTTACTCTACCTTTTCGGTGCTGTTCCGGGAGGTATCTGGTTTCACCAGGATGGAGGGCGGAGCTGATGGAGGTGGCTTTGGAGCAGGTTCGCTTTTTGCTGGGGATTCTTTGGCATCCAGGATCATTGAGCTACATACAGAAGGAGATCTGCTTTCACCCGCCCTGGGCACAAGCAGCAATGAAGCATCGTGGGAGGCACTTGGCCTGGCTCCTGGGTCCACCATGCCAGCAGTGCCATGGGGCTGAGAGGAGACATGCTGGTAAAGCTGAAGTTGCTGGGGCCGCACCGTGGCAGCTGGGGTGCGACTGAGGGAGCCGACAACTTGAATGAGAGCTCCGGGCTGCACAGGTCTCTGCAGTGATCCATCTGGGAAGAAAGATCATTTTGAAGTCAATAGGCGATGAAGGTTAAAATAAATAGGCACCAATGGGCAAATATGAAAATTTAAAAGGAATCAGAAAAGAGGAAAAACTCTCATGTTTCATCCCCTTCCACCAGCTCTTGTTGGATGCTGAGCCTGTCTGCTGTCTGAGGAAAGGTCTAACTGAATTCCTACAAGTCTGCAGGGGCCTTTGCCTGGTTGGGGGCCAAATATAAATGACAGATGAGCAAAAATGACTTCTTCCACTCCCTGCAATTCCACAGGGGTTCCCTAAGCAGTCTTTGCAGGTAACAAATTGTGCCTTTTATCTGAGAATCTCAAAGCTTAATGAATTCATTTTCCCAGCACTTCTGTGTATTTGTACAGCACCTAGCACAATGGGGCCTCAGTCTGACTGGGGCCTCAGCATGCTGGGGCAATACAAACAATAAGGTGGGGTACTAGATAAATACTGTTGTCGTCATCATTTTCCAAATGTAAGGAAATGAGGCGCAGAGACAATGTGATTTGCACTGGCAATGCAATGACTCTGTGATGGAGTCAGGAATGGAACTGAGGAGCCCGAGTCTGGAGTCCCCTGCTCTAACCACTGGGCTTTACTCCCCTCCTCTTTGTCAGTTAATGTAGGCTGAACTCAATCCATGGAACGTATATGGCAGTGGGCAGGACAAGCTTGACATTCCTCAATCCGCCTGTATGCTACAGGGCCATTAAAGACTCTTAGAGTGACCAGACAGCAAATGTGAAAAATCGGGAGGGAGGTGGAGGTTAATAGGAGCCTATATAAGAAAAAGACCCAAAAATCGGGACTGTCCTTATAAAATCAGGACATCTGGTCACCTTAAAGACTACAGCTGTCTCAGGCTTTGAGCCATGTTAACACAGCATAACAATATTGAATTTCCATGTTGGACTCTTGCATCAACAGGTGAGGCAATGATACGTCGCACACTGATTCGCCACAAAATTCTTCTACTCCCACCCCACCCTGGACAAATTGAAGTAGGTGGGTAGAACCCTAACCTAGAAGGATCTGATCGTGCTAGGTACTAAGGTCCTTGCTTGCTGTGTGCCCTCAACTACCACTGACTTCACAGAGGTGGGCTGTTTTTTGCCAGTCAGCTACTAATCCCAAGCATGAGCCCTATACTTATGGTGACCAGATGTCCCGATTTTATAGGAACAGTCCTGATTTTTGGGTCTTTTTCTCACATAGGCACCTATTACCCACCACCTCCTGTCCCAATTTTTTTTTTTTTTTTTGACACTTGCTATGAGCCCTCACTAGCAGGTCTCTCAGCTGTGTGACATTTGTTGTTTGCACATCACAGCCTATTCCATTTGAATGTTTACTTTACAGGTGATGCATGCTTTATTCCTTTTGCAATTTCCCGTTGCTTGAAAGATTGATTTTAAACAGAACCACAGTGGGGGAATGAGTCCTTTAAGGTAAAACAACTTTTAAGATTAAATCCAATTTTGAGCCTAAAAACATTGACCGTGTCCTTTGCAAATGAACCTCACCCCCTGCCAGTGACTCTGCCCAACTCAAGTAGCAGTTCAGGCTGAAACAATTGAAAAATGCATTGCTTAGTTGCTTAAATATAGCTGGAGATTTATTCCATGGCAGTCTGTGCTGTCTGAAATAAACCTTGCCAACCTCATGGAAAGAATGCAGCACGCTGAGCTCTGCATAAGCCCCTGGAAAGGATCCTTTTGTGTGTTGCGTCAGGAATTTGGAATAGCAGGAGCAGGGAGAAAGGATGGTCTTGTGGTTAAGGCAGGACTAAGAACAGGAGCCTTGGGTTTGATTGCCAGCTCTGCTATAGACTTCCACGATGACCTTATTCATTCTGTGCTTGTTTCCCCATCTTTAAAATGGCTGCAATAATACTTTCCTATCTCGTGCAGGCTTCTCTGAGGCTTGATTTGGTGATATTTGAGGTTCTCAGCTATTACAGTTATGCCAATAAATAGATCTTACACTTCATCCTGATGAAGTGTGAGTATGCCCTCTGGACTGAAATGCAGCCACTTCTGGAGTAGAAGGCAGCAATCAACCAACATATAGAGCAGTAAGGGAAGATTAGGGTCAAGGACATGGGACAGGCACATACTCGGACTCTGAAAGTGACCTCTAACCCCTTGTTTGCACCCAAAAATCCAGTAGTGAGATGTCTAAGTGCTGTCAAATGCACCTACAATTATGTCTGTTCACAAAATTTCACCTGCAGTTCTTTGCAGGTACAAAATCAGAGGCCATGTTGAAGCTCTTTGAAAGATCAAAGCTTTACATTCTGGAGGAGCCAAATTGATCTCTCTGTAACTCCCAGGACTCCAGCCTTACAATCTCAGTATTTAAGGACTCCTGAAACCTCCACCTCCTCTTACTTTAAGCAGCCTGGAGATCACTTAATTTAACAAGGAAGAAGAAGAGTGGGAAATGACAGTGCAGATCTAGTCAGTCTATATGTTTTAACCAGGACGTATTTGACTATTAAACCATCTCTCCTGACAGACCCCCCCAGTCCATCCACCTGCAGGTTTTACACAAGACTAAGGCCTGGCCTACACGTAAAGGTTAAGCTGACAGAGCTATTGCACTCAGGCATGTGAAATATCCACCTACCAGACCATCGGAGCTCTGCTGATCCAACCCCTGGGGGAGGTGCAGCTGGTCACCAGACGAATGCTTCTGTTGACTTAGCTACGGTCACTTGGGAAGGTGGAGTTCCTACAGCAATGGGAAAAACTACTTCCATCGCTGTAGGTTGTGTCTATACTACGGGATTACAGCAGCATAGCTATAGCACTGTGGCTATATGTAGACATTGCCCCCATTGGCTTCCATCCCAGCTGGATGTGTTCTGTAAAGCGGCCAGCTCTAGGAGCTGTAGCATGTTATTTCTTACCAGTATTACCTCATTCCTGAGTGTGTGTGTTAATTAAAGGCTCCCAGTACCACTTGTCCACCTGGGAACACACTCACAGGCCTGTTTTCACCCTCCCACTAGAACTTACTTTTCCTGGTACTGCCGCGTCCTCGCCTCAGTGATGTTTGTCCTGAGGTGGCTGGCACAGCTACGTTTCTCAGTGGCGAGGACAGCACCGTGGGCATGAAGGCCGATTTCAAAGGCTTGCTCTGCCTTGGGCCATTCTCTGAGATGCTCCCCTGGGAGGAGAGTGATGCAGTGGATAATGTCCAAGTGGCATACAGGGAAGGCATCCTGGATTCAGAGATATTGGGTGACTTCCTGCTTGTATAGATTGAAAAAGGAGGGGTGGGGGGAAGGAGGAGAAAGAGAGAGAGTTAATTAAATCTAGCTACAGAGAGGCACACTTCAAATCCAAATCTTCACACACACACACACACACACACACAGGTTTTGTTTGTTTTTGGTTCAGCCCATTATAAAGAAAAGGACTGTTTGCAAAACTGTGGAGCCAGATCAGAATTTTTAATAGCCCCTCCCTAGAGTTCATCAGGTTTTCAAACAAACAAACCCTTCTGGAATCCCTGCAGTTCACTTTCTGGTTCCATTAGAGCAAGCGTTCTCAGCCCTATTGCTCTTACCACTCACACATGCCCACTTTATACCTGGGCCTTCTCAGACACGACCTAGATTTCTTTGCAACAGTTCCCATGGGGGACCAAAAGGAAGGGGGGCTTTTAGGTGCCAGTGTTCTACCATAATGCCAGCAGGGGCCATGCCAGGTAATTACTGTGTGGAGCTGCAGCATTTGTCCCACTTACTAATGTGTTAGGCAGCACAGAAGCCATCAAAATGTCGCAAAAAGCAACAAAGAGGCCTGAGGCCCCTTAAAGACTAACAGGTGTATTGGCGCATAAGCTTTCGTGGGTGAATGCCCACTAAATCTCACAGACGCAGTCAGGAGTCATATGTAAATACTCATCATTAGGTTTGCACTCCGCCCATGGAGTTAGGGAAGGAAAGCTATTGTGCTGTATTTAGCTTAAGATGCTCTGAAGCTAGCTTGGTGAATTAACCTCACCCGGTGGTCTGGTCTGATCTGTGCCTCTCCAAAGGGAAATGGAACCATTTTCATTTCAGTGTTACTGTAAAAATTCCATGCCACTAAAAGATGCTGGTTTTGCTCATTCGGCCTGTGTCCGACCCATTGTCCTGCACTGAATGAGCTGGGCAAGTGAGCCCTTTGGCTCGCTGACATCACACTTTGGCTCTCGGTAAAGGTCTCACCAGAAAGCACTAAGGGAGTGCAATGATCCTTAAGGAAAAGGCTGTGGCGGCTTTCACACTCCTTGCCCTTCTGACTCCAGTTGCCCAGTTGCTGTTCGAGCAGCTGTCACTTCCCATTATTCCTCTCCTCATCTGCTTTCCTTGGAGAGGGCATGTTGGCTTTTTCACCTAAATCCATTACATTGCCATAAAGGCCTTCGATCTCCCACATCAGTGTGATGCTTAAATAACCCTCCCAAATGCTCCAATACAATGGGAAAGTCAGCCAGGGTAAAGGCTGTCTAACTCCTCTGAAAGGGGAAAGACGGCTCCTTCTGACTCTTCTCTTTCCCTTCCCGCGGCTTTCTCGGACAGTAGAAGAATGATTTATGGTTTAATAACAGGCGATTCATCAAAATAACTGGCATGTCAATTTAGTATGATGAACTGTCCAAAGGAGGATACAGAAGAGTAGCTCCAAAATTGGAGCTTATGGCTGAGGTGACTTTAGGGTAGGTGGGGTTTGTGTTGGATTGTTTGTTTGTTCTGTTTAGCGGGAAGGTGGGGCCATTATCAGAGGCTGTATCGCAGAGAAATGAGCCAGAGAGACACAGAATAATCACTGGCTCCCTTTAAATCAGGGAGGATGTTTGGAGGGCTAATGCTGGGATCAAAGCGGCAGCATCGCCTTCAGTCTGAAGTGAGAATTTAACACAGTGAAATATAAGCAGGAAACGAAAAAGGAGCTAGAGTCTATCTGTCAATGTCAGAGAGAGTGGGGGAGGGAGGGAGGGTTGGGTTAGGCCACCATTAGGCTATTTCAGTGGGTCAAAGCCTGAGTTCCTTGATAAGTTTTCACATAGTCCAAACTGAGGCACACTTCCATAGCTGAGTGGCTGCTCGCTCCTTCGTCCAAAAGGCAGCACCCCTTTGCACCATCCTGGGGCACTGGCTCAGGAGTGACTCACCGGGTAGGGAGCCACCTGCAAACCCCCAATACCCGCTTCTGACACCACCCCTAGAGGTTGTAATGTGTCTGTGGCTTTCTGGACTTTGCAGTCTCTGGGGCATGCTAGCTGCACAGGACTTCATGGCCACAGATTAGCATAGACCTAAGCTTCTGCTGTTGTTAAAGCACGGGCATCTTGGGCAGGAGCCAGAGGAGAAGCTCAGGTTATCAGTGTATCAGAATTCTGGCTTATCTCTGCTCTGCCACTAGAGGGCAACACACACCTTGAGCTGGTCTGACCTTCCCTCAGTGGTGAGGTACTCTGTTCCTGGCAAGGTTTCTGAGATAGGGCATGCTATCTTTTTGGAACTGGGAAGTCCCGGGCAGTTGGGTGGGTGGCTGCCTAGCTAGGATTCAGTCCTCAGACCTCATTTTCCCTGTCATGTGTGCAGAGTTTTTGAATGAGGCATGAAGGGTTTAAGCAGTTGGGAAGCAGATGCAGATAGGGCTTGTGAACCTTCCAGGCCTGGCTGCTGTATCTGAAAAGTGGGGGCAACAGTGGGGGAAAGTCTAGAGGACAGAGGGTCATTCCCCATTGCTCTGCACTAGATAGGGCTGTTTACACCAATGTAAAATGCTCCTAGATCAGGATGGGAGTGTTTTACTTCACTTTGCAGTTTGTAAGTGACTGTGCACAGTGCAGGGCAATGGAGAATCAGGCCCTGTGTTACACTGCTCATGCTCCAGAAAGGATGAGATTTCTCGTTGGACACATTTATAGAAAATCAAGATGGGGAGAACTTTTGTTTGGGGAGCTATTCCTAGCGCTGGTGTGGGGCACCCCCTCCTCTGACAGTCTCCTTTCTAAGTGCTGGCCAACCTCATCTCGAGGTGCTATCTATTGAGATCTATAAATCAGTCAATCGGATTTGTATGGCACCTATCACAGTAGTACCAAACACCTTGCAATCTTTCATGCATTTATCCTCACACCACCTCCCTGGAGTAGGGAAGCAGTATTTATCTGCGTTTTTATGGCTGTAGGTACATGCTACAGTGCTTTCTCCAGTCCAGTTTTGAATAACCACAGGGAGGCACTAGTCTCTTTAGCAGACTGTTCTGCAAACTAATAGACTCCCTCCTAGCAATCCCTCCCTTCTCTGACACTCAAGCTTCATTTTCACATGCATTACTTCATCTCCCTATTCCTTGGATCAGCCCAAACAATTCCGCTCCCACCTTAGCATTCACACCCTTGAGTGACAGGCTGTTGCATCTGCAAAAAGGGCTGTGATGCTTTGATGTGATCACATACGAAAGGAAAGTGGGTAGGTTTGGAAATTATCCCCACAAGTCCTTTGCTGTTCATCTCTGCTTATCGCTCTCCCACTTTTCTCTGATGTCCATCCCTGCCTTGTTGTACGAGAGAAAAGAAGCTGTAGCAATCCACAATGAATTTTTCAGCAGTGGAATCTCTGCTTTAAAAAATAAAAAAGCCTTGATGTTCCTATAAGATGTTGCCTAGGTACTGACTTGTCCCTGTTCAGGGAGTAAGCTATCGATTTGTGGAAACAATTTAATCATCTTTCTACTTTGTCCCTTTTGATTGTCAACTTAACCTGAAACACCTCGGAGGGGACTAAGTGTGCATCCATGCTGCCTCCCCCAGATTATAAGCTTCCAATTATTACTTTACGGGGTTGCTAATGCACATTTATATAGCTAGGTCAACACTTTCCAACGTTTGGAGCAAACAGCTGCTCTGAAGACAGTGCTTTGATTACAGTAGGGTCTTGAAACAAATATAAAGGGGATTCTTTATTGAGGCCACTGGGCATGGAGAGACCCTCTGGCTCCTGATGGCTCTTTAGCTCCCAAAATAACAAAGGATGTTGCCTCATGTTATTAAACAGGGTTTCCTTAAATCCTGGAGTGGACTAAGCAGAATTGAAAAGGGCTTCTAACTGCATTACACTGTTGAAATTTCAGATTCAAAAGAGATGAATAAAGGATGTCGCCATATTGCTCATCTGTCCATCTTATCTGGACCCTACGGCAATTCCTACGAGAACACTGGTCCATCCAATGGGTATCTTACAGCTAGTGGTGGCAAGTGCCTGATCTTCAGAGGGAGGTAAAAGCACATATAGCGCATGTGACCAATGGCATAGTGTGAAATGAAATCTGGTTATTCTGGAGGGGTGGGAGCAGGACAGCATTCCATATACCCAGGGTGTTGACAGCCATGATCAATATTCTGGGAACATCTCACTGCCCTGGAGCCAGGCAGTGGGCTTCTTGCATTATGTGGAGGAAAAATAGTCTAAAGCCTAAACTTTGGTCAAGTGAACTGTATGTAGGGTCAGGTGAACTGTATGTGTGGCCTGGAGGAAGGAGAAAACGGCGGGGTGGGGGGTGGGGAGAGAAAAGGAGAAGGGTAGACAGAAATCATAAAAGCAGAACTAACTGTAGAAATTATAAAAGTAGAATTAACCTTTGTAACAGATTATGATTAATAGATGTCAGGTGACAGAGCAAGAAACCACAAAGGGCAAAACTAAGAAAAACAGGAAAACTTGTTTTGCTTTATTCCTAACATGGATGTAAAACTTTAAGGAAGTATATGTAATTTTTGTGGTTTTATCCTATATAATCTCTCGCATTTTATCTGTCGGGGGGGTTTGACTGCCTTGGCTGACTCCCCCATGCATGCATGTTTGATTAATCAATAAAGGAGCCTCAGGCTGTCTGATCCAAAATCAACAGTGTGGACAATTTTCCACAACAATTTGGGGGCTTGTCCGGGATCCACAGAAGACTTCCCCAGACCGGAGGACCATGGGCAATCTCCCACCAAACCCAGGGCCCATCTGAAAGGTAAGAGACCTTTTGAAATCTCTGGAGTGGGTTTTGGTGGAGGATCTGCCCGTAGGCTCAGGGTTGGATGAGTTGCACGCTGGATCTGAACCTTTTGCTGACAGACACACATAATTTTCCACAACAATTATATCCCCCCCCCCATGATGAGCAGATATCAGATTACCCACTGGACCACTCCCTCTACAAATATGTTATTTCACATAAGGAAATCAGACCTGAAAAGGGGTACGACATAGTTACTGGGGAAGATCCCAACTCTTCCGGTGACCAATGACATCCCCCTGAGCCAGCCTTCGTGGTACTTCCCGAAAACACGAACACCTTCTCCCTTCTGCAAATCCAGCTCCTCCGGTCCATGAGCAGTGTAGGAGTGTAGAGCGACGCACCTGGTGATACACAGGAAATTAGAGAAGCGCAGACATGCACTATGGAAAAGTAGCCTCCCCCGCATGCCGTAAGGATAGGAGATGACACAACAATCCTGTTTCTAATCATTCTGGGAGCTGATGCTGTTGGTTCTATGTGAGCAGAGCCTATTGCCTGAAGCATCTTCATATGGCACTCGCATCATATAGCTGGGTGCTGTCATGAATGTGGAAAGGCTTTGTAGGAAGGAAACTGCTTACATCTTAAGGCCAGGGGGGATCTGAATAAAAGAAAAGCTGCCAGGAACGAAGAATGAAGCAGTCTTTATCAACTTTTTTTGACCTAGTCCTGTCAGTCTAAGCCAAAGGGGCCCAGCAAGTATTGGGGAGGGAGGGGGCTGTTTTTTGTTCTCAAACCGTGAATACTCCACTGAAATAACCAATTAGGGACTAAGTTATGCCTCTTCCAAAGCAGAGCAGCACTAGAGCGCAGGTGAGGTGCACCACCCAAAAGACTGTGTCAAAGAGGCATTATATCTTTGAAAGGTACAATGGGATCAGTATGTGGTCAGCAGCAGGACTTGCTAACCTGGGTCATCCTGCCAGCATTTGTTGGTTATAATCTCACCCAGACACATCCAAAGGGACTGTGAGCTCAATAGAAAGCATTAGCCAGATCCCCCCCCCCATCTACTTTGCTTTCTTCAGCATGTACTGCTGAGTTATCGCTGTCTCCTGTACAAGTGTTTGGGGGCTCCCTGCACCCTGTCTCTCCTGCTTAGCAAACCTGGTCAGAGAGCTGTGTTTAAAAAACAAAACAACCCCCCCCACCCCCGCCCCCGATTCCAGTTGTGTAATGAGATTGCTTGTTCTCAAAAGGGGGCCTCGTGAGACAGAATGGCAAAAAATAACGAAAACAAAACATCAAAAATCTCATCCACCTGTTTTTCAATTTTACCCCTTTCCCAGGGCCCTATGGCTTTTATTTATTTATTTTATTTTTTTAAAGAACTTTTGTCTGTCTCCAAGGAGACACATTTTATCTAATTGCATTGGTTTTTTTTCTCCCAGGTGGGATGTCTGTTCTCAAATATTAATCTGAGTAGCAGATGCTACAGCAACTATCATCCCCTCAAAACCAAGTGTTATTGAAAAAAGGAGACTGTCAAGGACTTTTTGCTAGTTCTTAAAAGCAATTGTTCTCTCTGTGTTGGTCATAACAACCATTTGGAAGTTTGAAATTGAAATGTCTTTCCTTATAAGAGGATTTTTCCTCCTATTATTTGTGCAGACCTGCTCTAACTCCCCAGTGGTTTATTATTATTTTTTTTAATTGAAGTACCGCTCTTAGGTGGTAGCTTGCACTCATGCTAGTTTGTTACTGTAGGTTCTGAGCAATGAACTGTCCAAATTAGGGACCCAATCCTACTAACACTTCAAAATGGCCCTAATTCTGCAAATTCTTCCACATGTGCTTAATTGCAACCCCTTGTATACTCCCATTTCAGGTCATTAGGATTACTCATGGATCTAAAGTAAGCCATGTGTGTAAATCTCTGAAGGATCAGGGCCTGTGTATGTAAGTTTATGCATGAGAATAACTCAAGTTATACACCTTACTAATATGTATTTATCTTTGCAGGATCAGGATCTAGATTTTTTCATTATAGAAGTGCTCATGAGAAGTAGACTGCATTCATGCTCGTTTGTTCTTGTAGGGTTGCTTATCATGAGAGCTAGGCTGCTGATCCTTGTCCAGGAGACAGACAAACAAAACACTGCAATATATTTATTTGCAAATTTTAACTCTACATGTATTTTTCTTTGAATTATTTGTTTTAAAAATCAATTAACTTTTAAATAGTTTCTTAGTTAATTTAAAGAGGATTTCAGTTCACTTTTAAAGAATTTGGTTTGAAAATGTAGAAACACATCAGTAATTCAATGGGCATTGGAAAGAGATAAACAATCAGAAAGGTAGAAAAAAACAGTGTTAGGATTGTAGTAACTGAAATATGAAGATCATACTAATTTAAATTGAGCAAAAGCACTCAGAATCTACGAAAAGCCCTTGTGTGCTGCCAATATTCTATCTATATTTTTCTACTGCTCTATGTCCTTTCACTTCCCTAAGAGTCAGGCTGTGAGTTCAAGAGTTTTACTAGGGCTCAGTGATCTGATGGCTAGAATGCATAAGAAAGAACTATGATTCCAAAGAATCGCAGCTTCTAATTGGGTTTTAGCTCCTCATTGGTATGTGACTTCAGGAAATCACTTAGTGTCCATTCTGCCTTGGCTGGGTAACCCCCAGAAGCCCCACTGAAAATGAAGCACCATATATCAAGATGGGATTTTACAGATCAAGCTCCACGCCACCCTCTGAAACAAAAGCAACAAAGTTTCAATACTCATACGTACATATTAGCTGATATGTGTTGCTGAAGATGGGGAAGGGTGACGATGGCAGTTGAGTGCCCCAGGGATCCTGGTGCAGTATAATAAGAAGCGCTGACCTACAATGAAAAATGGAACCAAGGTAAGTACAATAAAATGACCTTGAGTTTAGGCTCCTTCAGCCATCGGAACCCGACTGTGAAGAGGGTGAAATGACCCCACAGTCATTTGCCACCAAAGCAAGGAAACATGCCATGTTCCACAAAAGTGTTCTGTTGCTTTATTATCCCGATGGCCTTGAATATCACAGAACGGTTTGTGTAGGGGCGGAGACAGTTTGAATTCCAGCCCAGTTCAGTAGTGATTGCTATCATCTTTTCAGTGGACTGTTGTCTCAATTCATTTCCCAGTGGACAGGTTATCTACATTCCAAACCTCTTGTCTACACCACAGTCGATGCCCATGGGCAACCTTGCTGCCAGTCACAGCAGAGAGTCCAGAGGCTGCATGGGTCATGGAAACTTAAGCTACTACCCCTTCATCTCTCAAGGTGGCCTTTCTACATCAACGCTGATGCTGATGCACACAGGTGGATCAGTGAGGAGGAAGTTGCACTGTCACTGCCCATGCTATACCATTCTGTGAGTAAAGAATGGTGTCTAATTTCAAGGGTTGTCAGCCCAGCACCTTTCACTAGTGCCTATTGGACTTGCACGCACACACAGGGCCTGATTTTCCCCTGATTTACACTGGTTTTACAGCTGTTACTCCACTGACTTCAGGGGAGCTATTTCCCCTTATTTACCCTGGTGTAAGTAAGAGGATAATCAGCACCACATACTTTAAAATGGAGACATAGTAGGATTTTGCCTAGTTTTGGAATTCAATACATCATCATTTTTTATTCAGTTCTCCAGCTTATGGGTGGCGCTAGTTCTGCCCTTAGTGCTACTGCTGCATGGCACAGAAAAAGGGCCAGGTAGATACTTTCCCATTGCTGGCAAGGTGCCAAGCTACAGGCTTATAAAGAGGGTTAATCTTGTGTTTGTGGAGATTTTCAGCACACTGATTAAACAGGATAAACGTCATCTAACAGCCATGACTTTCAAATGTTATGTCTGAGCCCTAAATCTGTAATCAGGGCTGATCATATAAATATGAGATCCGCTCAAGGGCGGTGGAGTTCATTCCTCTTTTTGGGTTTTTTTCCCCCTCTTTCCTTTTGGATTAGTCCTACAACAGAGGGAGTCCTTGCTTCATTTGTTGGGACTAATATGCACTCCAGGCATGAAACCTAGAAGGGAAGAGGAGCTGGCAGGGGTTGACAAAATGTTATTTAAAATCACAAGTGTGATAATCAGGGGGAAGAATGTCACCTCAGTCAGGGGAGTGGGACTGTATAATTATAATTTCATTTACTAAACTCCAACCAAGTGTTTGGCTCTGTATGATACACAAATGAGACAGTCCTTGTGGCAGGGAGCTTGCAGCAATAACAACAGTATTTATTAAATTATTATTATTATCTGGTATTTATAGGTTCCATATCATCCTAAGGGATGAAAAAGCATTTCATGCATATACAAAGCTCCACTGACATGCAGCCACTTCTGGGGTGGCAGGTGATAACTATGTGGCACACAGCAAGCTGCACAATAGTTTGGGAAGTGGGGTCTTTCAGAGGTCATAATTCCACAAATGATGTGACTATTGTTGAGGGAACACTTCCTTCCTGCCACGTTCCCACTGTACCAATCACCCTAGCACCCAGTTTGCACTTTTCTCGTGTGATTCTCATGTTGGGGCGAGGGGCCTGAATCTGTGACTGTTGTCAAAGCAATTATATTAAACATGACCACCAATAAGTCCCTGCCAGAGCTGGGGCAAAAGTTCCTGCCTGGAGATTTCCAAACACTTCTGCTGCTTTCACCACTGATGTCAGGCTGCCTGTTTCATCTCCCACAAGACTAGCATTCCTGGAGGCTGTGCTGCCACAGAGTGACTGCTAGGAGATGGGCCGCTATTCACAGTGTAAGTGAAAAGGAAGTCCAGGAGAAGGGAAAGAAGAAACCTTTATAAATCCCAACTTTCACCAGTCATCTATCAATCATACTGATCTAGCCCCATTACCAGAGGATCTGAGTGCCTCTCAATCTTTAATGTATTTATCCTTACAACTTCCCAGTGATATTAGGGCTATGCTGTTATCCTCTCCTGGGGAACTGAAGCCCAGAGAAACTAACAGTACGTCTGCACTGCAGTCAGAGGTGTGATTGCAGTATGTATAGACATAACCAAGCTAGCTTTAATTTAACTAGCTCATATAGCAATAGCAGTAAACCCATAGCAGCACAGCCTAGCTGCCTGAGTACATACCCAGGTGGGCTTGTATAGCCCATGCTGCTGCCTCTTCACTGCTATTGGTACCTGACCTAGCTACATTAAAAC
This sequence comes from Trachemys scripta elegans, assembly GCF_013100865.1. Classification (NCBI taxonomy): domain Eukaryota; kingdom Metazoa; phylum Chordata; order Testudines; family Emydidae; genus Trachemys; species Trachemys scripta. Next base: position 17,484,491 of record NC_048305.1, on the reverse strand, counting down.
TAGCACAGGTATGTCTACAGGGGCTGCAATTACATCCCCCAATTGCAGGGCTGACATACTCTTAGTGACTTGCCTGTGGACATTCAGCAAGCTTTTATCAATAAATGGGTCACTGTCTCTTCCCTGCAATGCCCCTTGAAGAAAAAAGTCATGGGTTAAAGGGATACAAGCCCGTTAGCCAGAAAGATTATTTTATAAAGTAACTTATGATCTGTTTTCCTCTTTTCTCAGCTTCGCCGCTTTGGTGAGTAGAGCTGTATCTTTCTTAGCACCAGTCCTGAACAGTGTTAGGCTCACTCCTAATATTTATGGCATTGAAAAGTATTTCTGGTTCTTCTCTGTTTCCATGCCCCTAACCTGCCAACGTGAGAAATCCCGAGATTGTCATATGCTAAGGAATACAGTGGGATTCAACAAGCGCAGTAGAGGTTAGGTCCTTAAACTATCACAGTATTTAGCAGCCCACATTTTCTCTTGGTGTGAAGCATTTTGTATTCGACATGGGTTAAGGCAGGCATATTCCCACACATCCATTATCTGTAATTCTTGAACTTCCCACCCTCACGCCACCACACAGCAGCTACAAAAATGACACATTCCTCCCAGCTCTGAATCCCTCAATATCCTGCCTTTAAATATGATTCAGTAAAAACAGAGTAATCTTGTCGTGTCATATGTTGCATGGGAGGGTTTTGGATGATATAGAAAGATAGGCAGATATTGGCTCCTCTTGAGAAGAATGTCAAGATTTATTGACTGAAGAGTTAACAGGGGGGAGGGATAGCTCAGTGGTTTGAGCATTGGCCTGCTAAACCCAGGGTTGTGAGTTCAACCCTTGAGTGGGCTACTTAGGGAGCTTGGGCAAAATCAGTACTTGGTCCTGCTAGTGAAGGCAGGGGGCTGGACTCAATGACCTTTCAAGGTCCCTTACAGTTCTAGGAGATAGGATATCTCCATTAATTTTATTTAAGCCAAGTTCACTCAAGGGACAATGCATTTTGCTAGTCCTCAGATGTTTTGTTCCAGATGTTCTGAATATTTTCACCAGAGAGCTCTCTCCTATTATAGTCATGAATTTCTTAAAGTGTAAACGTTTTGTTTTTTTTCTTTGAGATGACTTGCTAAGAAAGGATGAAATTACAGGGCCAGGAAAAAAACCAACAACCCTACAGTTGGCATCTGATAAGCCAGTCAAGAGCAATGTCAGGTGTCAGCCTGCAGCAGATCCAGCCTCCCGGCAACCCAAAGGAGTGCGGGTGGCCCTGATGGAAGCTGTCTGATGGACTGTGCTACCTGATTGGCTGCTGATTCCTGCAACCTGATATTTAAACTCTGCAGCAGCAGTCCATGCTTGGTGTCCCCTTCAGGTTTCATTTGTTTGTTTGACTTTCACACCTGCTCCTGTTACATTTTTGGTTGTCCCCCATAATTATTTGAGTTCTAGTCCTTTAGTAATGGGCGGGCTTTTGCCTGCCTGCTTCCCGGAACCCAATAGGAGCAGCAGAGTCCAGTGGCTTCTCAACAGATTCCTAGACAGCAGCTGCACTTGGTCCACTGTCTCTAGCCTTGCTCCAGCCTGTGCCTGCTCCAGCCCCCAGCAACTTCCTGACTTCTGATACCCAGCCAAGACCCTCGGCTCCACTTTCTGACTGCGACTCTGACTTTGGCTTAGGCTTTAGTCTCTGATTCCCAGCTATGACCCTTGGCTTCGCTCCAGGATCTGCCACATCTGGCTTCAGTGATAAATGGCAGACTGGACTCTTGCTTCAGCCACTAGGCCAGACTGCCCATGACTTGGTTGCTGACGGTCTGAGAAGCTCAAAAGATTGAACAAGGGTGGGTACAGGGCCGGTGCAAGGATATTTTGCACCCTAGGCAAAACTTCCACCTTGCACCCACCTTCCTCTCCCTTTCCCCGGAGCATCGCTTATTATAAGCTTTCAAAAATGAATACTGCATAATGTGGCATTGTTCATTAGAATTAATACACGTTTGGCTTGAAAATTTATTAATTTCATTATTTAGTCTACATATTGAATGAAAATAAATAGCCTTGGGTCTCCTGCACATGGCTAGAATCCCTCCTGCCCCCCCCCCAATGGATCTGGAAAGGGCTGTTTTGGGGATCAGAGCACAGAGCTGGGAGTGGCTTCTATTCTCCACCCTGGCACCAACTCACTGGAGGCAAGTTACTTCCCCATTCTGGCTTCAGCTCCTCCCAGCGCTAAGGTGTGAAATGGTTCCTTGCTTCTGGGCTGGAAAGTGCAGTGCAGGTGGGAGGGGGTGTCTGAAGGCCTGTCTTCCCCACAGGTGTGAGGTGAGGACAGAGTTCCAGCCTCCGCCATGACCGTCCTGGTTGCTTTACTCTGCCCCACGCCAATCACTGCTGAAGCCCTTTACTCTGCCCCACGCCAATCACTTACTCAGAGAGCTCTGGCCCAGGGCAGAGGTGTCAGTGTCATTCTGGGCCTGATTTTCAGAGATTCTGAGCACCTGTGGTTCCCCCAATGTCTGTGGGAACTCCAGGGGTCTCAGTACTTCTGAAACTCAGGGCAATTTATTTCGAATGCTGGGCCAGGACTGAGCCTGCAAAGGCAGGTCTATATAAACCCCTCAATCCACAGCAGACCTCCCATCAATAACAACACAAGCAATCAGGAGAATGATGAGGGGCAGTTGGCCCAATGCTGGGAATGGGGAGGATATGGCCCTAATGTGGTCACTAAACTTCTACCTAGTAAAGTTACTGGTGCATCTGCTGTCATTCAGTGAGAGAACTAAAATCTCTTGGGTGCTGCAGCCTGCCCAGGTTCAGCTGCACGTAACCTGAGTTGCTCGCACACTTGCAGTGGTTGTGCACCACGCAACTGGTCACCCATAGTACTTGAAAATCTGGCTCGGACGGTGTCGTAATTAGACTTAACAGTTACTGCCACATTTCCTAGAGCTGTTGTCCCAGGCTGGCTGCAGACTCAGGCAGACAGAACTGTGTTGGCTAGACGCCCATCACCTTTGGAAGATTTTCCTTGTAGCCATAAGGGCTCGAGACAGCCGTGTTTCTTCACTGAAAACTTGCAGTGTGCTGCCCCTGAATCCCAGACAGATACCTTGTGTGGGCAGGTGCAGAGCTCAGGGCTTGAAGGCCTCTGGTCTAATGGTCTGAGCCAGTGCAGAACTAGGAGCCTCGATCTCCTGTGTTCAAAGCAGGACTCCGACAATGACTCCCCGGGTGACCTTGGGCAAGTCACGTCCCTGTTCTCTGCCTCAGTTTCCCCCCAAACGGGGCTCTATTTACCTGCTCCACAGGGCTGCAGGGATGGATGGAAATGATGCCTTGGAAGGTGGCATGTGCTGAGGATGGTTACACTTTTGCAGCTCTTTAACCCTGTATCCTCTGGCAGGGCCATGATCCACCCCCGCAGGTGGACCGGTGGCCACAGTCTGCTCTTCCTTTCCCCCACCCCCGTCCCCCCACCTGCCGCTGCATTGCTGTCAATAGAGCCAGCTGCAGGCGGGGTAATGTCACCCGCTCCGATCTGCAGCCCTTGGGCAGCAGCCACTGCTGCGGCAGGGGGTCTGGGACTGCCAGAGCCGGAGGGAGCGGGTTAGGGAGCGATGCGGCAGCTCAGGGGCTCAGGGAGGAGGCGGCTCCAGGCTGACGGGGGTGTGGTGGGCAGGCAGTGATGTGGGGCGCGGCGGAGGGAAGCGGCAGGGCCCGCAGTTACAGAGGATGCCTGCAGAGGTAGGTGCTAACACGGCTGCGAGCGGCCCATCCCCCCACCGGGAGCAATAGTGTAAAAAAAAAAAAAATTTGTGGGCACCGCTTTTTGGTGCCCCCAAATCTTGGCACCCTAGGCAGCTACCTAGTTCGCCTAGTGGGCCCTAGGTGGGTAAGTGTCTGGATTTCCCTTCAGATGGATTCTGAAGAGGCAACTGTGCTCCTGCTGAACATTGTGGGATCTTGCAGACCCTACAGGCCCAGGTTATGGCCTTGCAGCCCTGTGGGCTGAAGTCATCCTGCCAGTGGCAGCCATACTGGCTTCTAGGGAGTCAGAGATTCCAATCCCGGATAAGTTTGCTGGGTACCATAACAAGTTCCGTGCAATGCTGGCTCCTGTTCATGCTTCGGCCCCAGTTGTTCTCCACTGACCAGACCCAAGTAGGACTTATTCTTAGTCTGCTAACTGGGGAGGTCTCGGCCTGCGCGTCTTCCCTCCTGGAGACTTCAAGACCCCTGCTGGGACAGTTTCAAGTGTTTGTCTGAGCTACGGCAATTGTGTTTGATGATCCAAATTGCACACGATCCACCAAGAACCTGCTTCGGGGGCTGCGTCAGGAAAATAGGTTGGTCACCAAGCTTGTTGCAGAATTCTAGCAGCAAATGCTAAATGGAATGAGGTGGAACAGCACTATCATTTCCGACATGCCCTAAGTGAGCAAATTAAGGCTGAGTTGGCATGGGTGGAGCCACCATCCATCCTGGATGTCTTGGTCAAGTTGATTGGTCAAGGTACCTATGACCCCCTGACCTATCTCCTGGAGAGAGAGTCGAGTTCCCAGTCCCCTTTCACGTTCTCATTACAGCAGATCAGCTGGGTTTGGCCTTGCCTCTGATGCAGAGAAGGGCTGGCATCATGCTTTGGGCCTATGCCTGTACTGTGGGGAATTTGGACACTGCACTTCGGGATGCCCTGCTAGGAATCCAGTTGTGTCTTGACTAGAAAGACTCCAGGCCTCAGCCCTGAGAAGGGGGTCTGGCTGAGCCTGTGTTTTCCCCCTCTTCTCCCCTCACTCCAGGAACTTGTACCCCAGCTGTGGAGGGACACCATGCTAGTGCCCTCCAACTCCCTCTCTGGCTACAACATCCCACCATATCAGAGATCGAGCTGAGGAGGCTTGTGGACTTCAGGGGCCTCCAACAATTTCATGGACTTAGACTTTGCCCAGGATCACAACATTCCAACTCAGTGCAAGAGCACCCCCGATTTGGTGGAATCTGTTGATGGATACCTCTTCTCCTCTGCCTGGTTACTCATCAAACAGCAACCTTGATGGTTACGATGCTCTAGGGTCACCAGGAGGTTTTACAGTTTGGTCTGATCTGTGCACCTCACTCCCCTGTCATCCTTGACATTCCCTGGCTCATCACCCATAATCCATGCATCCATTGGGGGCCAGGCACGGTATGCTTCACATCAAGACTCTGCTGTCAACTTTGTCTCCCAAAATCATGTGCTGGACCAGAAGCCCCAGTAATCTTTGCCATCTACCTGAGAATTCAGAGACCAAAGGAGGTACACTGAAAGTGACTGCTGTCATCTCTGTGACCCCCTTGATAGCGTCCAGAGTCCTGGTGAAATATCAAGATTACTCTATTTTTGATAAAAAATAGGACAGATACTTTGCTGCCCCATCACAGTTATGATTGTCCAACTGACTTGCAATCTGGAGCCGAGATCCCCTTTGGCCACATATATTCCCTCACAGAACTTGAACTCCAGATGCTCTAGGAGTACAGCTGCAAGAACCTAGAGAAGGGGCTTATTCGCCCCTCCACCTATCCGATGGGACTGCCAATCTTCTCTGTGGCAAAGAATGATGGCTCCTTATGCTCTTGTGTTGACTCTCAAGCTCTGAACAAAATGACAGTCTGAAAACGCTTCCCCCTGCCACTCATTAACAAACTCTTTGAGAGGCTTCACTTGACCAAGATTTTTATTAAGTTGGATCTTCATGGGACCTACAACCTTATCCAAATCAGGGAAGGCACTGATACCTGCACCTGACATGGACATTTTGACTATTTAGTTATGCCATTGGGGTTATGTAACCGTTCGGTGACATTTGAGCACTTCATCAAAGATATCTCAGTGACATATTGAATCAGTTTGTGGTTATTTATTTGGATGATATTGGTTTTTTTTCTGAAAATCAGGCACTGCATGAGTAATGTGTGCCACGTTCTGTCAAAACCATCTTTATGCCAAACTGGAGAAATGTGAGTTTGACAAAGACACAGTTGAGTTCCGTGGATACATAATTTTCCCCAAAAGGCTAACAATGGATCCACAGAAGGTATCTGCCATTTCTGGGTGGAATGCTCCAAACGACAAGAGACGTTCAGTGATTTCTTGGGTTTTCCAATTTTTATAGGCATTTTACCAAAGGATTCTCTCACCTACTTGCCCCGATAACTGTGCCACTTCAAAGGGAGTCCACTTCATCTTGTCACCAGAGGCAAAGTTCACATTTGATCAGCCAAAAATATCTGTTACCTCTGCTACCATTCTTGTGCACCCAGATCATGCCAAGTTCTTCACCATTGAGGTAGATGCTTTGAATTTTCCCACCAGAGCTGTTATGTCACAACATACTGGCTCTCATAACCAACCCCCTCCCCCCACATACCTTTTATTCACAAAAGCTAACCTCCACTGAGAAGAATTCTGATATCTGGGACAAAGAGTTACTTGTGAGAAAGGCAGCTTTTGAAATGTAGAGACACCTAGAAAGAGCTCAGTTCAGGTCCTTACTGACCACAAGAATCTGAAATATCTTCAGACTGCTTGTAACCTTAACCACCAACAGATCTTCTGGTCACTTTTCTTTGCCAGATTTGATTTTTGTTGTCACCTACCATCCTGGATCACAGAATGAGAAGGCCCTGTCCTGCCAGGATAAATACATAGCTCCCTTGGATACCATTTTATACCTGTTAAATTTTTATTCCAGGGACAGCAACCAGGGACTGGATATTCCTTACCTGGTCCCTGCTTCCCCATGACCTCCAGGCTATTAAGATCTGTCAGATCCTAGAGGCACCTAACCTTGTGCCCAGCTCAGGGTTTCATTTGAAAGATGGTTTGCTTTATTGAGGAAGGTGCCTTTATATCTCAGAAGGCCAGCCCAGACTCGAGGTGTTAAAGATGTGTCATGATATGCCAATTGCTGGCCATTTTGGCTACTTCAAAACCTGAGACCAGTGTTAGGGAATTTCTGGTGGCTAAGATTGAGTACTGATGGTAAGAGGTTCATTAATTCATATGATCTGTGCTGTCAGAGCAAGTGCCCATATGCCAAACCACTCAGCCTTCTTCAGTCTTTGACTACCTCATTTCAACCCTGGTCCTTGATATCCTTGGTCTTCATCACAGAGCAACCTTGCTCCCTTGTCACTGTTGATCTCCTCACCAAGATGGCACACTTTATTTCTGTTCATTCCCTCCCAACCGCCCAGGAAATAGCCTGCCTTTTTCTAGATCATGTTTTTCAGCTCCTTGGGCCGCCAACTTGAGTAGTGGCAGGTCGAGGTTCACAATTCACTTCCCATTTTTGGCACAAACTCTGCAAACTCTTAGAAATGGAATTGCTTACCTCCTCAGCCTATCACCTGCAGACCAACGGGCAGACAGAACGAGTGAACCAGGTCCTCGAGCAATACCTCTGTCACTTTCTCAGTTATCATCCTCTTGCCATAGGCAGAGTTGGCGTACAACAATTCCACCCATGCAGCCACCCGACATAGAACGGGCTATGCAAACTATGGTTTCCACCCTTGACTTCATTCAGCTGCACCCCCTCCGTGGTCCCAAGTTGCTGCTGCAGCAGCTCTAGTTGTCCACCTTCACCAGGTCCACCAAGAGCTTAATGAATACCTTGAAGCCTCCAAGGAATCATACAAACCTCATGCTGATTGAAAATGCCAAGCCACACCAACTCTATATGTAGGAGATAAAGTCTGGCTGTCCTCCAAACACCTAAAATCCACCAGTCCCATAGCCAGATTGGACCATTAATACCCAGGTCCATTTAAGATCCTGGAACAAATTAACCCTATAGCATTTAGGCTCCAGTTGCTAGAATCCTTGAAGGTACACCCGGTTTTCCATGTGTCCCTTTCGAATCCTTATGTAGAAAATCCCTTTCCCGGCTGTTCTGCTCCACCAGCACCTGACATAGATGTCCAGGGCCAAGAGGAGTACAAGGGCTGGTAAATTCTAGCGAGTTTGAGACAAACTCCATTATTTGGTGAACTGGGATGGCTATGGGCCGAAAGGGGAGTCATAGGAGCTGTAGAAAAAGTTCATGCTCCAGAACTCATATGTGCCTTCCATCAGAAATACCCCCGAAAACCAGGTCCTATGGTTCTCAGAAGACGCCCTTGAAGTGAGGGAGGGTATTGTCAGGGGCCAGCCTGCAGCAGAGCTAGTCTCCTGGGAACCCAGTGAGCACAGCTGGTCCTGATAGAAACAGTCTGACTGTACCACCTGATTTGCTGCAGACACCTGCAGCGTGATATCAAGCCTTGCTAGCAGCAGCAGCAGTCCAGTGGCTGCTCAATGTTTTCCTAGCCTCCAGCTACACTCAGTTCTGCCCCTGCTTCCACTGTCTCTAGTCTTGCTCCTGCTCCAGCTCCTTCCTGACCTCTGACACCCGCCTCAGACCCTTGGCTCCATCTTCTGACAGCGATTCCAGCTAACCCTGCAGCTAAGGCTTTAGTTTCTGACTCCTGGCTATGACCCTGGGCTTTGTTAATGGAGCTACTCCATCTAGATTCAGCTCTAACTGCTAGGCTAGATTCTTGCTCCAACAAGACCGGCTGATAGCTGGCAAATAAGATATTTGCATATGGTAGAGGACTTTAATAGTTGTCATTGCCCTAAGCCACAGCTAGTCAAGATGCAGTAACTTACGTATGTGATCTGACTAATAGGAAACCAACCTCAGAACTGTTCACCTTTGAGGGAGTAATAAAAACGTACCGATTCACCATCTGGCTATTTTTCAGCATTCATAAGCCAAACTTCTTTCTTGTATGTAAGCAATTTTTATTTCCTTCTTACTTATTTGCATATTTCCACCTTTTCCAAGTTCTGTATGCATTTTGTATTTAATTTTTAGCTCTGCCTCACTTAAATGGTAATGGTGTGGACAAAACTCCCTTTCTCATGTAGGGGGAAGAGGCAAACACTTACTTGTGTGAGGGAAAGGGTTTTGGGGGCAAATTCCATTCTCTGTTATACCCCATTGGCTTAAGAAGTGCGAGTACACTGTGGCATTGCCTGCCTGTAATTGAGAGCAGCATTTTGCCTGCTATTTGTAACAACCCAGAGCTTAAACATATTAACCCTTTAAGAGCGCTGTGCTTAACAGGAGGAAGCAGGAAATGGTGTTGAAATAGTGGAATCTGGAGAAAGCAGGTTATTACTGCCCTGTTCACCTTCAATCTTGGGGTCTGCTTGAACCCCAAGGTGTTTCGACCTGGTTATCTTGTGCTTGCATGAGCTGCAGGAGTATGCTAGTATGCTATTGGCAGGTAACTCATATCCAGGTGTCTGTTAGTGTGCCTGTGTTGGGATATCCTCCATGGGCTCCCATTTGTCACATGCTGCTTGATAACAGGTCTGAGGAGATGAAACTTTAGAACAGAGACGATTAATTCTAATTTGGGAAGGAACAGGCTGTGGATGGGGGTCATCAACCCAAGAGGCTATGTCGCTAATTTTTCTTATCAGTGTTTGTCTCAGAGCCAGTGCAGTCTGCTAAACCAGCCTGTACTTTATTAGCTACAAGCAGATAACTGATGTCACTTGGTTGCCTTCAGAGAAAAATCTTCACTGAGCAACACAGCTGGACCAGTGAAGGGGGATGGGAGCAGTCAGGTTAGGGTCTCTCTCATAAATATACCTCTTATAGGAAATGAAATTAGGAAGATGGGTTGTACAGATCTCCCAAGGATACTTCCACTATTGCCCATAACAAATACCTAAAGGACTCTGTGATTATTCAGCTAATTAACTGATGCCATTTCTTTCGTAAGTTTATACTTAGGCAAATAGGATCGGCTCTACCAATCAAATAAAACCTACACCTACAAACCCAAGCCTGTTGCACCTGTATACTGAAGGATAGGGTGGGGACTCAGGGTACAGCTAATGCAATCAGAGGCTTTTACCTCTAGGTAGCCAGTTTGATGTCAGTTAAGGTTGATAGTGATTTAAAGGTGTGGCCATCTAATAGCTGTTTGATTAAATGAGTTGGCGGTGTTAGTCCAACCCTTAGTGGAATTGACATCAGAGCTGGCACTAGAGCTGGTTGGGAATTTTTCCCGCCCCCTGAGAAATTTTTTGACTTTTTGGCAAAAAATAAAAAAAACAAATAATTCAATTTAGAAATGTTGCCGCAATGTCTCATGGGAATTTGTAGTTCAGGTGCCTCATGCTCCCATTTTCCTCTATAGAGTGGACTCTTTTGCCAAACAGCATCACTCACCGTACACCATAGTCTCCTTTCTTGATGAGGGGAGCTGATGGATCATGGGAGTCCCTGCCTCTGGTGCATCATGGGAGATGTAGTGTGGCTATGGAGCCCAGCCCATAGGGGAGAATGGAGACATAAGGCAACCAAACTACAACTCTCATCAGCACCACACTGGCATGTCTTAATTGAAATATTTTGTTTTCCTGGCACACAAATGGAAAACTGTAGGTTTTTGGGCATTTGATTGTTTTGATGAAAAAAAATCAAAATTTTCCTCAGAAAGCAGACACTTTTTGTGAAACATTCTGTTTAGTTGAAAATCCAATTTTTTGGGAGGAGAAAAACTATTTCAGCAGAAATTTTTTGACCGGCTGCAGTTGCGCTAGGCTTGTTTGCAGCTTCAGCAGAGAGACAAAGGATTAAATGAGACAAGGAGAATGAAATCTCTCTCCTTCAAAGGTGGTCCCTTTGCACTTCTATAACACCTTGCTTTGGAGGCTCTCCAAGTGCTTTATAGACACAAAGAGATTAATGAAGTCTCACATCACCCCGAGAGGCAAGGGGATTTTGTTATCTCTCTTGTACAGATGGGGAGGCTGAGGTCCATTGCATAGGGTGGTGGGGGAGAAGCTAGCATTGCTCCACCTAGCATTGGACCTGCTCTGTGCATTGGGGGGTTGCAATCTCCTGGGCTCTCAATCCGCTCACTGTCTTTCACAGGGACAAAAATTCACTTCAGAAAGAATAACAAACAGGTTGTGCTGTTGAGCCCTGGTTCATGAAGGTCTCATTTATTTAAGACAATTTAAGACTCATCTGTGCATATTGGGATTCTTATAAGGTGGCGCCCAGGCAGTTTTTTGTGATCCAGTCCTTGTGTGTAACAGCAGTACAGCAGCAAACCAAAGGCTTTTATAAAGGTGATTTCATGTCCTTTTCCACTTTCCTAATTTCTACTTATGAAGTTCAAGTTTGTTTTTCCTCTTGCTCTCTTTATATTGGCAACGCAGCCTCAGAGACAGAGCTCTTGTACTCAAGCTGGCATAGAGCAGGCAGTGTACTGGCACGTCTTCAAAGTCAGGACACACGTAGTTGAGGGAGGTGATAGGCAACCTTCATTAAAGGGTTTTAATTATAGCCTCCTTTTGCAGCTTTATAACTTGGTCATAAACATTTGCTCTGGGATGAAACTAATACAAGAATCAGTTCATCCACTACAAAAATGCAGCCACTTGCAGGCTGAAATACAGAAGCCATATTGCACCATTTACGTGGCATAGCTGTTCTCAGGAGGGGGAGTGAAGAATAGCTTCTGCAATTCTGTTAACATGGGGAAGTTTAGGTCAGCAGAAAGCATTTAAGCTGGAATTTGCCAGGCCACATGGACTCATCCTCCTATTCTGGAGAAAAGGGCCACAGGATCTTTAATGATGAAAATGGTCAGAGCTTTAATTTCCTATCCCATCTTAAAGCTAACAATTCCAGCAGTAGTGCCCCCCCCCACTTAATACCATGCCTGGGGCATTTGTTGACTTAAAAGAAAACACTGCTTATTGAGTTACCAACTCCAATCCCTGCAACGTATTAGCCCTGATTTTCAGTTCCTCTGTTATGCCCAAAGCTCAGGAGTTGTGGGGGGTGGGGGGGGGGGGGAAAGGTGGGAAGGAAACAGCTAGCTTTAAGCAATCTTTTCTCTCCCTGGGCCTTGGGGAACGGCCCAGCCTCTGGTATAAGTGTCCAGCCATCTCTAATGACAATTCTGTTTTTGTGACAATTTTTGAGGTTTGGAAATTTGTTTTAGTTCACACTGGAATGAAAGGAAAATTGTGTCAAAACATCCATTTTTGGACTGAAAAGATTAGGTTTTTGATCTTTTTCCTCTCTCTTTCTCAAGTCCACCCTGGACCTGAGAAACTGTCCTGTAGAAACCTCTATCTAAATTAAATATAGTTTCGCAAAGTATTTTGGTTTTGACAAAATGGCATCTTTTGATTAAAAAAAAAGTGTAATAAAAAGTTTCCAGCCAGCTGTAGGTCGAGAGCAACCTCAGGGCTGTTGTAATCATTTGTGCTCTGCTACCCATGGATCCCCCTGTGCACCCTCAGAAGCAGGGAATAACTGTGTCCTCTGCTGGCCCTTGGCCCACCCTCTCTCTTCAACTCCTGCCATCTGTCTGCAATATGCTGTCTACACTGGGTGCTGATGTAAAGCCCTTACACCAGCCCCACATTGGCCCAGGAAGGCTTCTTAGCAAGGGGATACTTGCAGGGGGCCATTTCTGCCAATTTACAGTGTAAAGTAAACTGAAGTGTACTGAAACCCAAGTCCTACATGTTTTGTATAACGACTGGTATAAAATGTGATGCTGGCCATCACGTTTCTTGAGCTCCTCTGCTTCCATTGACCCACTTGACTAGTGGTGAAGAGTAGCAGTGGCCTCTAGCTAAGTGCTCCCTGACCTTGCTATCACCCAACTTGCCGGGATGGGCTTGGTTTGGATCTGGAAATGAGTGTAGTAGTTTAACAAGAGATCCCTGTAGCTTTTTTTTTTACCTTCTTGTGGATTTGGAGGGGAAGGACTGAGATCAGTGACTGAACAATGGCTTTTTTTCAGTTTGGGCGATTTCACAACGTGCAGTGCTGCTCACTGCATGCCCAGGCAAAGTGGGCCAGAGTCTTTTAGAACTGGCTTTGGCTCCTAGAGGGTGCATGGCTTGGCAAGAGTAAAAGGAAGGGAGAGTGTTGCAGTGTGCCAGCAATTACGGGCAATGGGAGGAGGGCTGATAAGAGAAGTCTCTCCCAGTTCATTTCCTTTTATGGACTGAAATGAGTCTGACATGATCCTTCACAGTAAAGGTGCCAGGGAGTAAGGTAGAGCAGATTTTGGGAGACACTAGAGATATCCAGTGGGGATTTTCTAACATGAGTTATTTTGCTGGTATGTGCTGTGTTGTGCCACCCCTCCCACCCTCTCCAGACCCCACTTCTGCTTTAAAGATACACATATTTATTTAACAGTGATTGGGATTAGGGATTGATCCTCTTCCCACACTTCTAGCATCATCAGCTCCCTTGGAGGCACTGAGGCCATAATGGAGACAGACTGGATGCTAGAGGGTTTTCTTCTCATGCCTTTATTTTGGACTGGAATTCTCTTCCACCTCCATAATCCATCTGTTTATCAAGATGGGGAGGGAAGAGGTGTCTTTTCATGGACGAGATTACTGACAGCTTCCTGCAGGACCATACTGAAGTTCTAACTGGCCTGTGAGGAGTCACTAGTAATAAATCTAGTGGCCTTTTGACTGAGGCCAAATGTATAATCTTAACATTTATTTAGGAGATTCTCATAGACTCATAGACTCCAAGGTCAGAAGGGACCATTATGATCATCTAGTCTGACCTCCCGCATGATGCAGGCCTCAAAAGCTGACCCACCCACTCCCGGAAGAATTCTCTCCCTTGACTCAGCTGTTGAAGTCCCTAAATCATGATTTAAAGACTTCAAATCGCTGAGAAAAAGAGGAAAAAGGGGGAAAAAGATATAATAGGGTTTTGTTTTTTCAGTTTCTAATAACTGATTCTTTTTTCACCTCTACTTTGCCCCACTCCAGAATTGCTATAGCGATTGAGACCTTTCCCCCTCTGTGATCCCAATTTCTGCTAACCCCAAGACCTGTGAGCCTGCCCACAATCTAGTCTTTTTGTTTGAGTCTCACAAACCCACTACTTGGACTCCTGCCTGAGACAGTGTATTGTCTCAAAGGCCAAAATTCACCAGAGATCATACTCAGGACAATTTATTCCAGCCTAGGATTGAGCAGCAGCCCAGACAGAGAAGAACTGTGAGCAACAGGTCTTAGGGATGCTGACTGGGGCAGTTTCTTTCATTGAAGGGAGAGAAGCTTCCTGTTTTGAGGTGTGGTGCCCCATGGCACTGAGTGCTCCTGATCTCTTTGTATTTCAAATGGACGCCTCAGATACCTGAGTGAGGACTTTCCCTCGCTCCCAGCAAGGGAGTATGTCTGTCATGATGCATATCTCTCATGCAGGCGACTCAGCCTATTCGCCAGTGTGCCTGGCGATCCTAATGCTTTCACTCGTTGTCTTTCATTCTGTGATGAATTTTTGCTCCATCTAAATAAACCCATCCTTCCTCCCTTATAGCAGACAAGCATGTTTCCTGCACTCATCTTAGGACAGCTAGAAACTTCCACTAGGGGATGAAAGAGGGAGAGGTGAATATTGTTCCATCTTCTATCCCTTCTCCATTTAGGATCTACAGCTTCCATCCAGGCTCCAACTCATGAGCTCATGTTAGCCTCTCTGTGCACTGTACTCTAGGCAGACCTCACCTTCTATTAAAGCCTTTCCTGCCAGAAAGCCAGACAACAAACTGACCTTAATGGCAGAACTCTGGAAAATCCCTCTGAGAGCCTTCATTGTTTGCAATAGGAGGTCAAGTGACTCTTTCAGAGCACATCTAACCCCATCTATGGCTCAGCGTAATTGGGCGCAGAGACTTGGCAGCTGATGGAACTATACGGAGATTTATACGCAGGAAGCACATGACTATTTCAAGATGACACTTGAGATTCCTAGGCCAAACTGAGAGGTAAGGAGATCTAAGCTGTGTAACTTACACCTTTTTCTATGTTCATAAGTTACGCTAATTTACAATACAGTAGACAGAGCTGATCAAATAATTGATAGCTGAAAAATCTGTAAACAAAAATCCATTTGTTTTGACCCAAATCTGAATTTTTTTCGTTTTTTCTCACCAAAACGAAAAACTGAAAACATGGTGTTCGGAGGACCAGCATTTGGGTAGAAGGAAATGACATTTTGAAATGAAACAGTGTGTTTCTAAACGAAATGTCGACACAGTTACTTTAGAAAATGTCAAAATGAACCATTTTGACTTTTTTGAAATTGCTTTCCTCATATTTTATTCAGTCACAATGATTCGCTGGATTTGAACAGATTTGTGAATGGTTTCAGTCATCCCCAAACTGCATTTTTGGGCAAATTTACTATTTGCCCCCAAAATTTCACCCATCTGTAACATTGGCCTCCTTGAGGCACTTGGCAATTAGTGATGTGTAACTTGGTCTCCCTTACAGTCAGTGATCCCAGTCCAGAGGTGATGAGAAAGGATGTATAATTTGCAAGCTTGGGGGAGATGTAGGTTTGGTCAGCTTAAAGTCACCTTTGACTTTGGCTTTTAGATTGGAAGAAAGCTTGTTATAATCCTGAGTGAGTTCACCTCCCCACCCACCACACACTGACTGGATTTCTAAAGCACCTTTCTTCTAAGGACCTCAAAGTGCCTCACAAACCTGAACTGACCCTCACAGCACCCATGCAAGGCAAGGTGACATTATTATCCTCATTTTACAGGTGAGGAAAGCCAGGCACCTGGCAGGATGTGGTGTGGGAGAAGCTTACATTGCCATACCCAGTGTTGGACCTGCTCTGTGCATTTGAGAAGCCATTCACTTGGGCCAGCACGGGGAAAAAAATTACCTCAATCAGCAATATAGTAATAAAAGAAAATTGGTGCTGCTGCCTGCATCATCTCCTTCCTGGTGATAGTGAGAAATGTTGATCTTTGTGAGGCTGTCTCAGCTCCATGGCACCTAACCCAACGCTCTTCTAACAAAACTGAGTCATGGTTTTTTGAAAATATTGGAGTATTTTTCACACATGACGCATACAATAATTACATGGTTCCCCTAATATTTTCTCCTCTATTTTATATAGTATATACAATAAGACCATGGCCCCAATAATCCTTTTGTTCCAAACAAAGCAAAAGGTTATATTATATCTTCACTGCAAAACGAGGTTTATTTTTTTTCAGTGAAATAGCTGTCTCAAGTTACCTATCTTGATGTAAAAACAGACCTATTTTTGCATTGGAGACAAAGCTTCAGTTTAGATTGTATAAAAGAAAGAGTTGGTGAAAGGGAAAACTAACCTGCTTGCAAAGAAACCTTCTGAAGCTGCAAATGAAAGTCTTGACAGTAGACCCCAGGCTTGCAGTCAAGCAGAACAAGCCAATGTAACCCTCCAGTTTCCTGCAGGCAACCATCCAAGGCAGAGGTATCACCAGTCTCTAAGAAGGTACTGGGGAAACTGACAGGCTCCCTACTGAGTTAGGAAAGCAAATAAAACCCACACCTAAGCCCAGGAATGCTTCAAGCTCAGGAATGCTTCAAGGAATGCACCTCCTTAATGCTTCCATTTCAGAGAGTGATCCAAGCTTCCCTAAAGTTTTAGGGGAGGAAGGGGATTCTGAGCAAGAGTTTGGGCCCATCTCTAGTGAATTAATTTCAGGGCTTAGCACCTCCACTGTTACTTGTCAGTTACAACATAAAGATGGATCTGAACAGCCTCAAATTTGTGCAAAGTTTTGCATCCAGTCTCGGATTTTGGCTTTGGTGTTGGGGCCTATTTTGTTTCACGTCTTGGCATGTGGAAATTTCAGCTGGTACTAATTGGCCAAGGAGGCAATAGAACAAAGCAAAGTCTCCTGGGCCACTAGGGCCTGGGGCTGCCAATAGAGAACAGGTGAGGGATTCTAAAGAAATCTACTGGAATTTCCAGTAGGGTATAACAAAGGAGCATTACAAGGAGGTGGGACCTGTTTTAATTTAGTTGGACTTACCCTTAGGGGAAGTACCTAGGCTCCTTGCACTGCTGGAGCCCAGCACTTATCTTAGCTCCCATGTTGCTGTATAGTGTGTGTGCATTTGCTTGAGGTACTCATGATTTTATTTCACAGCAACATGCACAGAGATGACATTGCAACATACAAAATATTGTTGGTATTTTTTTGTTTTAATACTATTAGAATGCAGCCAATTATACTTAAAGTGGATCACACGGTTGGGTAAAATGCCAGATCTAATTGCAGTAAACCTGTGCCTCTTGTTACAGAGGCAGATCATCATCATACTTGTCACTCCAAAGCGGCAGCCAAGACCTAATGATGTCACTTATCTCAAATAGTGCCCTGGGAATACAGGGTATTGACAGGGACCATTGTATCAGGCAGTGTTCAAGTGCTTGCCTACGCTCTCCACATTCACATTTGGGGTTGTTCCTTAGATTCCACTTGGTCATATTGTCACCAGTCTTTGCTACCCCAGCTCGAGTTCGATTCAGAGTACCTAGTATTTTCTTTCGAGGTCAGTGCCTAGCAGAAGTTGTTCTATAGGAATCGGTTGTCCAAGATCACTGGCATTTCTAGCTATTTGGTTACTCTGTAGTCTTCCACAGTGATATCTTTGGGGTAAGGGATTTTCAGAGGCAAAGCTCCTTCTGGACTTCAGCCTCTTGGTTCAACATTGAATACTTACTGAGTCAGGTGAAGTATAGAGGAAAGTTTAAAGTACCATTCTGCTCTGAATAGTGATGACATAAACACTGGCTCCTTCTAAATCAACCAATCTGCTCCCTCTGTGTATTCAGAGTATTATCTGCTGACTTTAGTGATACAACTATTCTTTAATGCTTCTTAGGCCTGCAGGCCTGACACACCCAAAAGAGACTGAACTGTGGGTTCGGTTTGTGGAATCAGAGACAAGTTCCTTTTGGTGCATCATCAACAGAATGGCTTATTGGGTTCCAGTCAATTTCACCTCTGCAAACCTACTGCAGGCCACAGAGCTAATTAATTAATTGGCTTGCAGAACTTTTATTACCGATGATGATGTGCAAGAAAGAAAAAACCTTGCATGACTCTCAGATCCCAGGTTGAGTTTGCAGAAGAACCCCCCCACCCCCATATGTCTTTACTTGCAAATAGAGAACGTTTGATCTGGAGTAATTAAATCTGAACACAGAACACCCTTTCTCCACCACGCAATGCCGTTTGTATACAGACAATTGTCAGGATACAATCACACTTTAGGTGATGCACTGATGACCAGATTTTCAAAAGTTCTCAGCACCTAAGTCAAGGCCAGATTTTCAAAAGAGTTTACCTAAAATGATGACGTAGCATCAAATTTTATCTACAACTTTGGCTCTCATCATTCATCACCTTGGCACAAAAAGTGGGAATATGCTAATAAAATTTGCAGATGACACAAAGTTGGGAGGTATTGCCAATATGGAGGACTGGACTATCATACAAGAAGATCTGGAGGACCTTGAAACGGGAGTAATAGAAATGGGATGAAATTTAATAGTGCACAGTGCAAGGTCATGCACTTTGGGACTAACAAATATCCAAAAACTGGGATGAGGCAGAACCAGAAGAGAAAATAAGTTTAATTGAAGCATCTGCTGCTGCTCACTTTGCATTGTCACTTTAAAGTGTGGTTTCTAATATTGCTAACAATAACACAGGGGACATGGGGAGCCAACAATATTTGGGACTAACAACAAGAATTTTTGCTATAAGCTGGGAACATATATCAGTTGGAAACAGCAGAGGAGAAGAAAGACCTGGGTGTATTGGTGGATCACAGGCTGACTATGAGCCGCCAATGTGATGCAGCAGTGAAAAAAGCTAATGGAATCCTAGGATGCATTAGGCAAGTTATTTCCAGTAGAGATAGGGAAGTGTTATTGCCATTATACAAGGCACTGGTGAGATCTCATCTGGAATACTGTGTGCAGTTCTGGTCTCCTATGTTTAAGAAAGATGAATTCAAACTGGAACAGGTGCAAAGAAGGATGATCAGAGGAATAGAGAACCTACCTTATGAGAGGAGACTTAAGGAGCTTGGCTTGTTTAGCCTAACCAAATGAAGACTGAGGGGAGATATGATTGATCTCTATAAATACATCAGAGAGATAAATACCAGGGAGGGAGAGGGAAGTTTAGATCTATACCCACACTCAAATCTGAACTTTGCTAATTAGAACAAGCCTGAGGTGCAAATATCACAGCCCCAAACCCAGACAGGAGATAAAAAAACATAACCTCTCTCTCAGCGTCCCCTCTCCAAAACAAACACCAGCCAAGCAAACCAACCAGCCAAGGTTGGCTTAGAAAAAAAAGCCAATTAAGAGCCATTATAAGGCAACAAGGTAACATACTTGCTCTATGGCTTATGCTGTTGACAGTAGTTCACAAGAGACATTTTTCAGTGAAAGGACATTGGGTTCATAAGCCATGATACAATTTCAATTGAATTATGATCCCATTGTAGAGCTTTACTTTCACTCACAGTAAAACAGGATCTAGCCTCCAATGCGCTGTGCAACGTATTGCTGAATACAAAATACCTGCTGGGTTTTCTTGCATAGCCACTGCACTACCAAGAACTCGCTTATTGCTTATAAAACCTTTGGAACTACCTTGAGTGTGAAAGGTGGCAAATAAATCTTAACAACCCCTTTTTCTTTTCAGATGATCAGTAAACAAACAGGGTGGAGACCTCTGCTCAGAGAGTGGGGATCTTGGGACCTTTCGCTTCCCTGAAAAGGAGCGATCTTATTTTGAAAGGTCTATTTTAATAACACTGTTACACCATTACAGTCCCAAATTCAGTCTGTCTTGGGACAATCTTGGGGTAAGGTTTGAAAGGAGGCAAGGATTCCTAGGCTGCCATGAGAATTTACTGCCATGGTAAATTCCTCTTTTGGAAGTAAAGGGATGCAGGCAGCAGAGTGACGTAGCGGAAGGGCAAAGACCAGGGCTCCTTTCCAAAGGAAAATGGGTTCTGGTCTGGATGATCGGATTTCTTTGCTATCTGGCTTCATAACAATCATGGAATGGAGGAGTGCGAGATACGTGTGTGTGAGGGGGGGAAAGCAGGCATCATGTGTAATCAAGAGACAAGACAAGCCTTACTAAGTTGTATTAAGGTTGATAGGCTAAGATCATCTTTCAGAGGGCATCACGTTTATTGCTAGCGAAGTCTGAGTTCATTACTCTAGTACCACCTCTCTTAACTTCCTGGAAGGTGCTTTTTACTATATCATTAGAGCAGGCTCACCTGTGGCCTGATCCCCTGCCTACTGAAGGCAGTGTCAAAACTCCCATTTAATTCAGTGTTGCAGTATTTGGTCCTCAATGATGACAGGTTTCCATTAACACTATGTTGGCTTTCAAGTAATAGTTTCCACCCTTTTTAGCTGGTAAGTTACAGCATTTCTTGCTTTCTCCAGATTATATACTGAAAGAGGGTATTTTAGGGCTTGTCTACACAGCAAGTCAGTGTGTGACAAGCCAGGGTGTGAATCTACAATGCAAACTAGCCTGTGGTGCACTAACTGGCTATCTAGACACTGCTACTGCACATAAAAGTTCCACTGTGCGTTTTAATGTACTCCTGTTTCAAACTCCTGATTCAAACAGGAGTATATCAAAGGGGAGTTTGTCAAAGCACACTACAGAACCTTTAGTGTGCAGTAGCAGTGGCCACATGGTGAGTTAGCGAGTGTGCTGTAGATTCACACCCTGGTTTGCTGCGAACTAACATACCAGGCAGACAAGCCCTTAGACAGCGTATTTAAGTAGGGTATTTATAAAAACAAACAACCTCCCAACCCCCATTGATTGTGGTCAAATTCAAGTTTGGGAAAGCATATTCTTCTTAGTTAAATTCACCTGCACTCTCAACTGGATATAGTATTCCTAAATTAGAGCCAATCCTCTCAGGTGTTGAGCACCCTCAACTTCCATTGATTACAGTGGGAGATGAGTTGGTCCATTTCCATGGTGGGTAAAGAGATACCCCTATGTAGATTGTGGATTTTTATAGCTGAAAATTGCTACTCGAGGTCATTTTCACAGCCTGTGACTTCCATAGTGGAATTAGCCATTGCAGCTTCTGCAATCTACCAGATAAAATTGATTTGGTAACTTTTCAAGGCAGGCAGGCATACTGCAACTCCCATCTTTCCTTGCCAGCATTTCGGGGTTGAGTCTGTAGGGGGAGGGGAGGGTGTTGTAACATGACTGAGTAGAGTGTCTTTTAGTTTTTGTGGACAAGTCTTGTAAGTGGAAAATTTGCCTTTAGGAGAAACTACTGCATTAAAATATTGTATTGCACATTTTGGATTTTTAATGGTGTGCTTTAGAGTACGTGTACACAGGGACAAAATATCTGCGGCATGGCCATAGCTGGTCTGCATCAGCTGATTTGGGCTTATGGGGCTCAGGCTGCAGGGCTAAAAATCATTGTGTAGGTGTTCTCAGGCTCGGGCTGGAACCTGAGCTCTGGGACCTTCCCCCCTCACAGGGTCTCAAAGCTTGGGCTGCAGCCTGTCAATATAGCGCTTTTTCAGCCCCAGAGCCTGAGCCTTATGACCCCGAGTCAGCTGACCTAGGCCAACTGCGAGTTTTTTACACCTGTGTAGACATAACCCTAGATGCCAGGAGTTTCCTAGAACCCTGGAAAGATGACAGAGATATTTAAATAAATAAATACATTAAAAAACCCCAAGGTTTACATACATTTGACATTCAAGCAAAGAGACAAGAGAGAAGCCCGTTAAAACAACTGCCATCTAAAGGATCCCTAAGGAATTGCAGCTTTTTCATTAACCTAGCTGGACTTTCAACTCATTAAACATGATAACTTGAGATCTGACTTTGCAGGTCCTTCCTCACAGGGGCGAACCTCACGCTAAAGTCATTAGGGGAGAAATCCTGGCCTCATTGAAGTCAATGGCAAAACTTCCAATGACGTCAATGGAGCCAGAATATCACCCTAGGAGTTCAGGCAGCACAGGGAGTGCAGAAAACAGTCTCTTAAATGCGTCATCAGCAACACTTACGCAAACATGTACCAGTATTTACAACCTGAGGCTGTGTGGGTGGCTAGAAACATCAGTGAGGTGGCACCTCTGAACTTGGCCTATCAGTGTTTTTAATTTTACCTTCTATTTTGTTGATATTGTTTGTTTTTGTCTGTTTGGACTATACCTTCACATAAAGCAAACCCATAGTTGTGTGTGTGTGTGTGTGTGTGTGTGTGTGTGTGTGTGTGTATGCCCCCACATGCATGTTTATGTGGTACACATTTCTCTGGAAATAAACTGAGGCTCAGTGAATTGCCCATGGAATGCACATTCCATGCCAGATTTTCCAAACGGGAAAGTCTTTTATTTTTTTAAGAAAACCCTCTTTCTTCTCAGTCTCCGCCTCCGCAGTTTACCAAAACAATGTAGTCATTCTAATAATTTAATCTCCCCTTTTATGAGTCACATTGGCATGTGTGACTCAAGAGCTTTCCATTTCCAAAGGAGGGAAGAAGTCCCAAACTTCCTGACTTCATGGATGACATATGGTCTTGTAGGTGTCTCTAGCACTGGCATTCCATCTCCCCTCCGTCCCGTTTTTTTAACATGCAGTTCTTAAAGGGAGTTTTTTACCTTTATCATCTTCCTGTAGTGTTTACAGAAAGCTGCACTAAGCTGTGGAAAAGAGTTTAAACCATTGTAGATATAAAAATGTTTAAAAGCCTAAAAGAGCTGTTTAATTCTAACTTGAGCTTTGGCTTTTCAAATTGCTATCTGCATAGTGAAAAATGTTTCCACCTAGAATTTACTTTTCAGCCTATTGTTTGCAGAGCAAACAATGTGTGTGCTCAACAATCAGCAACATGAATAGTTTTTATTTACCTGGACAGGGGTGCCATATGGGAATTCTACTTTCTCACTGCTCTGGGTTGCCACAGTCGGATTACTGGAGCTGATGAGCACTGGTGAGCTGATTTCCAGTGTCTGCCGCTCTGTGGGTGAGTGGACCATCCTGTTGAGTGAATTCAAGGCATTCGTGATAGAAAATGGTTTCAGGCTCTTCCTCCTAGATTCTGACACCTTGCGGAAGGTTGGTGACTCTGTGCCTTTCGCTCTGGGAGAGGCTGTCCTTAAGGGTGATGAATATTTAAACGGGGAGGATCGGTGGCTTTTCTTTGTCTGGAGGAGTTGTCTTGCAGTCATGTTTGGCTGGGACAGAAAGAAGAGAAGTTTTATGGCACCATCTCAGAAGCTAAGCTTTGCATAGACCCCAAACCCAGTGAGCATAGACTCACATTTTATACCTCATCCTAACAAGGAGCATAGCTGAGTTTGAGCTTCAGATGACATTATGGTTCATCTTTGCAATTGAGTGGCTCAGCTTTGTTATATTTTCAGTGACAAATCCCAGAGGAATAATTACTAACACAAGGCTGACCACCAAAGTAAAATGGATCAGAAGAAGTCTGTCACCAAGACACCATCTGATTAAGCTTGGATGTCTGGTTCTCTCTCCAGTTGGAGTCTCACAGAAAAGTATGGCTTCCTTTCCTGTCAAAACTTGAGACTCACAGAGATGAATAAGAATGCATCTCAGCTGGTTTCTTCCACTCAGCTCCGGTACACATGATAAATGGAACACCAAATTACAATGGACTAATGGGCACATCTTCCTTAATTGCTTTGTGTTGGCAAGACTGGGCGCATTTCACAGCAGGGGGTCAAGTCTCTCCAACTGATATGAAGGCCTTCATATGGAGAAGTCCTCAGTGAAGTTAGCTTTATGAGCTGTGTTGTCTCCATTCAGTTAGATCAGTTTAGACCAGTGGTTCCCAAACTTGTCTGCCGCTTGTGCAGGGAAAGCCCCTGGCAGGCTAGGCCGGGTTGTTTGCCTGCCGCGTCTGCAGGTTTGGCCGATCGCGGCTCCCAGTGGCCGCGGTTCGCTGCTCCTGGCCAGTGGGAGCTGCTGGAAGCGGCAGCCAGTATGTCCCTTGGCCCACGCCACTTCCAGCAGCTCCCATTGGCCTGGAACAGTGAACCACGGCCACTGGGAGCCATGATCGGCTGAACCTGCGGATGTGGCAGGTAAACAACCCAGCCCGGCCCGCCAGGGGCTTTCCCTGAACAAGCGGCGGAACAAGTTTGGGAACCCCTGGTTTAGACCAAAACATTCACAGAATGATCCTGCTCCCATTGAAAGAAGTGGGATTTTTACCACTGATTTTAAGGGGAGCAGAGTCAGACCCTCAGTTTACATAGAGACTAAGGCATATCTACACGTACAGTGCTGCAGCGGCGCCGCTGCACCGGTGAAAGACGCTCTATGCTGATGGGAGAGAGCTCTCTCGTTGGCATAATAAAACTACCTCCGTGAGCAGCAGAAGCTATGTCAGCAGGAGAAGCTCTCCCACCGACATAGCCCTGTCCACACTGGCACTTATGTCGGTGTAACTTATATCACTCAGGGGGTGGTTTATTCACACCCCTGAGCAACGTAAGTTCCGTCACCATAAACTAGTGTAGAAATAGCCTGTATTTCAACAGGGTTTCTTAGAAACTGCTTATTACCTCAATATTAATATCAAAGGGCATGTGGTGGCAATGTTTCTTACCACAATGGCTGCCAAAGAAATTAATCATGATTTACTGCTGACATTAAAGAATTGCAAAACTTTGAGATTCTCGCCCACTCATTTGAAACAGTATGCCTAATGCCTAGGATGAAAAATAATCAATCTAGCATGGAACGGGTAATTGCCCCTACAGTATCATCATTTAGGTTGTTTTTATATTCCCTCCTCCTCAATCCCAAAGACACATTCTTAAAACAAGATTTAAAACAGGTACTGTGTATGTGCTATACATATATTAGACTCCTCTCCAAGTATTTACAGAAATAAGGGTTATGTATAATATTGTAATTTCTGTAAGTAATTAGAGATGAGTCTAAAACCAAAACCATTTATCTGAAATTCCCCACTAGGTGTTTGGTTAAAGTGGAATACAGATCTGATCATTGTCTGTAAAGCCAAAGCCAAAAGAAGTCCTGTATCTTCCAAACTAGCCCTAGGTTTGCCCTTCCCATAATCAATGTCTAATTCCCCAGTGATGTAATTAATTTATTCCAGCTAATGCCAGATTAAGTAAGTAATTACCTGAGTCAAAATTATTTCATGAAATGAAGAGACATTTTACAAAATCTATTAGAACTTCAAGTAATATTTTTACTAGTGTCTGTCTATAAAGTAATTGTGGAATAAGTAACAAAGGTTTTCTGTAATTAATTTAATAATATCTCCATTTGTGTCTAGGTATTTTGATTTGTTTGTGTGCTATTTACAGTTTATAGCCCAAACTAAACGTAGGGAGATCATTAATGATCAATTCAGTATTAAACAAAAAATGTTGTGACTGGGGAAAGACTAGATGGCCAAGGAGATTGATAATGCACTAAATCTCTCTAAATCTCTCTCTTTAAATCTCTGCTTCGAATTTGGGGCAGGTTGGTAGTGACTTAAGGCTGTTACTATCTGATAGATGTTTTGTGCTTTATGGAAAATCAGTTGGTTGATCTCATTACAGTTTCTAGTGGAACTGTATTAATAGAGCTGATCAAAAAAGGCAAGTCTAGTTTGTCAAAAAATTAGCAAGGAATGAAAATTTTCCATGACATTTTTTGGATTTATTTTTTTTTGCCAAAAATATGTTTGAAATAAAATTTTGAAAAACATTTGAAAAATGTTATTTTGTTGGGGAAAAACAACCCTATTTCATTTTTTCCCACTGGAAATGATGAGTAGCGGGGGAGTGAACGTGAAAGAAAATGTCCCTCCCCCCATAAACAACACAAAACAAAATGGAACTTGGATGAATAATTTTGAGAATTTTCACTTAACATTTTTTGATCAAAAAAATGATTTTTTTCCCCATGAAAGTGTTCAGTTTGGTTGAAAAGGTCCCCCCATTTAAAATAGAATTTCAATTTCAATTTCGCAACTATTTCTAATTATTAACATCACAAAACCCATCATGTTACCCTTACCCTTATTCATAGTGTCAGCAAAATGCCAAGAACTGAATAGTCCATGAAGACTGAATTACCCCTTCATTGGTAGTTGTGGTCCCTCCAGTTAGGAGGTGAGATACATTGACAGGGCAGTGTTTGAGAGTATCTCCTTAGCTTCCAACCACCATTCTTCACTTAAATGAGATGTAACAGAAACCAGAGAATACCCTCCAGGATCATGGACCACCTGAGGAGCATAATTCAGTATGGTGGGAGTGAATACACGTGTCAACTGCTTACTGTGGTAATGGATTGAATAAATATTTTTGAATGTGCTTCACTTACCTCCACAAACAAGATGGGGAAGATCCCTATTTTATCACCTAACTTGCCCTCTGCCCAGTTCTCATCAACTCTGCTAATCACTGTGATGATATCACCCTGAAATGCAGAAGCATATTGTTACCAACCTTCCCATCTGGGATAGGCAGACAGTAGGTGTAAAGATGGGGTTGACCCGTAATTGCTGCAAAGCAAAAATCATTAAGCAGCCTCAGAGGTATGTCCACTGTAGAGAACACAGGTCTTCAGCAAAGCTCTTTGGCACATGCTTAGCCTTAAGTACATGTTTAAGTCCATCTCTATTCAGCTCTATGCTTAGTGTGCATTTAACTTAACTTTAAATGCTTTGCTAAATCAGGACCATGAAACCAAAAATAATGGAAAATGCATGAAAAGCAAGTGAGCTTATGACTTTTTAAAAGACTCCCTTCATGTGGAAATTCTTTAATTACTACGCATGAATAAAATAAGAAAAATGGCATTTCAGATATGTACCAAATATAAACCATTATAAGTTTCCAGGCAATTGGCACTGTACTGCTAAGAAACTCCTATAAACCAATATTTCAAGAGTTGAAATATCCTAATATTATTGGACCTGCAGTACTTCAAATCAGGGCTGGTTCCAGGCACCAGCTTACCAAGCAGGTGCTTGGGGCGGCCACTTCGGAGAGGGGCGGCACGTCCAGCTATTCGGCGGCAGTTCGGCGGACGGTCCCTCACTCCTGCTCGGAGCGAAGGACCTTCCACCAAATTGCCGCTGCAGATAGCGATCGCGGCTTTTTTTGTTTGTTTGTTTGGCTGCTTGGGGTGGCCAAAACCCTGGAGCCGGCCCTGCTTCAAATACTCTGGAGCAAAACTAGTTTTGTATTGACTGGTGGCTAAAAATCCTTTGGAAAGATCCATTTTCTGTGCAACCCAACAGAAATGAAATATTATTCGTTTTTAATATACTTGTATTTGATCTTTTTAAAATACCTGCTGGGAGAAAAAGTCCAAAAATGCATGGGACCAAACTCACATTTTTCTTTCCTTTGAATGAATTTGAAGTTTTAGAGTAAAAGTTGATTGAGTCTCAAATTCCAATTGAGAGCAGAATGGTCTTGGCCTAATTCCCCTCTGGCCTGCATCACTTGCATCTATGCAAAGTGGGTAGATGAGGATTCCATTACGGTTTGGTAGAACTTTGCTTTCCTTTTGCGCAGGTGTAAATGACTCCACAAGATGAAGGAGAGGGGATAATCGGGCCCCCTTTCCAGATGTTTCTTTTAATAATAATACATTGCACTTTGATAGCGCTTGTCATCTGAACTGTGACTTAAATCACTGCATAAACATCCAGGGCCAGATTGTGGTTCACTCTGAATGGGTGCACAGAACCTCTCCTTTCTTGCATCACCCATAAGGGTCTTGTCACAACTGCAGTGCCTGGGTTCTGCTGACTACTAGCACCCACTGGGGTGCAAATAACCTCAAGAGGGGAATAGAGCAGCAGAGAGGAGGGTATGCAGGGTATGCTGAGCTTTGAATCCTCCTGCTGCGGTTGGGTGCACAGAGGGAGCTTCCTAGACCTCGTGCAGCCTGATGGGTGATATTAAACGGAATCACTGCAGCAGCTGGTATCCTTCAGTGAGAACATACAATGTGAGCTGTCTGACTAACATTGCAAGGGACGGGGATGTGAGTGAGTGAGTGTGTTGTCCCCTCCTCGAAGAAGCATCTGCCTGTTTTATATGTACGATAACGCTCCGTGTGCTAACTGAGCTGTAGGCGTGGAAATGGAGTGCTGTCTCCAAAAGCAAATAAATAGAATGAGTAAGCAGTGAAACAAAGACAAATAAAGCAAAAAAGAAAACAAAACCAGACGGCATGAAAGAGAGGAAAGCATCTGCAGTTAAAAAATATTGTTGGCTCCCCGTGTCCCCTGTGTTATTGTTAGCAATATTAGAAACCACACTTTAAAGTGACAATGCAAAGTGAGCAGCAGCAGATGCTTCAGTGAAACTTACTTTCTCTTCTGGTTCTGCCTCATCCCAGTTTGAGATAACAGCTGGTTTTTGGATATTTGAACTTTCTTCCCCCCAGCCTTCCCCTCACCCAGCCCTATCCATCAAGCCTCTTAATTTTGTCCTTAAGCCACTCTAGAGAACTGCTTGTTTTTGTCACTGATTAGCAACAGCACTAGGGGCTGAGTTGCCAAGTGAAAGGAAAAACAGGTGACTTTTCTGTTAAGACATCAGAGCCCGTAGGCGTTGGTTTCTCGGCTGGATTCAATATGCTTCACCTAATTTTGACATACTAGGAAGTGTTGATATTGCTGTGAAGCACAGTTACCTTGAAAAATATCTCCTCTAAAAGGAATAAATGCAAGTCCCGTAATTTCAGTAGAATACCATGACAGATGGCAAATGTCTGTAGAACCATGCAGGTGTTGCTTCACTAATGTATGTTCCTAAAGGAATGGTTGAATATGTTGATGGTGCATAGATGACCTCTGTCCCCTGACATTAAGTCATTCTCCTTTTATTATATAACTAAACATCTTTCAAGGCAAACCCTCCCATAGTTTAGGGAATAATGCAGCTAATCGGTTATTAGCTAATTGACTAAAGGAGCATTGTTGAGAAGTTAAAACAAAGGACTGAACATCAGGCTTCTGGGTTCTGTTTCCACCTCTGTCAAATTTCCACTCATTTTCTAAATATCAGTGTGTGTCCTTGGGGAAGTCACTTAGGTGGGACTTTCAACCATTGACTTCAATGCTTGGTTAGAGTTGGGTTAACACTGAGGACTTCTGAAAACCCTACCCTCAACCTCTCCATCTTGGTTTATCTATGTGTAAAATGGGGATGATGCTTACCCCACTGAGGTGCTGGGAAGTGTAATTCTTGTTTGTATAGAGCTTTGAGATCTTTAGATGAAAGGTTCTATAGACCTGCAAGGTTCTATGGTGCTGATGACAGGACCCAGGGTTGAGAAACTACCCAGCTGTTAAAATACCTGCCCCTGACTTGCGGAAAGGCAACCTTACCTTATGAAATGTCAGGCAGTCCTTATTTTCATTTTTATCTCTCTCTCTCAGATCAAAGTTGTAAAGTGCTCTGCACAGGGGTGGTGGCAGTGGAAGTTGTTTGATAACCTGCACAGAGCTGGTTGGGAAAACCCCACTGACCCCATTGATCTCTCCCAGGTACCATTTTTCATCCAGCTGTCGGTGCAATATGATGATGTCCCCTTTATTGAACCTCAGTTCACCAGGGTTTTGTCCTCTGTAGCTGTACAGGGCTCTGGCCCTGGGAACCTGCAGGATAAGAAACAAACATTAGCTTTTACTCATGACCTGCTGACACAAAGTTCTGCTCATCGTTGTGTAAGCTAACATGACTCCTCACATTTGCATCCTTAATTGATGTCAGTTTCTAGTGAAGACAAGCCAAAAAGGAGAACTCCTGACTGACACCAGTGCAGCTAACACATCAGGTTCAATATTTAGGAATTTGATGAAATGAGCAATTGCTTTCTCTGTACTGTCCTCCTTGTGGGGCTTAATTGTCTCCTGTGAGTTTGTGATCCTCTCACAATGTTTTCATATTAATAAACCCACATCATTAGGCTTTTTATTAGTTAGTTTTTTATTCAGTATCCTATGCACTATGGTTTAACTGTTGGCTTTAGTTTATATTTTACCTGCTCAGCATTTCAGGAGGGGGCACTTTATTAATAATAATTATTAATATTATTATTGTTTCTTAACTGTTCAATCTGGGTAGGAGGGAGACATGTACTGAAATTAGAAGAGATGAGGGAACCTTCCTGCGTTGTTCCCTACAACAGTCTCCTAAGTAAAACTAGAGTTCACTTAAAATATCCACTTTACTGACCTGAATCATATTTTATCCACTCCAAAAATTCAATTTAATACACAGTGCAATGGATTGTTTGGATGGTTGAATCAAACCCAGAGCCATCACTGGCCTCGCTGCCCTGAGCTCAGGAGCTACAGTTTGAAAGCAACCTTGCAGATTTTTTCCTGGAAGAAGACGAGTACAGATAAGCCAAAGGCTGCTTCTTGCTATGCAGCGGTTCCAGGTGTGCAGCGCTTGGTGTGACGAGCACAGGGAACAAACGTCTGCATCAGCTCAGAAAATGAGGTGGGGGGTTTGTATTCCAGGCTGGTGGAAACACCTTGGGTGAGCAGCTTTATTAGATAGTGTACTGTCCTACTACACTCCACATAACACTGGTGGACTTTGGGTTTCACTTATATTTACTGTAATTTGTACCGTATGCTTCTGGTTGAAGTGCAAAAGGAACTAAAAAGTTGGAAGTGCAGTAAGGGTTAAGGCTTGTAATCTACCCACAAAATAATCCTGTGTGAGGGCCAGCTGACTTAAGTACTGTATAGGCTCTCTGAATAGGGGTGAATTTCATTCCAGGTGCCTGAGTGTTGTAAAAAGTTGTATTGCCTACAATAAAGAGCACTGCCAATAGACCTCTGCAATCTCTAAGCACAGAGGGAAGAGTGACATTAGAAGCAGCAGCCTTATTGAATATCCTTGTTTTGGCTTGCTAAACATTATTTATTTAATAATGCTATTTTAATATAGCATCTTGGTGCTATTTAATACAGCGGTTGCCATGCTGTATCAGACTAGTAGTCCGTCTGGTCTTGTATCCAATTTGCAGTGGTGGCAGAAACCAAATGCTTTAGAGGTACGTGAAAAAACCCTTATGCTGCACAATTTTGCAATAGCATGCCTGTGGGAGAGGTTTCTTTCTAACCTGAGCCAGTTAGTTGTTGGTTTTATGCTATGAAGAAAGAGGGTGGATATAGCTGATAAAGTTTATCCTAGCTAGTGTAACTGCAGATGTTATTCTTCTTACTCTTATTAATCCTTTCATGAATCCTACAATATTGTTTGCCTCCATAATATCTTGCAGCAATGGGTTCCACAGGCTATGCATCTTCTAAAATAGGTTTCCTTTAATACATTTTTATTTGCAATTATACAGTTCCTAGTGGAATATGCTCAAGTACCTTCCCTGCAATTGTTATGCCTCTTGAAATAATGGCAGCTCCATTCTCTGTGGAAGTATATAGATCACTCACTGAGAACTCTGAACTTGAGACAGGGCTCTAGGGGTATCCTGATTCCTCCAGTGCAAAGATTGAAAAAGTATAAGTCAAAAATATCCCACTGATCCATTGTGGGTTACAGATACAACATACTATGGTGGCCCAGAGTGCTGAAGCCAAGGTCTAAAGACCAGAAAAAAAAATTAGAGCTGGGTGGAAAGCAATTTTCTCTTCCCTGCAAATATTTTGGCGCTTTTGAAAGTTGTTCCCACTCTGCATCAGGGTGAAACTGAGATCTTTTGAAGTTTTTCATGGTGGCTGGGGAGAGGGACGCTCAGAATAGCCAATAGCCCAATAGTTAGGGCGTTCACCTGGGATAGATGAGAGCCTGGTTCAAGTCCCTTCTCTGCCTGGTTCATTGGAGGGACTGGAACTTCAGTTTCCCACATTCAGAAGAGTGCCCTGGCTGTTGGCTCTTCTGAGGTGGGTCTCTCTTCTGTTAAAGCTGTTCCACTTTGTATAAATAGTTAAATAGTCACTGAGTCAGAAAGAGAAAGAGACTCTATAGCCTAGTGTTTAGGACCTCCCTTGGGATGTGGGAGATGCAGGGACTTGAAAAGAGATTCCCCCCTCCCACTTGCAAATTCTATCATCCATTCCACAGTCATTCATGCTGAAAGAAATCTAAACTGCATAGTGTCTGATCAGTTAGGAAGGTTAGAATTGACACATTGGATCAGATTGATCATCCATGGAGTTTGGTATCCTGTCTCCATTAGTGGTCAGTACCAAGGTGCTTCAGAAGAAGGTGCAAAGAACACCACCAGCCCCCAAGGGAAGTTCAACCCTGGGATACATTTTACAAAGGCTGGGTTGTTTCCAGACAAGCAGATGTGCCAGTATTGGGAAGATCTGTGCAAGAAGGTGTGACATTACGCCCCATATTCTTCATGGAGATATGGTTATGATATGATTATGGCATAACTAAGATGTATTTTATGCAAGATGGGTCATGTGAGATATCATTGGAAAGGTTATGATTTACTGAATATGATTATCCTATTTGTATGCATGTATCATTTTTGTATCTGAAGTTAGGAATATTGACTATGCATCTATTACAAATGTGTTTACACCTGGGGAACGCTCACCAGATAGAATACAATCAGTCCTGATGGCCGGTTGGGAAGGACCATTAGGGAAAACAGTAGGTCTTTGCAGATGCTAATCTCCCATTGGAAAGCATTCCTGGGGACCCTGCAAACAGCCTCTGAGTTATGGCTGCAGGGTCATGTGACCAAGTCACCTGGTACTAGACTTCCGGGGGGAGGGATAGCTCAGTGGTTTGAGCATTGGCCTGCTAAACCCAGCATTGTGAGTTCAATCCTTGAGGGGGCCATTTAGGGATCTGGGGCAAAAATCTGTCTGGGGATTGGTCCTGCTCTGAGCAGGGAGTTGGACTAGATGACCTCCTGATGTCCCTTCTAACCCTGATATTCTATGATTCTAAAATACTAGTATTTTTCCACTAACCAGGGGTGGGAACCACACTGGGAGACAAAGGATTCCCGCCATATGCAAAAACTATTTAAGGCAGGGGAGTGACATTATCATGATTCGTTCTTCACTAACTCCCTGCCCAGTAAAGAAGGCTGCTGGAAACACCTGAGAAACAAAGAGACTGAGCTGGGGTAGGGTGGGAGGGCTGAGCCCAGGCTAGAGGGTGTCTGGCTTGTGAAAGGAATCTCTGGAGTTTTAAGCTGCAAGCAAGTCTCTGCAATCTGCCTAAAACATCATTTAGGGTGAGAATTTGCTACTTGTAACCAATTTCTTTAGTATATTAATCTTAGATTGCATTTTGTTTTATTTTTTATGTAATCTGCTTTGATCTGTTTGCTATCCCTTATAATCACTTTAAATCTATCTTTTTATAGTTAATAAACTTGTTTTGTTTTGTCTAAAACCCAGTGTGTGGACTTCATAGCTGAGGGGCAAAAAGCTGTTGCATATCTCTCTCCACATTGAGGGAGGGGGCGAATTTCACGAGTTTACACTGTACAATTCTCTGTGCAGCACAAGATGGTACAGATTTGGGTCTACCCTCTAGAGTGGGGGGCGTGCACTTGAGTACTGGGCAATTCCTTAGCTGAGCCTTCCCATGCAGAGCTGATCTCAGCATCTGTGTGTAAAGCTGCAGCTGGGGTGTGTCCCTACCTGTATGTGTGCCGGTAAAGTGCAGTCTGAAGCCTGAGGGGGAGGGCTTGGCTGGCTTGCGTCAGCAATACAGTGTCAAGGGAGCCCAGGCTAGTGGGTCAGGTGGGCTCAGTGGTACCCCACTTCCGAGTGTCACCCCGAAGAAGTGGGGGAACCCATCACAGCAGGCTCCATCACTTGGACTTTTCTGCCCCTCTCCTCACAGTGGCTGGGCACAGCTGCCATCCTTACGCTCCCCAGACAGAGGAAATGTCATCTTCTAGGGCTTCCATGGGGAGGCATGGGTAAAGTCTATTCCTCCTCCTCTGTGTTGATAGCAGAACTAAGAGCGAAAGAAAGGTGCATTGCTGTTCCCTCCCCTCAAGGGAGGTTGTCACAGGCACGTCCCTCCGCACATGGTCTGGGGTTCCCCTGTTCTATTGAGGCTCCACAACCTCTAATCCCCACAATTACCCAGAGCTGTGCCTGTCAGGCACAATAAAGCCCCAGGTGTTCTGTAGTCACCTCCCACATGCTGTAGAACAAACGTTCTGAGGGAGGCCCACATTCTGGAACTGGACCTTGGCTCCAGGGTCCAGATCAGAGTTAAATGAAACTGCTAATGCTAAAGATAGCACCAGCAAATGCCTCTTCATCTCTTTTATCTTGTCTCTGGAGCCCTAGATTAACTCTCCCCATTCTTTGGGTTTTGCAACTTTATGTAGGGGGAGAAACTGCACATTAAGTGTAAAGCAGCTGGCAAATGTGTTTAATTCATTATAGGTCCTTTTTTGCAGCATGACCTGGTTATTATTAAAGTGGCATTCACTACTGTTAAATGTATTGACATGAGCTGTTCAAAAGCTATCTGCTGCCATAGGCTGAGAGGCCAAGGATTGTCTGATCCATAGAGGCTGAATAATTCATATCACTATCTAGAAGTGGACTTCTAGGTGAGGAGCAAGGCATGTTAATTGGGCAGTGGGGAGGATTGAAGTGGGGAGCTTCCACTGCTACTGCTCAGGCTGTGCCCATTCTATGGATAAATTGTGGATTTCAGTCCCTAGGGCAGTCAAGGGCTGGGTGACAGTGTGTCCTAGTGGCTAGGGTACTGCACCAGGACTCAGGAAACTGGGCTTTAATTCCTGGCTCTGCCACTGGTTTGCTGGGTGACCTTGAGCAAGTCACGTCCCTCCTCATGCCTCAGTTTCCCCATCTGCAAAATGAGCATAATGATCCTGATCTCACTTTGAGATCTGTGGATGAAAAGTGCCATGTAAGAGCTAAGTACTATTATTAAATCAACTTACCTTCATGTGCCCTAAATTAAATCTAAACTAAACTCTAGTATGAATGGAAAAAATTTAAGTCCCTGGTTCCTGCTCCCAGATCCTGGCTTGCTTCTCACATAATAACCAATATACAGTAAATCATCATCATTATCATCTTATTGGAGAGGCAGCACAGGCTAGTGGGCCAAGCACAGGCCTGGAAGTCAGGAATTTTGGAGTCCTAATACTGGCTGTGCTGGCCTGAAGTGCCTCACTTAACATCTTTGTTGTTTAGCTTCGCCATCTGTAATGTAGGAATCACCACTCGCTGGGGTGGTGGTGGGGAGTTAAGGCTGGTTACTGCTTGCTGTGGAA
Source organism: Trachemys scripta elegans (assembly GCF_013100865.1). Lineage (NCBI taxonomy): Eukaryota > Metazoa > Chordata > Testudines > Emydidae > Trachemys > Trachemys scripta. Next base: position 17,449,261 of record NC_048305.1, on the reverse strand, counting down.
AGTGCTTAGTGGTGTTGTTCTCCACTGAAAGTGGCTATCGCCCCCAAATCAGAGCTAAACTGTTATTTTAAACAATGTTTTTATCTGACAATTGTGTTCCCTTTTAGATTCTGCTGAGCTGCTCCCCCAGTGATTAATTGCTCTCCCACCATCCTTCACCAGCACAGTCTGTCAAAACTGAAGCTCCGCACGGCTGTAAAAAACGCTCTCCCTCTTGAGAGCGTAGCTCAACCGCTAATGCTTCCAAAAGGCCAGCTTGGTTCTTTCATTTCCGAAAGCTTCCGTGGCTCCAAAGCAAATATTCTGAGCTCACCTCCTAACTTGAGGCCCAAGAGCTCCCGTGGAGGGGAATGGGATCTGTGATCCCAATTCAGGAAAGTACATAAGTATAGCCTCAAGTCCCATTGATTTCAATGTGACTAAAACTCATGCTGTAGAGCTTGGCTGAATCAGGACCAATATGTGAGGAGAATTTGGCCCTTGGTATGTGTGAGGGTTTGGGGAACCTGTATGAAATTCTGGTTGATTATTAAGTTGTTATTATGAAAACTGCTGTATCATTGAATTCCCCTATGTAAATATGCTGGGGGGGGGGGGGGGGGGGGGGCTGGGTCTCTGGCCCTGCCAGAGCAGGGCAATAGCCAATTGGTTCAGGACTATCAGCACCTCAATAGCCCTTGCCTGGGGAGAACAGAAGAGTTACTGCTTCCTAGGGCAACACAGTTCTCTCAAAATTCCCTCAACAGGGAGGGGAGGAATTGGAGAAGGTGGAAAGGGGAAGACTCAGGGACACACACAGGAAGTTTGAGCTGGAGAGGGGAATGGGACAGACCAGGGTTGGAGAAGAAGAGCCAAATACAACCATGCACTGAGACAGAAGGATGGTGGACAGCCCCAAAGGATTCTGACCTCAGTGCAAAGAATGCTCCAGAAAGGTGAGGAAATTGGGGAAGGGAAGTGTGTATAGCCTTTATTGTTCTTGTATAGACTTGTGCTATTAAAGAAATAGCAATAATGTTGTAGAACCCAGTGGCGGGGTCCCCTCACAGCAGTCTGGTGAGTGGCCAAGAGGAGAGGCTCGACTGGGTTTGTGATAGTAGATAACTAGTCTGTGGAGATGGTATATGTGCAGATGGAAAAGACTTTTTAAGTCAACTAGCTCCTGTCACTGCAGGATTGTTCCTTACTCTCTACATTTGTTAGTGCTTTTCCTGGTCTGGTTTTAAATGTACCATGGGTTTGGGAGGCAGCACTGAGCCAACATATAACAGGCAACACACCCACACCCACGTTATTGCAATTTCATGTTTGTTCTTGTTTTTGTCATTCAGACAGAAAGTGTTTGGTTACTTTTTGTGTGTGGAGAAATACAAGTTTCCACAACCGCAAATCTAGCAAAGATATGTCAAAGTTTAGGATTGGGCTAGCAGTTCATGTACACAAACCCATCAATCCCAGCAGTATTCTAGGAGGAAGGTAAGATCCCAGAGAAAGATTAGACTCCAAGTTAATTAGAGCTTGGGGAAAGATCAGAAAGTGACCTAGAACTTGGGAAGAGAATGTTCTACAAGAATAGTTACATAATCATTGCTACTTACTACAGAGAAGGGAACCAGGAAAAGAAGAAATTCCTGTAATACCTTCATAGCTCTTTACACCTTCAAAGTATTTTGAAACATAAAGCAATTAATATTAATGTTTAATGCTAATTAAAAGTAATTCATTTTGTACTGTAAAATGTGCTAATGGTAAACATGCATGCACCTGGCTTAGTAATACTTGAAGTGCATCTGTGCAAAAGGAAAGGCAATGAAAGAACTCTGTGTAGCCTTAAAGTTCTTTGACGAAGTCCAAACTCTGCAAGCTCTGTTTCTTTTCAATCACAAGAATTTGTTATCAAAACAAGTGGCTTTAATATTCATCTTCTGAGCACAGTGTCTCTCTCTCTTTCTGAGGATGTAAGGGCCAAACAATCTTATACCTGCAACTTAAATGACTTATGTTAGCCCAACACTACAAGACTTCATTTGTCAGAGGTGCTGAGTACCCACAGGTGTCACTGGCTTCAGTGGCAGGTGCTGAGTGCCCATAAAATTCTGACCTGTAGTTTTAGAAGGTTCTGGAGGCCTCAGTGCCCTTTACTTTGTGTCTCCCTTTGTCCTCCCGCCCAGGAGCAATCTCTGACTTGGCTAATCCATGTTCAGTCATGCCCTTGCAAACCTAAGAGAGTCCACAAGATTGCATTAAAAACTCATGTTGGCACCATCCAATGCACAATCTAGCCCTGGTTCTGCCTGGAATCCCAGAACCTTATCTGCCCAACCCAGCCTAACCCTGGATCCAAGCACTGTTGTTTTAGCCCCTCTGAATGAAGAACTGAGCAGTAAGTTGCCCTGTTAATCTAATTTGATCAATGCAAACATGATGTGGAAAGCCTGGCTGCCTTGCAACAGTTTCACTGCATTACAGCAGATGAGCCCAATACAATCAACTGTGGTGCTGCAGCCACAGGTGTCCCCAGTAATTCTTGCTTTTTCTAGAGCTGGTCTGAAATAGAGAGAAACCAGAAATATCTATGCTACCTGTCGATGGGTCCCACACACATGCAGCCTTGCCACCATTTTTCACTAGTCGGTCTCAGTAGGAAATGCATGTGGCATCTATTAAAGAGGGCTCAGTGAGGGCCTGGGTCATTAGTGGGGATTAAACCCCAGGAATTTGATCAAGGCTGCTACCACTTAACCAAACCAGTGGCCCCCAAACTGTGGGACATGCAGGGGGGCGTACAGCAGGGCTGGGGCCAGCCACCATGAGGGATGTGGGGAGGGAGCACCACCCAGCTCAGCTCCGGACCCATCCACAGCTCTAGTCTGTCCCCTGCTCCACCCCCAGCCCAGTTCCAGCCCTGGCCACAGCTCCACTCCGCCCCCTGCTCCACCCCTAGTCCAGCTATGCCCTCATTCACTCTCCACCCCCAGTCTACTTTCACCTCTAGCCCTAGCTCTTCCCCCCCCATCCCCAGTTCAGTCCCCAGCTCTGCCTTCAGCCCAAACTCTTCTGCTGAGCCAACTGTGCAGTAGTGGAGGTGGGGGGCATGGACAGATTCCATTGCTGGTAAGGGAGGGACACGACAGGAAAAGTTTGAACACCACTGAGCTAAAGGGATAACTCCATTAGCTGGTAGCAATCGTCTCTTATGTTTTACATGGACCAGGCCTTAGCTGTTCCCAAACTTTTTACCTGCATGACCCCATTTCGGACTTATTGATTCCTGTGACCACAGACAGCAACAGAGCAACATGGGCCTACAACGTTATCTCATATGTATGATGCCCTCAAGGTTAGACCGTAGAGCAAAATGGCAACGTCTGTGCAACGTGACTTTGCACGTATGGTGCATGCAAGGTCACACCACTGGAGGATGCCATTTTGTAGAGCAGTTCAGATGTGTTCATGACCCCATCCGTTGATGACTGGGGTCACAATCCATAGTTGTGGAATCACTTAGAGAAAGACAAGACCCACATTTTTCCTCATGTGTTACACACATGTTCTATGTGCTGGGAACCTCTGGGAGGTATTGTGACTGCCTGAGAAACAATGCCTCCCAATGTATCTGCTTGGCATCTCCGCCCCCCCCCAAAGTCGACCATTGTTTAATGGACCTAACTAAGCCTTTAAGTTCATAAGCTCTTGAGAGTTGTGACCTTGTCTTATTGTCATTAGAGCACCTCGTATATCACTGGTGCTGTCGGGAAGAAAATGCTCACAACAAAGCTCTGCAGAATGGTTCTAGAGATAACCAGGGACTTCATGTTGAAATGTCTAGCTCAATCTCTCCAGCCTGGAGTCATTTTTAAAAAGCAAACATGGAAATGCTGCTGTTGGGTTCTTCACTGAAACAAAGTTTTGTGCATGTGTGGCAATGACACGCAGTGCTTTGTTTCACGTGCATAATTTAAGCATAGCGCTTGCTCTGATTTTGATCTATTTTAAGAACTAAATACACCTAAGCAGGCGGGACATTTGTTAACTGAAGATTTAACTTTCAAGGTATATCAAATTGTCCACAGCCAAAAGTGACTGTCAGTCTCCCTTAGATAATACACGGCTGCAAAGGCCCTGGTAGATGTAGCTTGAAGAACCTATCAGTTCACTTTAAATTCAAATCAGAACACAAAAAGGGTCTGAAATTTCTGAAAGAAATAGAGATATTTGTTTGTGCAGAGCCCACATGAGGTTAGCTTATTTTATACATGCCGTGGTACTTAACAAAGAGAATAAATTTTAATCTGATTGCAGAAGTAGTCAGATCAGGCCGGGTTGTATCTGCCAATGAAACTTTAAATGTCAACAGGCTGAAAGAAAGGATCAAAACTATCATCTAGTTTATTCACTGAGGAATGTCATCAGACTTCTCACTGGCACCTCTGTTTAGTTACCTTCATAGTGAAGTGTGTATTGATACCAGCCTATTCCCTTCACACTCTGGAAACCAACTCTTTTGGTTGCTGTCAGTAGGTGAAATTCCCACTCTCTTCTGAACGGCATTAGTGGTGCTGTACTGAAGAAAACTCTAGTAACATTGTATGACTGTGGTCCTCTTAGCAGGGGTTCTCAACCTTTTCCTGGCTGAGGCCCTCCTCAACATGCTATAAAAACATCAGGGTCCAGTGGGGATCAGAGCGGGGCTTGGGCATAGGCACAGTTTTACTTCTATTTTTTTGGGGGGGGGGGTAAGGGGTGGTGGGGCTCAACCCCGCTCCGCATAGCAGGGTCCAGGGAGGGAGCGCCACCTCCATCCCCTGACTCACTCAGGAAGCCACCCAGCCTGTCTGGGCTGTGGGGGGATGCAACCAAAAATATCACTCAAAGTGGGGACTCAGTTCAAAAAGTTTGAAAACCAGGCAGGAGGTAGCTAGGGGCTATGTGCAGGCAGGGGAGAAGCTCAGTGTGCAGGCAGGGGGTAGCTAGGGGCTGTGTGCAGGCAGGGGAGTAGCTCAGGGTGCAGGCAGGGAGTAGCTAGGGGCTTTGTATGGGTGGGGGTGGGGTGCTCCCAGTGCAGCTCCCAGCTTCAGCGGGGATGGAGGAGCACTGAGGCTCCTGGCTTCAGCCCTCCGCTGCTCCTGGCTTGGGTGGAGGAGGTTTGCTGGCTTCAGCCCCGCGCTGCTCCTGGCTTCGGGGCTGGGGCTCGGGGAACTGGGTTTCAGCTGTGGGGCTCCACGGCCCCCCTGAAAGCGCTCATGGGCCCCCAGAGGTCCATAGACCCCCGGTTGAGAACCGCTGCTCTTAGCACCTCGTGAACACAAGATATGGGTCAAACCCATTAACCACTTCTGTTAAATCCAACGAGGCCTCTAGAAATACTCAATATAGTGTAACAGGCTGGCAATGTTTGAGTGAGACCCCTGGCCTTGTTAGTAGCTGTTGATCCTGCTAGAAAAGGGTTAAGCAGGGTCTGCTGACTTGCTGAGTCAGGCGACTCATCACCCCACCTAGATATGTGGGAGACAAGAGTGACTCTCTTAGGAGAGAAGATCTAGGGAGTGGGTTGAGCAATCTGGAGGGAGGCACTCCGGGAGCAGCTAAACCTGGGGAGTATCTTGATATTACCTCATTCTTATTTTCTTTGTGAACAAAGTCAACCCCCAGGAAGTGGAGGAGTTTGGAATTTTCATACTGTATGGATTGTGACTGTAGTGTGGATTGGCAATGGCACCTGCTCAGTTAGATATAGAGGCTTTCCAGTGGGGCGTGGGTGTAGCTCACTATTTGTTTTGCTCATAGTCAGTCTAGTTTCTAAAGTTAATGCATATAAAAACCTGCTGAGGCCTGCCATGTGGGAAAGAACTCTTTGGCTAATCACTACCATGGCTCTTAATCCATCTCCAGGCATCGCCTCCTATACTAGCCACTCCTTTCACTTGTGATCAACATGCCCTCCCTAACCTTGTCAATATCATCACACGGTCTCTCTAAGGCTTTGTCTTTGAGGAATACAGTAGATCTGACCATATACTTCAGTTTCTGTAGAGCTCCCAGTGTAAAAGAATTATGTTGGATTGTCCTTCCTGCATCCCAGGCTTCATTTCCTCAACACCTCTTTGTCCTTCCTCACCCTCATATCCAGGCTCCTGTCAAATCTTGCTGCTTCTTCCTTTGCACTGCCTCTAAAATACAATCACCCCTCTCTGTCCAAATTGTTTAACTTTGACATGTACATTAATTAGTTCCATTACCTCTATCTCTATGGCCTTCCCAGCTCCGCAGTCTACTCAAAACATTACAAACAAGGTATCGTCTTGTCCTGATGTTCTGACTATATCTCTCCCCATTGAATCCCTTCTTTAGCTTTTTCTCTCTCTTTTTCCAGACTAAGTTTAAGATGTTCATTTTCACCTTCTTTTTCAGTGTCTACAGCTTTGCCTCCACCTACATTATTGATCTCCTTTCCTCCTACACCTCGTCTCACACTCAACCCCTCCCCCCATTTCTCAGTCCTTACTGTTCCCCTTTTTTTCCTGACACTCAAAATTCAGTGCCTTTCTGCCACACCACGTTTTTCACTATGGCTGGAACAGATTCTCTCTTATTGTGTCACCTAGTGCAGAGCTTCTCAAAGTCGGGCCGCCGCTTGTTCAGGGAAAGCCCCTGGCGGTCCGGGCCAGTTTGTTTACCTGCTGCGTCCACAGGTTCGGCCGATCGCGGCTCCCACTGGCCGCGGTTCGCCGCTCCAGGCTAATGGGGGCTGTGGGAAGTGGCGCAGGCTGAGGGATGTGCTGGCCACCCTTCTCGCCAGCCCCCATTGGCCTGGAGCGGCAAACCACGGCCAGTGGGAGCCGCGATCGGCCGAACCTGTGGACGCGGCAGGTAAACAAACCGGCCTGGACTGCCAGGGGCTTTCCCTGAACAAGCGGTGGACCGGCTTTGAGAAGCACTGATCTAGTTGCCTCCCTTATTCACATCCCTCTTTAGACCTCTTCTTTTGCTTACCCTTCCATTAATCTCTTCTCCGGCTCTGTTGCTCCTTAATTGGTGTAGAGAATCTAATGCTGACTGTAAACCCCTTGGGGCAGAGACTCTCTCTCTCTCTCTCTCTCTCATGATTTTATATAGCTGAGCACACCTATGGCCCTTCTGGCCAGATTAAATGCCTATTGATGTTAGCTGCAAAACTCTTATTGACTTCTATGGTAATAATAATTAATGATGCTGCTGAAGTGCTGCTTAGTTCAGTATCCACAGTACATTGATCCCGTCTCTCCACAGCTGGATTTTTCACCTATTCATGGGTTTATGGTTAACAGTACATCAGGAGACTCGCTGATGAAGTGCATTTGCCTTCCATTCATTGAGACAGTGACAAATACCTGCATTTTACAGGACCCAGTACTCATCCTGAACATCCCGGGAGCAACAGTTGTGGGAAGTAGCTTCCTTCACCTCCATCTGACCAGGAAATGATGATGATAATAATGACCCCAAGGGCTACCATAGCACTTTTCATGTGTAGATTTCACAGTGATCAATGGCTGCCACCTCCAGACTTTATACTCACTGTACTCAGGGCTAAACGTGAAGGTACAATGGAAACTCAAACCCATGCAGAACACAGCAGCTCCTCTCCTTGGCTGGAAAAATCATTAAGAGCATGTACTAAAGTTCTGCATCTTCCACTGGTTCCACTTCAGGACATAGATCAACACCCTTATGTCAACCTTTAAGGATCTCTGTGGGCTGTGGTACAACAACATCAGAGACTGCCTGTCCAGTCATGGCCCACAGAGACAGCTCTGTGTCTCTGGGACAATGCAGCTAATAGTGCTCAGGGTGACTTTATAGAACCAGTGATAAGATGTTCTTTGCTGAGAGTACTGGGACCCTCCCACTTTTGTGGGTCCTAGAGCCCAGGCTACAATCTGAGCCCGAATATCTACACTGCAATTAAACAGCCCAGTGAGCCCAAGCCCCGCAAGGCCGAATCAGCTGGCACGGGCCAGCCATGGGTTTTTAATTGCAGTGTAGACACCACTTCACCGGTCGCTTGGTTTCTGCCTGCTCTTATTGTATCAGCAGCATCTGAAAATAAACCTGTTTAGCCTGTTTTTAAAAGGATTAAGTATAACTGCAGAAATCAAGTCATTGGTAGCGCAAAGTAATGAAGAACATGCATGTAGAAGTAGCATCCCCTGTGTATCCTAGTGGGTACCTCTGAGTCTCTAGCCAGAGGCCCCGCTCCATAGTTTGAGATACTCTGAGAACGGCTGTTAATTTTCACAGAGTATCAGTAGTGGCAGAAAGTTTAACCCAGATAACTTTTTGGAAGTGGCGATACATTTGAAAAATCCCCTACATTCAATGTACCTTTCTGTGTGTCTCTCTCTTATGTATACATACACATACACATTCTAAGGATCCTGAACTTTGATATCAAACAGGAATGCAGGCTGCAGGAGCACCTTTTTTTCTTATGCTGCGTGTACCTTTTAAATTGATCTAGATGTATATTTTTGATTCAAAACTTTAAAATAAATAAAGCACAAAGTGTAAACATGCCATGGAACCTGGGGCCAGATCACATTCTCCTACTTGAATGCTCCCAATCGTTACTGTGGGGGAGGGGGAGAGGGTTGTGTGGAAGAAGGGGGTAATTAAGTATGAATATTAAACTCTTTGGTCACATTTTTAGGGCGGCAAATAGAAATGGATGAATGTCATGTCTTGCAAATCTTGCATGTTCTTTTTGGGGTGTGCAATGATGGTTTGTGTTTGTAAACTCATTTTCCCAAGACTTCAATGGATATAATATGTATATGTGTGTGTGTGTGTGTGTGTGTTTTTCCCCCTCCCTCCTCCCCCAAGTATGATTCAATTTTAGAAACCACTTTTTGTTAAGATACAGGGAACCTGTGCTAGACATTGAGGGGAGAATTCCCCTCTCTCCCCCAAAAGAAGCTAGCTAGAGGCTCCCCCTTCCCCGATCTCTCTCTTTTTCAGTCTGTCATAACATTGCCTTATGCCCACCCCCTTTTTTCTATTTTTTTCCATTTTTCCTCTCTCTAAGCTCCCTTTTTCAGTCTTGCCTAAGTGGAATGTGACCCTTATACTGCACTCACATTTGAGTGCGTATTTTAAGATCACAGTGTTTGAAGGGTAGAAATTATGGCAAACGAGCTTGCCCACCACTTGTAGTGAGCTAGTCCAGTTATATCGGGCTGGTAGGTGTCTTTAATGCAGTCAGTGTCTGGTCCCAATGTAAAGCATTTATTTTGAGACTTCAGGAGATGGGGAAGAGAGAATGCAACAGGCCAAAACTAAAGGCTATGAGATTCAAGAGCTCCGTGATTTATCACCACAATAAACACTCTGGGCAAGCTTCTGCCCTCACTTGTACTCTGTGCAACCTCACTGACTCCAGGGGAGTTGTACAGGGTGTAAGTGACAGCAGAATGTGGCCCTTTGTGCCTTCCAGAATACTGGAGCATTTGAGAGGGAAGTGGGAGAAGTAATCTTTCTGGCTGAATTTGGGGGTTTTTTGTTTGTTTTGCATCTGGCTTTAGCGGAGCTGTGGCAATCATCCCAAACATCTGAATCTCCCGCCATACAAAACCGAGAGGCAAATTAATATCTATCTATCTATATGGAAGCAGTTCAAAGCATCTCCTCATAGCTGGGATAAATGTGCACTATAATTATGTTAAATGAGCTAGTTATAACTTCTCCATTATTGATGCTGGATTATTATAAGATTGCATAACTCATATTATTGGAATTAAAAGAAAGGAGGGAGGAAGGCACATTAAAAATGCCAAGAAATAAGGACAAATAAGGAAGAACAATGAGGCAGATGAAGACAGATTTCTGGATAAACCAAGTCTCAGGCAATTCCGTTGAATGCCATTCATGACAAGCAGCGTGATCTGACTTGTGGTGTCCTGCCAGCTGGATGAATGGAGCAAACAAACTGGCTGGGATACATCAGGATGAACACGTGGTTGTTTTAGGCATCAGAACAATGCATTTCCACAGAATTTCCCTTTAATCCCATTTTGCAAGGGTGCACGTTGCCAATGATTTAGGCGGAACCAAACTAAGGACGCTAGTGTGGATTTCCCCTCTTTCCCAACAACTGTATTCATGGAAAAGGCAACAGCGATGTAAGTAAACATAAAGAAATGAACAGCACCTTCCTTCTCTCTCCAGCTTGTTGTCCTTAATTACTGCATAGTGTCTGCTTACCACAGGGCCTCCAACCAGTTGGTGATCTTACATGCTTGGACAGGAGACATTCAAGAATGACACAGAGTGTTGCAAGAAGTAGTGACCTTGTTTAAATAGGTGGCATCCTTCCCTCTGCGTCAATATTGAATCCATCTCACATTGTGGTATGAAGGGCCACTGTGGTCCTGAACTTAATGCCTTTGGGTTGATCTAACTTACTTTCTGCTTTCCCGTCCCCTCTGTGGGCTATGCCAGAAAGGGAATAGCCAGAGAGGAGTGTGCTTCAGCCAAATCCCTTCCCCCGACGATGCCCCTTCTCTCCCTTAACATGGGATCAGTGCTGGCACAGAACTATGCCACAGAAACCAGCTGTAGGCCAACTGGGGAGACCCTCTGCATGGGAGCTATTCCCAGGGGCCATTGCTGTCCCCTTTACATCCACTTTGATGCTCTGGCAATGTTAAAAGGATTTAGTGTGCCAGAGCATCAGGCCCCATGTATGTGTGTTGGACGAGACGTGGGGCAAAGAGGTCTGTTGATACCTTCTCTTGGGACATTTTTTGAAAATACCTCCTATTTGGTGTGTTTTGGCCCATTCCAAAGGGGAAAAATGCTGTTCAGTATTTATGATCCTCAGAGAATGCCTTTTGGTTGAATCCAGTGTGCAAGCGAGCTTAATTGAAGTAGGAAGTTCACTAAAATCCTTTCAGTTTAGTGGCAGGATGTTAATTAGAGGCCTCTCGGAGTCCCCCTCCAGCACATTACTGTTCTGATTGCTAGAGTCAGATTCACAGTCCTTAGGATGATTTGGGCAGACCCAAACATGGCTTGGTTCAGGTACATTTGGATTTTCACTCAAGTGACTTTCCCAGCTGCGGTGTTGATAATTCTACACGGGAAATGCCCTGGAATCTCTCTTCCTTGCACCTGTCCGCTTGAATACAGAAAACCATCCAAACCATGTAGTCTCCTCCCAGACTGGCATAGTTTCCCTGGACTAAATAACAGGAGCCAGATTCTGATCTCAGTTTCATGGGTGTAACTTCACTGACAGGAATGGAGTTACTTCTGAGTCTCGCTGGCACAATGGAGAGCAGATTCAGGCCCTAAGTATCTTTGAAATGCTGGCCTCTGACGGGGAGACTCTCAAGAGCACGTTCGAAACTGTTCTGTCCAGTGGGTGTTGGGAAATCAGGCTGCAGTCATTGTCAGCTAGATAGACACAGATGACCAGAAATAGAACTGGAACATTGTAAATGAGCTGTGAAAAACAAATCTAGACCCAGATGTGCCACCCAAAAGGTTTGGCAGGACATCGAGAAGCAGAGATGCCGCAGAGAAGAGGCATAGCCACTCTAGTGAACGGACCGGAGAGTCAATGTAAACGGCTGCACAGATCCAAGCTGTGCTTGCAGTTCTATTCTGCTTCACATACTGGATTATTTGTACAATAGCATGAGGGGGGTTAAAGGCAATGGCACACTGAGGCAGTGGCTGGCCAGTTGGTAGATGTTTATGTACCTCACTATGGTCTGCTCTGGAGCAGTGATTTATTTCTAGGAACAAGGTATTCATCGCTAGGAAAAAGAAACCCAAATCTGGAGATCTTCCAAATTGACTTCTTGCCCACTGGAGGCTTTTGATTCAGTTTGTAAATATTTGTTTAATTCTCTTTGGCGCCATTGCCCCTTGGTCCCATCCTATGATGCCCTGACATCAGTTAGAGATGGGCCAAAATCTATAATCCGGATCTGTATTTTGAACACCCCAATGTTCAGAAGTGTTTGGATCCATAGTTTCTGTTCAGACCCATTCCTAATGGAAGCATGTGAAATTTAAGACCACTTGTCCCTAACTCCTCTAGACTGGTTCTGTGCCTTGTGCTCCATCGAAAGTCTGAACAAAGTTTAGTCAAGTGTTCAAACCATACTGAGGTTTTTGAAAGAACATCCTCCTCCCACTCCCTGCAAAGCCACAGAGGAGTAAAGACTGAGGATCAGTGTCAACATGTGAAAAAGGGGGAGCTGCAACTCTGCTGCACCAGTTACTTCTCCTTATCATAAAAGCAAATGCTTAAAAGGTGCAAAAATGACATTTCTGGAAAAAAAAAGGACTTGTCTTCATTGCCTAAGACAGTGGTGCCCAACGTACAGCTATACACGGCCCACCAGAGCATTTCATAAGGCCCACGGCCTGCCAAAGGCCTAGAGACACCAGAGGGGTCTTGAACCCTCAACTACTCTTTCAGTGAACAAAACTCCATTTTTAGTTAAACATGAAACTAGATACAACCAAGTGGGTGAGTTTTGCCTGACTTCACCTTCAATTAAGATTGCTTTGCATGGTTTTGCTCAGTAGTTTTCACCTCCTTGAGGGCTGGTCTGAGTGAAGTTTAGTAGTGACCACAGGCCACTGACAGCTATCGGGTTTTGGGTGGTCTATGTGAAATGAATGGGTTGACCATAATAGACAGGAGGCCCCATCACTAACCCACCACCACAATTTACAATCTTGGGCCAGGTCGATACTCAAAGGTAAGTCAACCCAGTTACGTTGCTCATGGGTGTGAAAAATCCACACCCCTGAGTGACATAGTTAAGCTGACCCAGCTGCTCGTGTAGACAGCACTAGGTCAACAGAAGAATTCTTCTGCCAAGCTAGCTACCACATCTCAGGGAGGTGGATTACCTCTGGCAATGGGAGAACCCTTCCTCTTGCTGTAGTAAGTGGCTACACTGAAGCGCTACAGCTGCAGCACTGTAGCTTTGCCACTGTGGCACTTTAAGTGTAGACACAGCCTTGGTTTCAATCCTGTCAACCTGTAATCACCTGAGCAGTCCTGAGTCAGATGAGTAGGCCTATTGACTGCAAAGGTCTGTTTATCTGAGTTAAAGGTTTTCAGAATTGTTTTCAGTCTCATTAGCGAGACAAAGGGTGACTCAAGACAGTGAGCTATCTACTCATCTCTAGAAGTAGTTTCTGTAGATTATATTTCAAGCACACAATCTGTGCTCATGCTGCACATGTTGTACCCATTTCAGCTAGCTAAACTGTTTCTAGTTTGGTCAATCCATCGTATCTCACCTGCACTAAGTTCCCCTTTAAAACAAAAGACAAGGAGTAGCCAGTATAGATATGAATAGGATGATCTGTTGACCCTTTCCCTTATAAATGTATCTCATTTTAGCCATATTCCCTTTCCTTTCAACCTCTGTGACACACACAAGCATGAAGACTTCTCAATTCCGAATCACTGTGCACGCTATGCAATAACGTACAAACTCCCATTGTTTGAGACCAGGGAAGCGTATTATATCTTGCCGGACCTACTTAACTTTTTAACAGATAAGTGAAGCTGTCATTGAAGTTTCAGGACTGCAACTTGGCACGATTATAGGCTTATTATAGATAACTTGCTGGCTTGGGTTGTGTCTACCCTAGCCTTTGTCTTAAATTCTCCCACTATTGCACTTCTTTGATAGCAAACGTTTACTTAGGCCAACTCTACACTCCAGACTTTTGCCAGCATAGTTATTTCGGTTGGGCATGAAATGTTGTTATCCCTGACTGACATAGGTGTGGTCCCTAGTGTAGACACAGCTATACAGGTACCAGCAAAACTTCACTTTTACAGGAATAGCTTGTTCCATTTGTGAAGGGTTGCTTTGCTCTTCTGGAACAAAGTGCAACTTTGCTGTTATAGCTGCACCCACACTAGGAACGTTGCTGGTATCAGGATTTCTATTCTGCTCCTAGTGTAGACATGGCTTCATACTGCTTCAATCACCTCACTATTATTATGGATTTTTTGCTGTTCAAGTGGTAGTGCACATCATTTTGCTTCTCTTACATGTAAGAAGTGAAGACATGGCATGGTTTGAAACATACATGGTACTTGTACTATGTGTACTTGAATTCTGGCAGTGTGCAGACAGACTATTCTGTTATGCAAATGAAAATATCAGATACAAATATACATGTCGAATGTGTGCCAAAATTGGAAGCTTAAGCTCTGAAACAAATACCCAATCTAACAATTCTCATTTACAATGACTTTGCTGCTATCAGTCATTATTATGATTTATATTACTGTAGCCCCTAGAGGCCTCAACCAATATCACAGTCTCATTGGCTAGGTGCTGTACAAACACATGGTAGCAGAAAGTTGCTTCCAGAAGAAGTTACAATCTGAAAAGGCAAGTGAGACAAAGGGGGTGGGGGAAGAAGTGTTGTTATAGATGGGGAACAGACATTAACAGACTTGCCTAAAGTCACACAGGAAGCCTGTAGCAGATCTGGGAACTGAATCCAGGTCTCTAGCATCCTCGCATAGTGCTAGAACCCATAGAAATAGAAGGCAGGTTTTTATTGCTGTATTGACTTTCATCCTTCTGAGAAGAAAGACAAGCAATAGAAACTCCATTTCAATAACTAACCTAAATCTCCATTGCTACCCCCATTTAATAGTATGTCCCAAAGGGGACAGAATTTCAAAGGCGGGAGAAGTGATTCCTACATCTATAGAGTTTGTACAATCACTTCACAAAGTTTCCAGAGCTCTTTGGATCCAACTCGTTGAAAGGAACCATTTGAAGGTAAGTTCATTATCATTACAATTCTGTTTTTCTTCTTTTTAACAGCATTAACGTCAGCCTTGTCACATAGAACAAAACCATCAAACTTGTCATTTCAATCTCTTCATATAATTATGTTCTGTGAATTCAGACAGTTGGGTAGTTTTTGCATTACTTCTCCCCTCAGGAAGAATGTTAGCATCTCCCCAGCAGCCTGTTTTTACACCAGGGAGAATAAAACCATGCCCTGTGAAAGTACTTTCATAGCATTCACCAAATCTGCCTTCTTTTCTCCTCATTCATTTTAGACGTTCGGTGAAAGCTGCTTTGTGGCTCAAGTTAATGAATGAGCCATGTTCAGACCTGATGGGAGTGGATGCAACTCATGTGGAAGTTGGTGATGTAAGTGATGTAGATTTAGCAAAGTATGGAAAACACTGGCCTAATTTACCCATTGGGTGTAAATTGGTCAGAAACCAGGTGTAAGGGGGTGTAACAGACTGAAGAAAGATATCAAGAAAGGCAACCAAAAGTAGTATCTAAAAGCATGTAATATAAAGTAAAGAGCATGTAAATTATGCTCACTGGGCTAATTTCTACTCTGCTGCAGCTGTGCGCCTCCACGTCAGCCAATGGTGCTTCACCAATGTCGATCAGAGCACTTCCCTAATTTGCATTCGATACACAACCACACCCACACGTACATCATTTTGTGAATTGGGTGTATTGTTGTGACTATTTACTGGGGAGGGGTCGTGACTGAAACAGCGCAGAAAAAAATGATTAAAGATAATACTTTGCCCCTTTTATTGCAAAGGATCTCAAAGCATTTTACACCCTGAAATTACATGACTCACTACTGAAATGCACCCATCCTGGGGGTGGAACACATCAGCTATTTAACAGTGCACAGTAATACCGCACAACAGGTCAGGATGATGACATTACCATATTAAGTATTACTGTATCTGAAATTTTGAGATAGGCAGAATTAATGTCAAAACAAAGTATAATTCAGGGATTATATCGGAATTTGGCTTCATTTGATGGTTACAAATTCTTTTGTGCATACTATGTTATGTAGGTGGTAGGAAAAGGTGAAGATGGATTAGGGACAGGTTTGAAGAAATCATCCTATCTTCTTTCTTGGGGAGGTGGAGGGAGGAAGTAGGGGGAAGAATTTGTCAGCAGTATGTATCATCTTGGTCCTGTAGCTTATGGGAGGCACAGTATATTTGCTGCTGGTGGTAGCTACAACAGGCATGTGTGAGCTGTAGCCTCTGCATCAAACCTTTTACAGCTGTTCCATTCATGGTTTTTGCTATTGGATTTTTCCCCCCACCAATGTGTCAGCAATCTGGGACATTGTTTAAATAGTGTGTCATGATTTTTAAATGGCATCAGAAATAAAATGTGCCAGCCCTCACTCAACATGTTCAATCCTGATTCTTTGTACTTTAGAACCACAGTTTAATCCTCACCCAGGATTATTGTCAGTAGCAATGGGAAATTTGTATTTTGCTTCTGTTCCTCTGATTTAAGAATCTGATTGCTTGGCTCTGTAGCCATCAGTATCCTTAAATTGCTAGAGTACGGCAAATTGATCATTGAGCCTATCACCGAGGGAAGGAAAATGTTAGGGGCAGCAGTGTTGAGTAACTGTTTGAGTGGGTGACTGGGCTTTTAGGGGTTGGACATTTGATAGTTTGCTTATAGCAGCAGCAATCACTAGAGGTGATCATATACTAATGCTCCACTAGCAGGAAAGCTGGTTACCCTTGTAGTCATAGGAATTACATATGGAAAAGATTTATTGGGTCCTCTTGTCCAGGTCTTTGCCCATGGAAGGTATGAAATCCCATGGCATGGGCACCTCAGAACCTCTGCAGAGTAGAAAATTGGCCAACGTGCAAAACCCCAGAGATTTTGTTCAGAGAGGTCAAGTGGAAAAGGGAATCATCTGAAAGGTCTCTGGTCACCATTATAAGAATCATTGCACAGGGCCCCAAACTGTCTCTTCATAGGAACTGCAGCATGTGATTTATTTCTGCAAGTTAATTCAGAGCAGAATATTGTTAATGATGGCACATGCTTCTAACCATCAGCTTGGAACTCCAGGAGGGCAGCCATTTTGATATGAATGACTGGGTCCACCAGACCCAGACCCAACAACAACAAGAAGACCTTGATGTTCATACTCTACATAAGGGGTGGTCAACTGATAGACCAAATCCTGACCACCAGATGCTTTCAAATAGACCCCAAAATCTTTTTATTTACTTATCATCGTTGTTGTTGTGTTTTTTTGTATTATTTTCTGTGGAGTCTGGACTGTTGCTATACCTTGACCAAGAAATGTGGACCTTGGCAAAAAATAATTGACTATCTCTGCTCTACATGGTCTCTTGGCTGCATGCACACTTGACCAGGCCCTCAGTAAGTACTGTGACAAGCTGGGTGGGAATTTTCATCACAGAGTAGGTGCCTAGAGACTTTGAGTCTAGCGGAGTGGCCTGCATAAGCTAGATGACATGTTTGTGCCTTATATGGTACTTGAACAAGGGAAGGAAGATGATACTGCTCATAGACAGGTAGGGCTGCCAAAAAGATGGCAGTATGTGTCTAGATAACCAATGCATGTAGTAGGTCAAGCTGCGATGGAACCATTTGGAAGATCACAAAGACATTCCCAACTCTCTTAAAGGAGAAGAGACCAGGCCCATCATTTTGGTCCCTAATGATGGTGAGTGTGCAGCCTGACACTGCTGCCAAGATCACTCTCCAAAGTTCTTCTCTTCTCTCACTAGATTCTTTGTGTGCCAGTCTGATGCTGGGGAAGGATAGTATGTAGCTGTCTCATTCTGCTACCTATATATATGGAAGACTGTATCAATGCTACTCAAAGTGCCTGCTAAGGGAGCATCTTTTGGTGTGAATGCCTCATAAATAATAACTACAAAACAAAAGCCAACATTTAACTGCAAATGCTATAGTTTTCTTAGCGAGGAGGAGAACTGAAGGAGACCAAGAGAAGAGTTTAAAATTGAAGCAATGAATCAGTGTTCTTCCTGTCAAGAACTAGCCTCAGACCTCTCAGCTCATCTTTTAGAATAACCCGAGGCTAAAAGCAAAACTGACCCATGAATCTGCCTTTTCTTTCCCCTTTCCTCCAGCAATGAAAATTACAAAATCAATCCATTTGACTTGAACTCTGTGATCACAAACCCAACCAACCACCTGTGTGGAATACTTGATAGGAGAATAAAAGAGTCTAAGATTTTCCCCATCCATGCCTCCAACTGCAGTATTTAATAGATGAACATAGCACACTGCCGAAAGCCTGGATTATTCTATTCCTGACTTGCCATCTGAGTCTGACTCATTGCCTTGGTAACAAATTAAAACACTTTTTTTTTGGGGTGTGTTTTGCTATTCAGGACCTAATTTTGTAAAACCAGGGAAACCAGCTTCTGAGATTTAGGGCAGGTCATTTTGCTATTTGTCAGTGCACGGCCCTACCCTAATCCAACCTCTTTTCTTTCTTATACCTGATTAATTTATTGCAAACCCGTGCATGCTATGTGTCGCTCTCTCCACGCATGCCCAAGTCAGAACTGCACTCATGTTGTGGGATGGGAAACAGCTGAGAGCTTGCATGAAGCACAAATTGGCTCATGTATAGTCATTTTTGTTCCCCTACCAATTGCTTGAACAAGCATGTAGGGTGAGCTGTAATGGATCAGGGATAAATATCTCTGCAGTCTTTCCAAGTTACTGACAGATGGGTTCAGGTGGGGGGACCTTTTTCTCCCTGTAGTTATTTGGTTCACTCTCTGCATCACGAGTGTGGTTCTTGCTCATCATCACCCAGCAAAGCTGGATTAGAGGTTTCTAACCAGGTAAGCGATTAGTAGATTCATAGATTTTTTTTTTTTAAGGCCAGAAGGGACCATGAAATCATTTAGTCTGACTTTCTGTATAACACAGGCCAGAAAATTTCATTCAGTTCCCCCATACTGAGCCCGCTAATCCCTACTCACATTTTTAGGTGAATTTGTGTGCTTCTTCCTTTCTCCTGCTCCAAGATTAAATGTTCTTCTCAAGTTCTTACATGAGTGGCCTTTTTAGTGCGTTCCTAATGCTGCACAATTCAGAGCTAAAATCCTCTTCACTGAGAGTGTTTTTAGCTGTGGTTTTGGTTTGTGCTCCCCTCTAATAAAAATGACTGAAATTTTGATGTCCCCTTGTAAACACTGGTAACTATATTTTTCATGGGCTAGCAGGAGGCATATAGAGACCTTAAAACGTAGCACGCAGTGCTGCCTCTTGAAAGCCTGCTGTGTCTCTAGGGCTAGCCTCTTTTACTGTTCATATTGTCAGGCTCTCTGCATTTCAGTGAATTGCTTTCTAATTCCAATAGGCAGTAATTACCACACTAAGACCATCTGAGGAGGGGTGGGGGCAAACAATGTTGTGATGCACAGAGGGTGCACAGTGCAAAGTGCATTATTTGTTCTGGCAGTACGGAAATCATTAGTCAAGTCACATGTAGGATACCAGTGGCGCCATTTCAGATTCTTTTTTGGGGGGGGGGTGGGGGAATTCCAGTTTCCTTTCCACCTCCTGTAGGGACCACAGTTCTTCCTGTCTCTTAACCACATTGTGCATAAGCCGGTGCTACCAGGGGTCAAGTTCTCAATGGACTCTTCTGTGCTCTGCCATTCAGGAACAGATCCCATGGGCAAGGTGGCAACATCACTCCATGAAATTTGGCCCCGCTGCCCCTCCATCCATATGGAGGGGTGGTCAGATCAAATGTCAGTGGTGCTGAAATCACACAGCTCTAGTAGCAGCTGTACTAATTTGTTACAGGACCACTGCTTAAAGGTGTCAGGCCGTGCCCCGCCCTTCTGCTCAGCAGCCTATGGAACTTTGAGGAAGTGCAAAAGCCTTGTGGGGGAGTAGAGTGACCAGACAGCAAGTGTGAAAAATCGGGATGGAGGTGGGGGGTAGTAGGAGCCTATATAAGAAAAAGCCACAAATATTGGGACTGTCCCTATAAAATCGGGACATCTGGTCACCCTATGGGGGAGGAACGTTGGCTCCCTGGACCTCCTAACTGATGACACCGTAGGATACCCTATGCTGTTCTGGTCACCATAAGGCAAATCCTGACTTGGGGCATAGGTTGCATCCTTTTCCAGCAGCATAGCCCAGCCCCAGGAATGGAAAGAGAACTGACTTCATCTCTAGCTGGTGGACAATGGGACATGGTATGGCAGCCAGCGTGGCATGAACGGGCCCCCCAAGTGAGCAGCACATATACCACTGCCTGCAGTAGCTGCTAGCCATGGAGAAAATGGTCCTTCATTTAAAAGAAACAGCAGTGTGTGCCTCACCCTGAGTCAGTGTGCATTGGTAGGAAAGCTCTTGTTCCTAATGCATGCTCAGCATTTATCCACTCCTTTCCCTTCCAAGCCCAACCTGACTCTAATTAGTAGGGACAGGATTTTGCCTTGTATTGTTAGGTCATTCCTGAGATTGGAAAGGTGCAAAATGCAAGGGGAGGAAAGCTAAGTAGTGCAATGGGTCAATAATTTGTTTCCTGCTGCACTTGTCTCCTCTTTCTGGAATCCTGGGTGCCAATGCAAAGAATGTTGGACATTATAGCTTTAAAAGAGCTGGCAAAGTAAATCCTGTCTGTCAATTCCAAAAGGAGTTGGAGATGATTTCAGAAGAGAAGAGAATAGCAAGGCATAGTCACTATATATAGGACTCAGTGTGAAGGTGGCGACGTTGGAGTATATTGTATTTTTATCTCAATAGAGGAGGCATCTGTCTATCTCTCATAAAATGCTGTGTGGGGTGTGTGTGTGTGTGTGTGTGTGTGTGTGTGTGTGTGTGTTCTCCTCCTGTTCATGCACTGAGACAAGAACATAGGCCTTAGGCGGACTAGTATTTTCTGTGTTTCTAAGGGCAGATGTTTATATTCTCTGGATATTTTTGCCTGGCTCTGTTTTTTTCCCTGTACTTTCCTTGCACTATAATGTTCATCGCCCAAATAGCAGTTTAGTGGCATGATTCATGAACAAGATATCTGTGTCTGGGGTACAGTTTGGCCCTGCTACACTTTGGAGGACCATGGAAGCTTCATGCATAGTGCTCCACGCAGAAACTTTTCACGCTTCTCACGACTGTCAAAAATGTATTTTATTTAGTTTGTATCCACACTGTAGCTTTCCCCCTGAGCTGTGAAGTGAGCCCTCACCTAGAAAGTAACCTTATATTGCACATGGAGAGGATGGTTTTTAACAGTCTAATCAGGTTAAATTATTTACACTCCCTAGCATTCAGTTCCCAGCAAATCCTTTAGCCCTCTGTTAGATTGAGTCCCATGCAGTTTATTGTGTGGGGATCTTTCAGATAACACTTTTAAAAGCAAAAATCTTATGCCTTCTGCATAGGCATTAAAAATCTCATGGCACTCTTTGTAACAGTTGAGGTTTGCCCTAGTTTCCTTTGCAAAAATTCTTCCTGCCCCTGGCTCTTGAACAATAAATGGTGCACTATTAAATTGCCTGTGTCCTCCACTTCAGAAGTGGCTGCACTTCCGTGGTGGGCTGCACTTCCATGGTGTTTGTATAATGATTCACATGTGTGTGTCTAGATATATATAGACACACACATGTGAATCATTATACAAACACCACCAATATAGACACACACATACAACATACTACATTGTATTCACATGTGCAGAGCATGGATAAAAATGATTTAGGTACCACCAGGTAAAAAATATGTAGAGATGCGCTGGAACTATAAAATACCCTTTCTCTTTGTAGGAGTTTGGCTCTGGCTGTGAAATTCTTGGCTACGGTCTGTCTCTAGATAACATTATTTCAGCAGCTCTGCTGAGGCTCGTATGCACTTTGCGCTTGGAATGGTTTGAATTCTTTGCTTGCTCTGTGGTGATGGGATTTGTTTTAGTTTTTTGGCTTCATGGACACTTCTCCTGAGCTCAAGAGGCTGAAGAGCAACAGCTTGCTGAGTATCAGTGGCAAGAAGAGGTTTAAGAACAGAGTAGATTATTTTATTAGCCTTGTAAGAGGAAATAGCTTGAGGCAGATGCACAGCTTCCCATGGCGGGGAAGGGAGACGACTTCCATTGAGCATCACCGATCTTCACTACTACAGTCATACATAGACACTGCATCCGTGCACACACAAGCAAGTGACCGATGTTAGCCTTGTGATGAACTATCGTAGCTGTCCCCACTAAAATCCTCACCAAAATGAGATGCTCATTGAGATCCTATCTCAGGGCCTGATCCAAAGCTCATTCATTTCGATGGGAGCCTTTCCATTGACTTCAGTGGGCCTTGGCTCATGCCCCAAATGAGCAACATTGTAAAATAAAATAATGTTCTCCATTCTCCCTCAAGAGCTACCATCTCAGAAATTCTAACTGCACGTACTGAATGTGCCCCAAAGATGTCTGGCTCACCCCGACCTCCACTGTAAAAACAACGCTGAGGTGAATTCCTCTAATTTTACCATGTGCAAAACTATTCTCACAGATCCAGCCCATAAGCGGGTTGCTTGGAAGACAGTTGTTTATTATACTGCAGGACTGTGTTGAGTCTGCCTGGTGCTGATGGAGGAAAGGATTAAATACGATTGGGGAGGTGTTGGAAAGGATATGGAATGACAGAAGAGGTGTGTAGGTGGGTGGTTTCTCTCCTTGTGTATATGGGGCAGGAGAGAGGAGGGATGGGGAAGGTTAAAATGTTAATAAAGATTCTTTAGGAGTTCTTTAAAAAAAAAAACCAAAAAAAAAACCCCAAAAGCTTGTAGAATGGCCAGGGCAGCCTCATGTGTTACTCTGCACCAAATGGGAAATTTCACTGGCGAGAAGGTAGTGGGTGGGTTTTCTCCTAGGACTAGATTACTCTTTATCACAGGCTCCAATAGCTTGTTTTTCAGCAATTTTAAACTGAGAAGAGTCACCCGTTTGAATCATTGTTACAGTTCATCTGAATGCAAACAGTGAGCTAAAAATCAATAGGCTTCAAGAGATTTCTCTGCATCTTCCCAGAGGTTTTCACTACTTTTCGTTAAACTAGTATTTTTTTGTAATCAAGTCATTTCAAGAACATTAGGAAAGCTGCTGGAGAGGGTCAGGGGAGAGGGAAATCATCTCAGAAGTTCAAACTTGTTCTTCTACAGCTATGAGATCTAAAAATACCCAAGAGACCAGGCTACTGTCTTTCAAAATTCCTCCATCCTAGCTATATAATAATAATGCTAGTCACATCTAAGGCTTGATCCAAAGCCCATGGAACGACTCCCCGTTACTTCAGTGGGCATTGGAACAGGCTCCTTTAGCAACTTCTAGCCCAGGATTAGGAAACTTACAGCACGCGTGCCGAAGGCGGCATCTGAGCTGATTTTCAGTGGCACTCACACTGCCCGGGTCCTGGCCACTGGTCGGGGGAGCTCTGCATTTTAATTTAATTTTAAATTAAGCTCCTTAAAGATTTTAAAAACCTTATTTACTTTACATACAACAATAGTTTAGTTATATATTATAGACTTATAGAAAGAGACCTTCTAAAAATGTTAAAATGTATTACTGGCACGCGAAACCTTAAATCAGAGTGAATAAATGAAGACTCGGCACACCACTTCTGAAAGGTTGCCGACCCCTGTTCTAGCCCAAGGTCTTAAAGTGCTTTACAAACATCAAATAATTTTAGCTTCACAATATACAGTACCTCTGAGCTAGGTAAGTATCACCATTCTATAGATGGGAGAACAGAAATGACCTCCAGATTGCTACTCTTGTACTGTTGCCAGAAGACTATCCTTCCTCCCAATCTGCTTAACCAGAAAACCATTTCTCTCTATATAGCTATGTTCACAACAGGGGCAACATTCACATACATTTTTATGGAGGTCTCAGATTAGTGTGATATATTTTGGTGATTAGAGGACATAAACTCAAATACTCCCATGATGTAGACAGAAGATCAGCCATCATTTCTCAGTCTTGAATTTTTACACTATAAGCACACCTGAGGTTAATTGTTACCGTCTTAGAGGCAACAGCTTCTTGTCACTAAGGGCTGGTTCAATTAGGGATGTGTGTGTGTGTTTGTGTGTGTGTGTGTGAGAGAATGACCCGGTACAGCAGCTAAGGAAATATGTCACTGCTCTATATATACTGAGCTACCAAAACATGTTCCATTCTGTAGCACATTGCTGCTGAGGATATCAAAGTGCTTTATAATATGAATGAATTAAGCTTTACAGCACTCTTGTATAATATGTTGTTCTACCCTTTTCCCAGATGGG
Source organism: Trachemys scripta elegans (assembly GCF_013100865.1). NCBI lineage: Eukaryota > Metazoa > Chordata > Testudines > Emydidae > Trachemys > Trachemys scripta. The sequence continues at coordinate 17,425,109 of NC_048305.1, read as the reverse complement.
TAGACTAAGGCATGGTGACTTCCTCAGTCTTACTCAGTGAGGCAGTGCCAGAGCAACGTACAGAACATCACAGTCCTGTTGTCTAGGACTCTTCTCTAGCCAGCAGGGAAATAGTCTAAGCAGCTATTCTGATTCCCAAGGATAATTTGATCGTAACTGTTTTTGGTAGCAGAAAATAGCCGAATGACACCACTGCACAAGATCAGTAACAAGTTTTTACTTGTCCTGAATGCTAAGTAAAACCTAAAGCACACAGAGAAAAGAGTAAGATGATCATAAAAAGGAATTAAGCTTTTGAATGGGGGCTGGATGACACAAGGGTTCTGAACAGGATAAATTATGAAACTTTTCACCTCAAGGTGCAAATTCAGCCCATAATGATAGTGACTGAAAACGACTGCTATTTGATAAGTGATTAGTAGCCTCTCTGAAATAAATGAGTGATTTAATTCCAGCTCCTAGTGGGGAGCTATTTTATATTGGAAAACCCATCATTGGCCATGCCACTGATTGTCTTTCTCATTGGCAGCTTTAATACAGCAGCCAAGGGTTACATGGTGATGGAGGTTAAAATACCCATGCGGTGTTCTCTGGGGTGAGGAACACAGATTTGGATATTGTCAAAGGAAGTTTGCACATACACTATCTGATGTATTTGTTCCGTGGCTAGAGAACTTAGAGTCCCTAAGACTAACTAACTCTTGCCCTGCGTTCACTCATACAATAATTTACAGAATGAAATGATAAAGTAAATAGCAAGAGATTGATTTTTTATGGTATTTACCTTCCACTTAATGAATCACACTATGAATATTTCAGAGTAGCAGCCGTGTTAGTCTGTATCCGCAGAAAGAACAGGAGTACTTGTGGCACCTTAGATACTAACAAATTTATTAGAGCATAAGCTTTCGTGGACTACAGCCCACTTCTTCGGATGCATATATGCAAATTTGTTAGTCTCTAAGGTGCCACAAGTACTCCTGTTCTTACTATGAATATTGCAGTTTGGGCCCTTTGGATTGTGATTAGTCTATGATGGTTGGGACTGGGTTTGAGTTGCAGCCAGAATTTGCCTGATCTGGGTTAAATATATTTTGTGGCAAAACAGGTATGTGTGCAAGAGTACTAGGTGATTGATTTCCTCCATGCTGACTGGTTCTGGTTTCTTATCTGGACAGCGACCTAACGGAATGAAAATGAAAGACGACTACTGGCAGTGATAAGGCCAGTGTGCTCGCTTAATAACCCCATTGGGATTACAATAATATCCAAAGATAGGCTACCAAGTCTGTTAATGCTCTCCAGTGGGATTTGCAGCTTATAAAATGTCTTCCTTTTTTTTGCAAAGAATCTGGTGTTGAGCAACCCTTACCTTTCACTTTTTACTGTCACAAGGAGATTGCAAGTGACCAAACAATTGTAAAATTTCATTTGCTACAGCATTCATGATGAATGTAACAATATAATAATGGAGGCCAGTCTTCTAATTGCCCTCCTCTGTATGTGTGTATGTATTTATTTATTTACTTATTTATCATATGAATATAGGGCTGATGAAAGGTTGTGGATTGACAGCCTTGGAACCACCAGCCCTTCATTTACTACAGACCAGGTCAAGAACACACAGAGGTAATGCACACTTACCCATCCTGTCCCTGTGATGTATGTCAACCCTGACCTTAAAGAATCAGACTTCTATAACTGAGGGAAATTCAGACTCTTGGTTAAGGCTGCAACGGGAGGCCATTAATGTCACTGTGCCTCATTAGTCCATTGGAAATTGGAATGAAGATACAACATATTTCTCATACACCACCCAACAGCTGCCAGGGAGTAGGAATTCTGGATCACTACCACCAAACTGTGCTGGATTTGAACCATTGGCTGATAACAACAGCCATCCATTCCCCTGAACAGCACAGGTCTTTGGTGGCCACATCAGAAGGCGGTCCAGTGCATAAACTTCTTGGACAACAATGTCACATTTTCTCACACTAAGAGAAAAATCTGAGATTCATTCTCCAAAGATCATTTTTTAAAGTGCCATACATGCAAGAAGAGTTTCTAACTCAATAGACGTTATGAGATTCAATGGGATGCATCTACCAAATTGTACTTATATAGGGTACAGTATAACAAACTGTACCCGGTTCTAAATGTATACAGAAATATGCTTGTACATAAATGTTACATAAACACTATGCACATGCAAGTGTGAGTTTCTTCACTGTATATACATTTGTAAATTCTTGTCTCTGACAATCATTCTACCCAGATACCCTCTGTCTTCGCAACTCTTTGTTCTCGAGTATTATGAAAAGAATTTAGATGAGCATTATATGAGGAGTGCCTAAGAATCGAAGCGATGACAAGTTAGGGACAGGAATCCTGTGCAGATAAAATAAAACCTAATGTCAACCTTTACACCAAATTCAGACAGAAACAAACCTATTCAAAAGGTCAAATAACATGAGTTGAATATATAGGAAAAAACTACTCTTATGCCAAAAGCCACTTAGGACTTCTAAAATTAGACTGCGAAAATCACTGAAGAGAAAAAAAAGACCAGTCTCAGTCAATGGATAAAATGAAAAAACGTTTCAATCTCTAACTTCCATGATTCTGCATTTCCCGAGTTAATCTCGGACGGGAGATATATGTACCAAAATATCATCTGCAAGTCAGAGCACACAATATTTCTGGCCCAACTGAAACTAGCAAGCACCAGAAAACTCACGATGAAAATTGTTTTCTTGAAATTTTTGCAACCTGATTTTCAGAAAGACAAGTTATTTTTTGATAAGCTTGAGATTTGATGTTGTTACTGCAGAGATCAACTCAAAATAGCCAAATATTACAGGGAGACAGCAGGCAGATTTGTAATCAAGTGAATAAATCTCTCCTATTTTTAAATATTTCTGCAGTGTTACTAACATGAAGGTTTTCATAGTTCTTGACACATAATGATGCAACTTTTTCTGCCTATGAAGATATTAAGAAACATGGACTCTCCTTACCCCTTCCATATGGATCCTGGGATTTGGTGCCAGCCTGTACTGATTAAGTTGTAAACCTCTTGGATCTCCCCTGTCTCTCCTGATTGAGGCAGGAGAGGTCAGGACCCGAGATCTTTGGATTGAGCCAAACCTCGTAACATTTTGTCCATATCTGACACCGTCCAGTAAGCGAATTAGAAGCAAGTTGGATGGTAACTCTTCAATACTGCAGTAGACTAGAGTTCTGCACTCTGGGCACCTCAACTCATTTTGGGATTTCAGTATCCCCTGTAGACAAGGCTTGCAGAAGGTATGCTGGCATGGTAGCACCTTGGCCGTGACATCTAGCTTTTCAAAGCACACAGGACATTCCAACAGGTCAAGTAAAGCAAAATCGTCCATCTTTAGTGAAGAACTTCAGTCTCACGTGAGGCCAGGAAAGTCCACATGATACATTCACTAGAGCATTGGGTAGCAGTTGCTTCAGTACCTTCAAAAACGACACTGAAATCCTGAACTCAGAAAACCATCCTGCATGAAGGAAAAGAGAGGAGGAGGGGAGAAAAAAGAACAGAACTTGACTGCTACAGTATGAAACCTATCCCACCTACATTGCAAAGCAATGCCTCACGAGCCAATTTGCAAATGTATACTTTGCTCTCACATCCAAGTTTGAAGTGAGTCATTTGTGATTCAGTACTAGTGAGAAGAATTGTATTCAAGCTCAAGTCTGTTGCAGGAGAGACCAAGCTTCTGTTCGTCAGGGTAGATAAATAACTGTAGCTCAGATTGAAGCAACCATACTAATTCATGCCTGTGACCCAAAGCAGGGCAACTCAGTCAAGACAGGAACATTCCTTCTCACATGTACTGTAGGAAAATTTTATTGTAATGCCTTGCAGTCTATTCTAATGTTAATTAAGAATAGTATAACAATACTTCAACCAGATCAGGAGCGGAGATCCTCTGGTAAATATCCCATAGAGTGGAGAGTAAATATGTTCAATCTTAACACAGCAGTTTAGTTACACACAATCCCACACACACCCACACTGTTTCATTTTTAACATCTTTCCTAATTAGCTTTCTTTCTACTAGTTTTGGCAGCAATTCTATATAAAAAAAGTCACCCAAATACAAACCTAATTCTTGTACCTGGAAGAGAGACTTTAGTTAAGGAGTTTAGTATTACTTTAGTTAAGGAGCTCTGCAATTTCATCTTCACCTAGACTAGTTGCTTCGGTTATCCAAAACAGCCTGAGAAGTCATTATTCCCTTCCACAATGTAAAGTCACTCAACCTGTTTAGCTCCTTTTACAATTATATGTTGGTTTACACTGAAATATGGATACATTTTGGATTCAAGTTATGGCTTGTGAAAACAAGTACAGTTCTGTAACACACAGAAGTGTGTGTGTGTGTGCAAAAGAAACCTAACAAGATCCTATTTACCAGGAATCATTTCCCCTCTGATGCTGAAACAAATATTGCCAACCCTGAAACCTGCTCTCTGAAAATCCAGTGTGGTACCCGTGCCACATTAAATACAAAGATTTTGTAGGATACTTTGCCTAGTAAACCTGATCAATATACACCGGAACATTTCTCCATGGACAAGGAACATTATAAACAGCATAACTTCATTTGTTAAGCTTGTGTTTGAAGATGTCTGCCCCAAAAGGAAACTAGAGCAGGTTGCTAATTCTTTAAGTACCACTAACCTTGCGTTTTGTGCCCCTTCCAAGGCAAAATCAGCTCTGCACAGCTCAAGAGATAAGAGCTCTCTCTCTCTCTCCACAAATTGCAATCCTGTTGAAAACTTTAACATAACAACTATGTATGTTACTCACTGACAGATCAACTTACGTGTCCAGCCCTGTTAACTCTCTGACTGCCTGACTGCTACTCATAAGCAAGTTTCAGAAAGAAATTCCTGTACCGTGGTTCTGGTTAGGAGCCAGATCCTGATTTGATGTTCTGATCTCAGTGGAGTTTATTCTGGACTTACACTGCATAAATGAGATTGGAATTTGGATCTTCCTCTTTCTTGTCTATGCAACTGTGCTTGTTTCTGGGAAAAGGCAGGAACCATTTTTAAAACCTCCTTGGTATAAACACTTTAATCAAAACAAAACAAAGCAACAACAAAAAAAAATAGATGCAGTCTTGGAAATAGGCAGCAGTCAGACTTAGCATTATAAGAGTTTAGATTTGTCATACTGGAAAAGACCAATGATCCATAGATGAATACCCTGTTTCTAGCACTGGTTATGGAGGCAGCAGACCCTCCAATGGCATCTCTCTTTGTTATATTTTATCAGAAGTGGGAATCCACTTTCTGATCTGCTCTGGTGATCAGCTTTGTCTTCAAGCATAGGCACTGTGATATCTTATCACTTACATACAAGGGGGCTAAAGTCACAGAGGGACGTAGACACCTAAGTCCAACATTTAGGTGCCACTGGCATTCACAAAACTCCTGCTCCTAACCCAGTAGGCACCTAAAAACCTACTTGGCACCTACATTTTCAGGCTAAAAGTTCCCTAGATGCCTATGTTTCTGCCTCTGGGCATTTGCACTGATGCCTCACTCTAGTCACCAAGATGTCTAAGTCCCGGTGTGATTCACAAAGCAGGGGAAGATAGGAAGGGCATCTGTGGGGCTCAATTTTGCAGGCATGTTCATAGGCTACCTACCAGATTGCATGCCATTCAAAATCCCTTTGCAAGAGGAGGCAGAGGTGGTGCCTATTTTTAGCCCAGTGGTTAGGACATTCACTTAGGATGTGGGAGACCCATGTTCAAATCCTTTCTCCCCTTCAAGCAGAGGGGAGAAAGGAACCTAACTTTAAACACCTAACTCCCTGAGAGGAGCAGGGCTTAGGATGTACCTCTCGCCACAACATCTCCCATTGGCTAGCTTAGGCAGCTCCTAACTCACTCTGCTGGCTTTTGTGAATCCCATTGTTAGGCATCTCTCTTTCCCCATTCATTGAACAGGGAGCCTTGTGCCTGCTCCAGGCTCTGTGAATCCCAGTGATTTTCTAGGTCTCTAAACAGTAGGCGGTGTGATGCTCTGCTTTGCAATGCTGAAGTCCCTTTGTGATTCTGGCACAGTCAGTGTAACTGCAGATGGTATTCTTGTTCAGATCAATGTATAATTCTTTTAAAGAAACTTGGTAAGCTATTTACCTCCATCCCATCGTAAGTCAGTGAGTTCCACAAACGATATATTGCTTTTAAAAAAAGCTTATTTATACCATTCTAAATGTTTAAAATTCATAGAGTAAAAGAAAAAGGTAACATTGTGACATGTTTATTTCAAAGGGAATAAAGCTTTAAGGATACAGTTTCCACATCTTTAAGGTATTATAGGATAGTTTAAAAACAAAACAAGAAATGGATCTATGAACATACTGGTAACACTTTTTAAGGTTCCCAAATGCATATTTAAATTAGATTGGGTATTACAGTTATGGTACGTTAAACACTAATCAATTATTAAATTCTCAAAACTTATTTTATCAGTGTGGTAGACATTACATTTTATATGACCAAGGTATTTAGCTCAATAGATACATTTTACGCTTCAATTAGTGCTCATTTATTGCAAAATAATGGGCCGTATCCTGTTGTTGCTATGGATGTGGAAATCCTATTGTAGTCACCGGGAATAAAAAAATCGTTATTCGGGTATGTTTTAGTCACTTCCAATTGAATCTAGGTTTCATAACTAACTTTGCACGTGTCCTCATTTGGAGGGTTATATGACTCATTTTTAGACCCAAATTTACCTGAGCTCTCTTACATTATCATTATTTGTATTATCGTAGTCCCAACGGAGATTGAACTCGGAAGATTGGACAGAATGAAGAATCAAGCCCAGAGAGTTTTGGAACGGGGGTAGCAAGCTCTGTGCTAGGTATCTCTGCAAGTGGGTTGGATGGGAATGACTCTTCATTTTATCCTCATCCCAGACTGCAGTGACTTCAGAGGTGCTCCATAGGAACTACTTCAGCTCACACTTCCCTTTTCTAGCAATACTTGGGTTCAGAATTGTTAGTGGCCTTCTCCCATGAGCCAATGGGCCTGCTCCTACTCCCACTGAAGTCAATGGGCATATTACCATTAACTCTTGTAAGAGCAGGATTGGGTCCAATATGCTTAGGAATCATTTAGCAGATTTGCTGCTTTGCAAGGTTCTATCCTGCAAGGTGCTGAGCGTTCCTGTGGAGGTGAGCACTCTTGTCTTCCTTTACTTCAATGGGATTTGTGGGGGCTCGGTACATGGGAAGACCGAGCCCTACAATAATAGCATCTAACATTTAAGTAAACACTTCCTCATTTTTCAGTTCAATAAGGCATCATATAATAATGAGTGCTCTCCTAATTATCTGCTAGTTCTAAGTCATAACAAAATGTCCTATCTGGAAGTGGAACAGGAAGGCAAGGGAAGGAAGTTCATAGTACCTTTTAATTTGTGCTGTTGGCATCAGTGTCCCTTGTTTTATCAGCTGACCTTCTCTTTAGATGCCTGCTTTTTCTCTAATATCCTGATGTGCCACCTTTGTAGCAAGGGGAATAAGAGCCTGCCCTCTATTGAAGAAACCAGATACAAGGAAAAGCAAAATAGATTCACCCCCCGCCCCCCAAATTCCTGCCATACCTCAATTGCATGTTTCTAAATGAACATTAGAGATTTCTTTTCACTCCAGTTCTATCCAGGGCTTCTGGTGAGTCTTTATGCCCCAGTCATATATCCCCCCCCCCAAGGTATAAACGGGTATATAATATGGGTTTGACCACCCACATGTCCAGTATGGTTAATGAGAGCTTCAGGTGTTCAGCACCTCTGAAAAGAAGGGTGTGGGGGAGAATGGGGGGGAGGAGGGGGGAGCGCATGCATGCACACTGGATAGTGCTAATCCCCCCCCACCCATAGATTTTGTTAATAAATCCATTTTAATTGTTCTTAAGCCACATGTAACCTTTCATCTGCTTTGGCTATACTGGTAAAATTGCACCGAGGACTGAACATAAAAGCATCTGAAATAAGGATCTAGATTGTAAAGACTCTATCTCTCCAACCCAACCCAGTTACTACTTTTTCCCTTTGTAAATCTTTCTAATTTGGTTCAAACAATTGGAATGAAGGTTTCTGAAGTTTTAAAAGCTAACCTGAAAGTGGGGTCTGATCCTGAAAGGTGCTGAATACCCACAATTCCCACTGCTTTATGCAGGAGGCGAAGTAGCACAACATCTCGCAGGATTGGACCCTTTAATATGGCAAGTGTTCTTTGCAGTTCGGTGGCAATATGCAGACTGCTCAACCATCTCCTCTTTTAAACTTTCTGCTGTTGGAAGCACCTGTACAGATTGCAGTCACATGGGAATGACAGTATATACTTAGGCTTTAGGCATGTCACATAATATCCCTGTTCCCCACCTATAAAATCATTTTTCCCACCCTTTGTCTGTTTTGTATATTTAGACTGTAAATTCTCAGAAGCAGGGACTTTCTCTTACCAAGAGTTTGTCAATTGCCTAATGGGGCCCTGATCTCAACTGGAGTCTCTAGGTGCTACCATAATATTAATAATAATAATACTTTGCATTTTATATCATGCTTTTAATCTTCAAAGCTCTTTCCCAACAGTATTTAATGCTGGTAGCATTCCTGTGAGGTAAGTAAGTATTATCCCCATTTTGTATCTGGGGAAACTAGGAAGATGTGGATACATTCGCATGAGGTCACACAGCAAATCAGTGTCAATCTGGGATTAGAACACAAGATTTGACTAGCTCCCAGCACCATGCTCAGCCTACTAGCCTAGACCATCTTGCCTGCCCATTGATTTAGCAATGTTCCTCTTATAATTATGTGTCTGGAGCTATAAATCTGTCAGGTCTTCCCTTTCATTTTAAATCTTCCATTTGATACTTATGTTATAATTAACAATGGTCCTGGTCCTGCAACGTGCTTAGTGCTTGTGAGGTGCTGCGTGCCTGCAGCTTAGCGGCGGCTCCAGGCACCAGCGCCGTAAGTGCATGCCTGGGGTGGCAAGCCGCGGGGGGCGGCGTGTCAGTTGCTGTGAAGGCGGCAATCAGGCGGCCTCCGGCGGCATGCCTGCGGGAGGTTCTCTGGCGGCCGGTCCCACGGTTTCAGCGGCAATTCGGCGGCAAGTACGCCAAAGCCGCAGGACCGGCAGACCACCCTCAGAAACGCCGCCGAATCCACGGGACCGCAGACCACCCACAAGCATGCCGCTTGACTGCCGTGCTTGGGGCGGCAAAAAAAAATAGAGCCGCTCCTGCTGCAGCTCCCATTGAAGTTAACAGGAGCTGAAGGCATGGCAGCATCCTGGCAAGAAGAAGGTAGGAGAAATGACCTGTAGTTATCACAAAACTGGTCTTGTTTCACCCAGTACCCACCTGTTCTGTCTATTTTTCAATTCCCGTGTTACGAAGGGTGCCTTCCACTGAAGGACAATATATATTCCTAAAGTCAAAGCAAACTTTGTTCTTCTTTACATTGAACTTCCTCTGTTGTAAAACTTCCTTTTTGGGAAACCACAGTTAGGGCAGGAATCGCTATTTTGCTTCAATGTACCTAGAGCTCAAGCAGATGGTTGTCACAATTTACTGTAGCCACAAGGCTTTGCACACAAACTTGTCTGCCAGAAAGCCATAATCTTTTGGCCTTTCCCCTCTGTCTCTAGGGCACTCAGCTGGCTTTTTCAGAAACTAGATCAAATAAACAAGTCCCAAAACATACATGTTTTGTCCCTTCTGTGTCTCCAGATGCATCATCGCTAGTGAAAGGTTCTGCCCTCCCAGAGAGGAGAGTTAAAAAATCAATTACTGAGGACAGAATGAACATGCCCAGCTTCGTAAGAATTTGTCTTCCCACTCCCACGAGGAGAAAGGATTGTTGTTGTTAGTAAGCAGGACAATGCCCTGCTGACTGTCAAGGCTTAATGAGCTCAGTCATTGCAGCAGGCATCACCTTTGTTTTCTCTAGGCTGTCAATGCCATTGGGATGTTAGGTCTCTGTCTACCCTACTGGGGTGTTGTAAAGATAAACTACAACACCCCAAAATGTCCTTAAGCAGTCCTATGTGAAGTCTTTCCTTGAAGAACTCTGTAAGATTTCTGCACATCCTTGTGAGTACGTTCCATAACATAGGAACAGGTACACTGATTGATTCGGAGCCGAGGTCCATCTTTCCAGTGTCCCACTGCTAACAGTGGCCAGCACCAGATGCATCACAGGAAGGTGCAAAAAACCCATCTTGCACTAAATCTGTGTGGGATAATCTGCCATCCGGTTAAGGATTAGGTGACACTAAGCATTGGAGTTTGTGTTTAAACCCTGAAGAATGAGGTTTAATATCTCTCTTCCAAAATTCATCAGCATTAATTATTGTAACTCTGGATATTCTTGTTATCCATATAAATATCCAGTCCTTTTTTGCATCTTGCTGAGTTTTAGGCTTCAATGACATCTTGTGGCAGTGAGTTCCACAGTTTATTCACACATTGTGTGAAAAATACATATCCTTCTATGGATTTTGAATTTGCCACCTTTTCATTGACCGTCCCTATGTTCTGATATTATGAGACAATGTCTTACATAATAATACTTGTGTGAAGTGTTGTTGTAGCCAGATTGGTGGGTGAAGTAATAGCTTTTATTGGACCAACTTGTGTCTCTCACCAACAGAAGTTGGTCCAGTAAAAGATCGTGATACTCGGCACTTAAAATATATTGATGGATATCATCATACCATTTTACAGAATGGGAAAACAGGCTGTGTGCCTTTTCAAGGTCATGCAGGCAGGCAGAAGCAGTGTCAGGAATAGAACCTAGATCAATTGACCTCCCTTTGTGTTCAGCCTTGCCTCACTGGCAGCTTTACATATCATAATGTATATTCATTCCTATATATTAAAAACAAAAATTCCATTCAACTTTCCTATGCTTGTGTAAGCAGAGTTAAAAGAATATGGAGAGATCATATAAAATGTGAAATTCCATTCAGTGTATGTACACCTGCATGCTCAGTGTCAATGGAACACTGGGAGATGATTAGTGAAAATCCTGCTATTGTAAAACAACAATCAGTGCACACAGGCAAAGTAGTCTTTTTTTTTTTTTTTAAAGCCCTTGTACATGGCCAAATCAAAACCAATTTTCCCAGGACCACATCCCACTGAGTTCTGCAGATACTGAGACTATGTCCCTGTGTCTACAGATAGGTATTTCAAATCGATTTGACCCCATATTTCAGCGTTCTACTGAAACTACAGAGACTCTAGAATTTCATCTTTTCTTTTTTACTTTTTTAAGTTGCAAACATTTAAAAATAAAACCAAAACTGTACAGCCATTCCTTCCCTGCCCACTCGTTGTCCTCAATAATGCCTGTGCCATTTTTTTCCTCAAACTTGCCCCCCAAAATTCGCTCTCCAGCCGAGCATAAATGTGGATGATTTCAGCCCCAAATGGAAATGTCTGAGAAAGATATGGAAAGGAAATGCTTGAGCATTAACCCAGAGGAGTCTCTCTCTGCACTCTGCCTGTAATGACGACGATGCTTGCCAAGTGGTTTGAATAAGTGAAGTGAGCCTCCACCAATGCTACCCTGTCCCTCTTGTGCAGTGACTGCCCACAGTAGCAGTCCCCAGACCCTCCCGAGCACAGGGACTACTTCTTGCTTGTGCCCTCTGGGCTGTTGCCAACCCAAAGAGCTGGCGATACAGAGTTTGCTCGCTAATTAGGGGAATGTATGTTGCACTCCCTGCATAAACATGTGCTCCAGAATACCTCTGCATAGCTCTCAACACGGGGCTGTAACCGAGGGAGCTATGTACGGGTGGTGTCATATACTAAAAGTGTGTGTGTCAGAAAGAGGTGGGTGGTGGTGGTGGTGGTGAGAGCTGGCAGAGGGCATGTGCCTGACAGCGTTTCACTTGGGAATATAGAAAAAGCCTGCTGTTACGTTGTGTATTGTAAATGGATGTCACACTCCTCCTCCTCTGGGGAAATCAGAGAACTCTGACTCTTTTTTTAGCTTGTGGACGGCAGGGAGTGGGGGTGCCACTTCCAAACTGCTACAAATTATAGATCTAACAACTTGTCCTCCTACCCACTCACAAACACATCACACAGACCTGCTATTGTTGTTGTCTCTGAAGGCTGGCAAGCAACCGAAGATCCTACTTGTGTTTCCAAAGTTCAAAACTAATATCTAGGCTGAGGAGGCTGGGGGTGAGTTATCTGTGTTAGTAGCCGTCTCACACTCTTGGAAGCTGTAATTTGGGTGAGCTCACTCTGTGCTTCTGGTAGGACAATGTGTCATGCTGGTCTGAAATGTGGCCAGTGCAACCAAGTGTACATAGCTGCTGTATTCTGGCAATGGGTACCAGACATTCAGCATTGACTATAAAACATGCATGTCTAGTACATGCATTACATTTGCTATAATAACATAATAGGACAACACGAAACCACAGTAATGGACACAATAGAGGAACCTGGACAGAAGAGAATAGAAACTCCCAAATCCCACAAATCTTCCAAATCAGAAACCAATATTTCATAGTTTATTGTATATCATAATTCTCGCAGACAAACACAAAACTGTCTGCCTGTTTAATTGTGGTGGCTTCAGTCCAGAATTGGGGAAACAGCAACAAAAATTGTAAGCAAAAGTTTTGGCTTCATCTCCCCCAACCCTGTGATATAGTGTGAACCATTCTGCTAGCAAAGCTCTGTTCCTGTGAATATTCATAGAAAGAAAATTTTGTTTCTGCAGCTGCGATTAGTCACAAATTAATCAAGGCCCGATCATGCAAAGCACAAGCATATGTGTAACTTTGCTCATGTGATAGTTCCACTGAAGTCAAAATAGGACTCCAGGGGGACTTAAGTGGCACAGGGATCTTAGGTAAGCTCCTCACAGTGGTGCATTTTTCCTTAATAGTGCATTGTCTTTCTGTTGTAAAGCTAAACACAAAGAAAAGAAGGTTCAGAAATATTTCCACTTTGCAATGTCAAGTCTTGAGACCACTCTTTGGTGACTAGGGTTCAGGGACTTGGGTCTCTCTATTGGTGACTTCTTCAGAATAAAGCATAGTTGGAGAAATCAGCACTTGGCTATGTTCTTTAATATAAGGATTTGCACGTATGTATTCATTTTAGATTTAATAAAAATGGTTATGCTGCATATTAAGTAGATCTGGCCAGGAATTGGATTTTTTATCTTGTAGGAAATTCCATGATTTCCAAATTTTTTGTGGTCCAAAACAAAACCAAACATTACAAAATTTCCTGTGAAACAAAATTCCAAAACCCCATTTTTGATAATTTTGATTGAATTGTTTTATTCTGATTTAAAATCCAATTAGTTCCAATTTTGATCTTTAAAAAATATTTTTAATTAAAAAAATTAGATTTGGAACAAAAAATCAAAATGTTTCCATTCCAAATGTTATCAAAGTGCTTGACTTCATTTTATTTCAAAATTGACATTTTTTTAAAAGATTCTATTTCAATGAAAATGTCATTTTTTAATTGAAAAGCTGTTTTGACAAAAAATTTGACCAGTCTTTAATATTAAACATATATCAATTGATTCCTATATATTATATATATATGAGTCTTAGCAGCAGCCGGATGACAGGTGTGTGTGTGTGTGTGTGTGTGTGTGTATTAAAGAGTTATTGAACCTCACAAATATTTTAATAATCAACTATTGTATGTTACACAAAATAACAACAATCTTTTCAATCTATCTTCAGTGGACATTTGGGAATGTAATGTAAACCATATGGAGGTCAGTTCAGAATAGAATTGGTATAGGTTGGCATCTGTCCAGAAGGGAGTGCATTATTGTAAAATGAAATGTAAATAATACTCCCTTGAGAAAGCATGTTGGAGATTGTTAAAGTGGAACGAAAATAGGATATTGTGCAGTCAAGATGGGCAGAGGTGATCTTGATTTTCTTCTGGATATTTAAAGTAACATGTATATACTGCAACAGATCCATAGCCAGTGGCTCTCTGTTGCTTCAGAATTGCCACATGCTGCATAGCTTGGCTTCTTGGGACTTTATGACAGCAGCAGAGCAGAACTCAAAAGCAAATAAAAAGAACACCAAATTTATTATTTTTTAAATATCATGATTTTTAAGCCAATCTCTTGATTTTGGGGGGGGGGGGCGAAGAGGGGCTGACTCTCGATTTTTGAACACTTGGGGTTGGCTCCATTAGTTGTTAACAATAGAGGGCCTATGCCACTCATTTGAGCAGGTCTCATTCCAGCCAGTAGAGGGCAGCGTGCACACCCCCATCCACATTCAAGTACTTAATTTGGCAAGAGAAAGGCCAGTGGTGCAGGTCACGTGGCTGAGAGCATTGCTGTTGTAGCACCTGGGTTCTGCTCTGCGTGTTGGGTCTTCAATGTGCTGAAACTGCAGCAGCTGAAGCTCCTCCTCCTCACTATGCCAGAGACTGGGAAGTGGGACAGACAGACGGACTTGAAGCTTGCCAGCAGGGAGGGGTGAGGAGTGGGGATTGGGATGACGGACGCTGGGGCTTCTTGGTGGGGATTGTAGGGAAGCTCTCTCGAGGGAGGGAGTAGATGTAGAGGCCAATGGGCCTGGATGATGGGATGGACATTGAGAGGGGAAGAACCCTAGGACCAGATAAACCTAGGTCAGGCTCCTACTTCAGTGCCAGATGTCTTTTTTTCTCTTTCTACTTTTTGGCTTCTTTCTTTCCCCCGCTTACGGAAAAGAGCCCTGCCTTCAATAGCATTATCTTCCGTCCCCTTTTAAAGACAAATAAAACAATAATATAAGTTGTTGGCCATTCTTCCTTCATTCCCTGAGAAAGCAAGTTCTAACCAGGCCCTGGAGATGACTAGCATGACAAGCTGACTTTGTTTCTTTGATTGTATCATTTCTTAATTATTTTGGAGGGGTTTGTTTGGGCAAACCTTAAAAATCCCCCTCACTAGCAGGGAAGTTTGCCCACAGGAAAAAGAGGGGGGAAAAAAAGCAACTGACTTTGTTCAAAACGTTTCTGGAGAATTTAATGCAGGCAACCCCTCTCAAGCTCATCGTCAGCACCCCTACTACAAAAATTGTTCCAGTACCCCTACTTACTAGGGTTGCCAGGTGTCTGGTTTTTTATCAGAACACCTGCTCGAAAAGGGACCCTGGAAGCTCTGGTCAGCACCGCTGACTGGGCGTTAAAAGTCCAGTTGGCGTGGGGTTGGCAGGCTCCCTACCTGGCTCTGTGAGGCTTCCGGAAGCATTGATGTGTCTCTTGGGTCCCAGGCAGAGGGATGACCACGGGGGCTCCGTGCGCTGCCCCAGCCCCAAATGCCAGCTCCACAGCTCCCATTGGCTGAGAACAACAGCCAATGGGAGCTGCAGGGGCAGTGCCTGTGGGTGGAGGCAGCGCGCAGAGCCTCCTGGCCGCGCCTCTGCCTAGGAGCCGAGGGTCATGTCACCCCCCCGCCCCAGCCCTGAGTCCCCTCCCACACCCAAACTCTCTCCTGGAGCCTGCACCCCCTCCCATGACCCAACTCCCTGCCTCAAGCCCTGTCCCGCATCCAAACTTCCTCCCAGAGCCTGCACCCTGCACTCCCTCCCATGCCCCAACCCTCTGCCCCAGCCCTGAGCACCCTCCTGCACCCAAACCCCTCAATTCTGGCCGCATTCCAGAGCCTGCACCCTCAGCTCAGAGCCTGTACCCCTCCCACACTCCAACCCCCTGCCTCAGCCTGGAGCCCCCTCCCATACTCAAACCCCTCGGCCCCAGCCTGGAGCCTCCTCCTGTGCCCCAAACTCCTTGGCCCCAGCCCAACCCCAGAGTCCACACCCCGGCCCAAAGTCAATACCTCCTCCCACACCCCAATCCCCTGCCTCAGCCCGGAACTCCTTCCCATACTCCGAACCCCTCGGCCCCACTCGCCCACCCCAGAGCCCCTTCCTACACCTCAAACGCCTCATCCCTGGCCCTACCCCAGAGCCTGCACCTCCAACTGACACCCTCACCCCCTCGTACACTCCAACCCCCTTTCCCAGCCTGGTGAAAATGAGCGAGTGAGTGAGGGTGGGGAGAGTGAGCAACAGAAGGAGGGAGAATGGAGTGAGCGGGAATGGAGCCTCAGAGAAGGGGTGGGGCAAAGGCAGGGTCTCGGGGAAGAGGCAGAGAAAGGGGTGGGGCAAGTGTGTTCGGTTTTGTGTAATTAGAAAGTTGGCAACCCTACTGCTCGCATACTTCTGGGGATCTGGGCCACAATGCATTCTCCCATCCCTAAAATTCTTGTCGCAGTCAAGAAGGGGATTGAATGTGATTTAAATTAAAATGTAGAGAGACCAGCTCATGAGGTTTTGTCACTGTTGAACCCAAACCCTGAAATCTCTCTGTCATTTGGCCTCACACCTAGGCTGTAAACTCAGTCTAAACTCAATCCACTGCAAACATCTCTGGCGTAGTCCATAACTGTCTACCTCACATTTCTTACACTATACTGAAGCCATTGCTGCTCTGTGCATAGGATGACCAGATGTCCCAATTTTATAGGCACAGTCCCAATATTCGGGTTTTTTTCTTATATAGGTGCCTATTGTCCCCCACTCCCAGTCCAGTTTTCAGCTGTGTTGTGAACTTTTCTCGGACGTCATCTTCAGAACTGCAGCCCTTCCGTCAGGCCTGGGGATGGGTTGTACTAATTGCACTAATACCCAAAGCTTGGGATAGGAAGTAGAGATGAGGGGACTTGTTAGTTTTTCTTCTTGCCAGCCTCTTCCTTTTCCTGTCTGTTAAGGCCCCATTTCTTTCTCTATTTTCTGCCTCCAGTCATTTTTTCCCCCTTTGTGCACAGAAGAATTACAAAATATCCCTCTGGAACTGCCTAACAAAGCCTTAACCTATACCAACAACCTTTATTAGGAAAAGAACAGGTTTCCAAGCAGCAACAGACACGAGCAGCTGTCTAACCAGCTTCTGCAAGCTAGTCTCCGCTCTCCTCAGCAATTCTTTGCACAGGTCTGACCACAGACTTCAGTTACCTAATTAAACCCAGATGCAAATGAGAGCATTATTTGCAACAATATATCACCGCTTATGGTTCCCAGGTGTTTCTAGCTAACAGGAGCACAACAATTCTTATATTAATGGCTCAGGCTTCTGTCTAAAATGGAAGATTGGCCACTGAAGGAAGCATATTTTTAAAAGTTGACTGAAAAAGTACAGTTCCTGACCCATTGGTGGAAAAGCTCTGAGTGGGAGTGTTGTAATGGGGTAAAGCCCCCTAAATCAGCATTGAGGTACAGTTTATAGTATAATGGGAGTTAAACTGACTCAAATGTATCCTTATTCCACTGCATTAAGAGACCAGAGATTCAGCTATCTGTTCCTAAGTGTTTCTTTTAACCTGTTACTGTTATGGACAGTGACAGAGTCTGAGTTCAATTTTCCAACAATTGATCCTTACAAATTAGGGAGACTTGGAGAATTATATACAAATGATCTTATATCAGTTTAATAAATAAAAACAGGAGAGAGAGAGAGAGAGAGAGAGAGAGAGATGTTCATATGGTTGAAAAATATACTGTATTTGGCAAGATTGTAACATAGTTTCTCTGACTGGCATAGACAGGTTACATTTTCTGGACATCATGTGATAATCATGCCCTAAACCCACACCATGTAAGCTATATCATGGCTTGGTCCTTGGAAAAAAAATCGATGTCCAGGCTGGTAAGGGAAACTGCTCTAGAACCTTGTTAACAACAGGTTGTTCTGCTAGCACAATTTACTGATCGTGGAGTATGCCATCGAGAAAATGAAAGGTTGGAGTATCTGATTTTGAAAGCAGGCCTCAGCCTGATGCCTGTTTTTGTGGCTGCAGTAACATGCCAACACAACTGATGTCACTCAGGATCTGTCTACAGTGCAATCGGAAGTGTGTTTGTAGGCCTTTCTGTGCTAGCTTTCATCTGGCATAACTAAAAATAGCAGTGTAGATGTGATGGTGTTGGCTTCAGCCACCTACCCAGAGTTCCCTTGTACAGCCCACACCGAAGCCTGTGCCACCACAGATTCATTACTATTGGCTAGAATAGCTAAATATATCAAGCTAGATTAAAGCTAGTGTGGGTATGCCTTCCTGAGCTGCAATGACACCTCTGATAGCCAGGGGTAGACATACCCTTTGATGTCCATCTCCCTGACTGAGGATTGCATTAAAAACTAAATTGTGAGAACAAAATTAAAATTAAGCTTGAAAGGTACACAAAGGGAAGGCAGGTTTTTATAGCATGGCTGAGAGAGCAGCAGAAACACTATTTGTTTGGCTACTCTAATCGGCTGCCCCAGGCTATTGGAATCAGGAGTTCAGGGGGGAGAGAAATAGAAGAAGCAGAGAGTTACTCAAGAGGGAGGAGAGGGTCCATCATGCTGGAGGGTCAATCAAAGCCCAGGAGTGTGCATTCAGTTCACACACAAACGGAGCAGTTTGCAAAGGATGGAGCTTATTTTGGTTTTCACAGCTGCCCACTCTCATGCTGAGGGAACGGTAGGTCTCTTTATAGGCATTTCTTTTAAAGATAAAGAATGTCAGAATTTTCTCTTGCTAGCCAGCTGGCAACATTCTCCCTATGCTTGTATGCTGGTCATTGCTGAATTCTGAAGCAGTTTTCCTTCCATTGCTCCTCCTTGTGTACACTAAAGGAATTGACATGTTCCCAGAAACACCCAAATAGGACCCAACACTTCCTCATCTCTCTGACTATTGTTTAACTAGCTCTGATGTGTTTTCTGAGTTAGGTTTCTTGCCACTTTGAAGTAATTTTCACTGATTTCTGTTTCCTAGTGGCTTTAAGCCTATGTGCTGTAGTTGCAAATGTGTTTTTTTTTCCTCCCTTCTCTGCTGTCATGAGCATGACCTCTCAGACCATGATGGGTTTCATTTTCACCAGAGATACCTTCAGTTTCTGCGGTGGGAACTGGAGTCTCTCATCAGGGGGTTGATTCTGCTAGCTGCTGAGTGCCCTCAACTCCCTTTGATGTCAGGTAGCATCTTGCAGTTCCCTTGTTGTACATGCATAACCAGGGCAATGAGCAAGCAAAGATAAGGAGTTATTTTCTGGTTGTCTCACTGGATCAGATTTTGCGTTTGATTACACGCGTGCCCTTTAATAAAGCTGCATGGGGATAATGGGGACAGAATGTGGCCCTTTTTCTAACAGACATGAACAAAAAGTTTGAATACTAAGGATCTGAGGTGTTTAAGCAAATCGAAGAAAAAGGATTGGCAGCTAGTGATAATCATTTAGTGATTTTTTTTTTTTACTGACATCAGGACTCATTGGGCATTTCTTGGGAAACTGAATATATCTAATCAGTAGCTACCACTAGATAGTAAGACGTTTCCATAAAAACTTGGCAGGAAAATAGGAGACTAATAGCCACACTTTCAAAAATCTTAGCAGAAGGTGCTAAAATAAATAAAGAGATCCTGTCTCCTAGAACTGGAAGGGACCTTGAAAGGTCATCAAGTCCAGTCCCCTGCCTTCACTAGCAGGATCCCCCTCAAGGATTGAACTCACAACCCTGGGTTTAGGAAGCCAATGCTCAAACCCCTGAGCTATCCCTCTTTAGAGCTTTAGCACTTTAGGAAGCTTTGGTTTGGGCATGAGGTGAGCATGTATATTTTTGCTTGGATGGACTGTCAATTTCAGCAGTACATACAATTGCTATTAGGCTTTAATGCAGGAGAAAGAAAAGTGTAATGAGTCCTTTTTGAAGTGCCACTTTCTGCGCAGTTTTCCTTGGTTCTTGTGCACTGCTTTGGACCTTTTGCAGTTACTCCTGTGAAATTCCACATAATGTTTTTCTTTAAAGGGGGGAAGCCCCCTTTTTATAGGGAAAATGTGCGGAAATGCACTATGAAGAGTGATCAATTTTCTGTCTGCAAAAGGGGCAGAGTGCCTACAGCTCCCATTGACTTTGGACAGAGCTGTCTCTAGGGTACAGCGAATCACGGCACCCCGTGCTTTGGGGGGGCCTGCAGGAGGCGGACAGGGAGGTGAGGCTGGCAAGCGAGTGAGGTGAGGAGGCGAAGGGGTGGTGGTGAGGGGCAGGCATGCAGGGGGGGTGAGGAGGAGCCCCCTCTAACAGATCCTCCCCCAATGCCTCCTGCCCACCGGCGGGCCCCACCTGCGGGATCAGTGCCTCCCCCTCCCTCTCAGCGCCTACCATAGATCAGATGTTTTGCCTGCAGTGTCAGGAGATGCTGGGGGGAGGGAGGTGAGAGGAGTAAGGGCACAGCATGCTCGAGGGGGAGGGGGACAGAACTGGGTGGGGAGGAGGCAGGATGGGGAGGGAAGAGGTGGGGTGGGGCAGGGGTGGGAAGAAGCCGGGCAGGGGTGGGGCCTTGGGGGAAGGGGTGGAATGGGGGCAGGGCCTGGGTGCTCCCCCCGGCAGATTAGAAACTCAGCGCCTATGTCCCGGGCCCCGCGCCTCCCTAGGGACAGGGCATCCAAAAATCACACTGCCTACCTTTAGGTGCCTAACTTTAAGCACCCAGGTTTGAAAATTTGGGCTCAAGTTCCTTTCTGGAGCAGCACAAATACTGCAACAAATTTTCCAGGAAAATTATTGTCACGCTGTCTGGAGTGACTCACACCTGTGAGTGCCTACCTCAGGCAGACTGTCAAAAACAGGGCAGACACCCCAAACTGGTGATATGTTCTATAATTAGATTTCACCAAGCCAGTAACAAATGTGAATTCCTGGATCACATAACAGTCTTACTATGGAGTCACAGACTCTCCAGTCTATCTTGCCACCCCGGCAAGCTGGACTTAGTGATAAATGGTCACTTAAACCAAAAATCACAACTATTCAGGTTGCTTCCAGTCCCAAGAGACCAGTCACTTACCTCAGATCAGTTTGTGTCTTAGATCACACAACCAAGACAATGCCTGCAGCCAATTCTGTAATAAACTACCTAAAGATTTATTAACTAGGAAACAGAAATAAGAGAATCATTTACAGGTTAAAGCAAGCAAACATACGCACACAAATGAGTTACCATCTATTACTCCTAAAGATGACATAGGTGGTAATCTGTCAATTCAAAATGTCTTTCTGGGGAGACCCAGGGCTAACCTCGGGGGATCTCTGCCTTCATTCAATGTCTCTGCCCCTATGAGAGTTCAAACAGCAAAGAGACAACACACTGTCTTGTGACTCTGTTTTATGTTCGCATTCGGCCTTCCAGGCCACAAGATGAGCTTCATTGCATGTAGCATTTCCAAGGTGCGATAGGCCCATTCACCAAGCCTTGTTCTGTGCTGTTTCTTAATGGCCCGTTTAATCTGGATAGGTCTCCTTAATGGGTGAGTGCGGGGGGACGATTCCTCTGCCTGGGTTCACAAGATCAGAGCAAACATGTTCAAAGTTGTTATAAAGCAAAACTTCCCTATTTCCTTATAGCATGGAATACCAGCATGACAAGTGAGATTAATGCATGCAGCAACATACAAGCATTTCTGAGAGTCTAAACCAGTGGTCCCCAAACTGTGGGGTGTGCCCCCCAAGGGGGTGGGAAGGAGCGTTCAGGAGGAGTATGTGACAGGGTCCGGGCCAGCCCGCATAGGAGGTGGGGAAGGAGTGCCACCCAGCCCTGCTCTGCCCCCAGCTCCACTCTGGTCCTGGCCCCAGCCCCAGCTGCAGCTCCGCTCCACCCCCAGCACAGCTCTGCCCTCATTCCTTCTCTGCCCCCAGGCCAGCTCTGCCTCAAGCCCCAGCTCCTCCCCCATCCCCAATTCTGCCCCCAACTCCATCTTCAGCCCAGGCTCCTCTGCTGAGCCAACTGTGCAGTAATGCGGGGGCTGGGAGGAGTGCGGACAGATTTCATTACTAGTAAGAAGGGGAGTGATAGGAAAAGTTTGGGTACCACTGCTCTAACACTACATATATTCTTATAAGACTCATACCTATTTTGAATAAAACTAACATACAGGTGAGCTGGTTAGATTTCCAGCTATGAGTTTGTCAATTCTTAGCTAATGCCTATGGCCTTGGCCAGAGTTGGCATGTGGTTTACCAGTGTCACAATTATCAATTCACTTCAACCCAGTCACACAACTTTTGTGCGCCCTCTCCGTTAATGATAATGAATAAGTTCGCTGGCAGGAACGTTTGTGGAACCAACAAAATATTAGAGACTATTCAGGGACACCAGCTGTTGAAGGTCTAAGTATTCACATGGGAAAACTCATTCCAAGACGTAAGGAATTATCCAGGCAGGAAGTAGAAACAGCAAGGAGCCTGGGCTATACCATCAGACCTGGAAACCTGGGTATGTACTCCAGCTGTGACCTAACATAGAGTGTCATGGGACCTTTAAATGTTCACACATCATGCCCTGGCTTCACTGCCAATGTTGTTTGTACATCAAAGGTAGCTCAGGCATGTCTACATATGCTGCAATCACCCCTTTGATTTAAACATAGACATACCCTTTGACTCTGCAAAACACCTAGCACAAAGGGATGCAGATCTTGGTTGCTACTTTAATAGTAGGAATAATAATTTTTGAATAAATTATTTGCTCATCTATAGTCATGATGTGTGAACATTTAAAGGTCCCATGACACTCTGTGTAAGGGTAAAGCTTGCAGTGATGTTCTTAGCCTAAATGTCCTCTACCTGTACTCTTCTGCACTGTACTTTGCACTGTTTCACGCCTCCTTCCTAGGGCAGAATGGCTGCATTTCACTGATACTATATTATTTGGGGAGCATATTTGGATGAAAGGTATTATCTACATTTAAAAGGTGATTTTCATGTGGCTACAGCTAAGTGTGGTGGGGTTAGTGATTATATTCAGCATTCTATAAGCTGATCCATAGAAACAAAGCTGATTTATCATCTCATCTCTCTAATCTAGCACTGGGCAAATGTTTTAAGAGGAAGACCTAGTCCACTCAAAGCAGTTGTATTCACATAGGAAAAACCCCAATTTAACATTACGATTTAGGTTCAGCACTTATTCTGTAAACATCACAATCTCATTGCACTAGGAGGATGTCTGAGTTGTGATACATTGTGTACAAATTATGTACATTGTTTCACCTACCTAGTCTGATGGGGCCTCATTCCTGGAGCATGTGGTGGAGTTCCGGCTCAGTTTGAGGTTTGCTGAAATTAATAATGAATATCCAAATTTCTTCTGGTTCATTTTACTTTAGCTAAAAAGGGTCTGATCCATCTCTCTTTGGGCCAACTGTTGCCCACCCTTACTTAGAGGAGTACTGTACTCTCCCAGTTGTCTCATTTTCTTCAATATAAATAAATGCAGAGTAACACTACTCAGCCTGAGTAAAATCCGACCCATTAAAACAATGGCAATGCTCCCATTGACTAATGGAAGCAGAACCGGAGCCAGAGTGAACATTTTGCTTCTTCAACTACTACTAAAAAACGCAGAACAATGTCTGTTAGGTTAACCTGAAATGGGAAAATGTTTTACAGGGTTTTCCTTGACGCCAAACAGAGATGTAATATGCTGAATCACTGTGTTTTAGGAAAAACAATGAGGAGCCCTAGGAAAGACTCCTCGTTGTTTTTGCTAGACTAACATGGCTACCACTCTGAAACCTGTGTTTAGGAAATGACTTTCCTTGGTATAGCATTTTGGCACATGTGCTGGATTTCTGGTTCAAGTCTGAGCCCATCTATAATAATGGGAGACCCCCTTCCTCGGCAGAGAAGATGGTTCCCGGACATCTGCTGCACTTATGCCTTCCTCGGGCAGGTGGGTATAGGGAAGTGTGAGATGAGTCATTCCCTAAGTACATGCTCTGGTATTATGAGATCATACAAAATTCTTGTAATCAGCATATCTTCAGCAAAATTAGCTTCAATGGATAAAGTGAAACTGTCTCATCCTGTTTGAAAGACAAGTCACCTTTTCCTGTTTCTGATTCACTGAGTGTCAAAACAATGACATGGTCAAATCTGATAGTCCACAGGCTCAACAGGCCAGCCATCGTGGGCTGAATAGTGGGGTCAGTTTAAGGATGTCAGATTTTGCCAGTAGCTGTCTTTAAAAAGGAAGTAAGTTTCTTCTTGAATTCTTGTCGTCATCCCTGTGGGATCAGAAATGCTGGAGAATTTTCTTTTTACAGGGTAAGGATTCAGAAAGAGGTAGAGATCAGATGCTTTAAAATTTAGTGACTGCAGAGAAAAGCCTCTTAAAAAGTTGGTTAGTATCCGCCAGGCATAGTAGCAAAGGTGGTGATGGTGAGAAAGTCCTGGGGTTTGGGGAGAACGCTAAGTATAAGGTATCTAGGGTTAGAATTGGGCAAAAATCAGTGTCATTTATTCAACCCTCCGTCCTTCAAACTTGGAGATTTTAGGTAAAATGGGACCCAGATCCAGACACATCACCATCGTTTTGATTGTGCAAAACTAAAAGCATCCCAAATTTGCTCATCTTCATTCGGACACCACTTTTTGGAAGCACATTATCCTAGGAATAAAATGGAATAATGCACCATTGTTCCAGTGTGAGGATAGCTGAGTGATTTGAAAAGGCCAATTCTGAGAATTCAAACCCTAACTGTTAGAAGGTTCTTAAATACACAGCAAATACAATAAAAGGATGATAGAGGGAAACTGCACCCAATTTGCTCAGCAAAGTATACAAAGTCCACACAGGGCAATAAAAATAAATTGCTTATAACGTACGAACAATGAATTGCATTTGAAATCTAAGTGTAGGATATTAAAATATGCATAGTGGGTAGAGTTTTCAAAAGTGCTCAAGGAAAATTTTCAGTAGCACCTAAGTGAGTTAGGAGCTAAAATCTCATTTAAAGTCACTTAGGTGCATTTGGAAATGTTATCCACTCGTTCTTCTTGTGTTTGCTACTGTATGTCTCACTTATATCTTAAGGGGTGAATTTCATCTTTCTGAGTAAACACCTTTCCCTAACTTAGGATGGATTGTCCCCTACGGCAGAGGAACCTGGAGGGGTAGCTAAGAGTAGAGGAATCTCTCTCTTTCTCTTACATCTCCTCCTCCACTGACAATTTAAATTTCCTGTGGTTAAACCTGAGTGCCTTCTATTTCTTCCCAAATGTATTTGCATTTCCTCCATCTTCTGCCACTGTTAATACCCCATCCACCCTATCCTTCAGCCTCATAACCAATCATTGACTCCTTCCTTTCCTTCTCTCCACACATTCAGGTTATACCCAAACATTGACATTTTTTCTCCACATTTCAAAGATTCATCCTTTCCTCTTGAGCCTGACAGCTAAAACTCTTGTGTGTGCCTTGATATGGTGTCTTCTATCTCAGTTACTCTAAACTTTTCCTTTCTGGTCTCCTCAATGCCCCCACTAGCCTTCTGCCCTTCAATCCATCAGACATGTGACTGCTAAAATTAGCTTCCAGAGCACTTCCTGATCTGAACACTTTTAGTCCCTCCTTCCCCACTGCGGCAAGTTAAACGTTCTTGTTCTTGCTTACAAGCTAGCTTTGCTGCTTCCTACATATCTGACCTAGTCTCTTATCACATTACCCTTTATCCCCTCTGCTGGGTCAGTGATGCCAGCCTAGATACCCCATTTGTCTCATCTCCCATAACCATCTTAGGCCTTTCTTCATAGCACCCGCTATGCATAGGATAAAATGCGAAGTGCAACAGGGCCCTGATCCTCATTGGGGTTTTTGAGAACAACTGTAGTAATGGAGAGGATGAGGTTATAATTCCATTCCTAAAATAATAGGGCCAAAATGAATATGTGGTGTATTTAGCTAGACAATAATGATGACGCTGTCATGAATCAGATAGCACCTATAAATGACTATGGAGTTTATCAACAACCATTTTATGTTCAAGTACAGATTGTTACAGAAGGGATGGTCACACTGCACTGTGTCATGGATTCTTTACTTTTGTTTCCTGTTCTCTTAATCTAAAATAAAAATCATCAGACTAAAGTGCCTTTGTAAAGTAAGATTCATATCAAATTAATGTAAGTTGGTCTTTGTGTATAAAGAAATGGAACAATACTGAGGCTCAGTTTATATGGTATGTGTTTTAAACATAGGTGATGACATCTAATTTGAAATAGAAATGCACTAAGCTCTGAGCTTCATGATTACAAAGCACATTCATTCCAGGCAGAGAGGTTGGATTTTTAATTTTTGTGTGAAGTAGGAGGTTGGGATGAAGATGAATATTACAATCTTTTTGGTGTGTCTTTGAAATGGATGGGGTGTCTGCATACATTCTGTGGGCAGAATACTTGCCATTTAAACCTCTAGTGAAGGTGATATTTGCTTATTGCAATGCTCCAGAAGTGCAAAGGAACTCAGTAAAGCAGCACTTGTCAAAATGGAAGACACTTTCTATACATCTGGGTTATACTTTTAGGAGGTCTCTACTGCACATTTTTTCTCCAGGCACCATTTGAATGCTTAGTAATTCATTAATATGTAGGCTCCTGGGTTGTCTTCCTAATGTTTCATAAAGTAGTCATGATAATATAATGACTCTATTGAGGACATGTTGCTGTAAAAAGCTCTATTTTTCAGCCATAGGAAGATAGTCTGGGAAGGATGCAGACAGAAAGCTTAGTTTAAGCACCACTCAATGAAATCACATTTAATTATGAAGACCGTTTACTGTAATATCAGGGATTCTAAGCAAAAAGGCAGAGATTGCAGTTATTGCTCCATGTACTTCATGTAAGTAGATTGTTATAGGATCTTTAAATGCCAGGTGACAGTAATTCTGCTGATGCATTATGCTACTTAGCGTACATCTCCCTGGACATGAAAGAAAAGCCTGAAGTGCACAGCTGGGAATGGGAACAGTAAGGCCAATACCTACTTTACAAGGGCAGCAAAGTGCATGCCACTAAGACAGGCAGAGATCCTTGACAGTGCCCTAGTATTGAAAGGCAAGAGACTTGAGGAGCTGCTAGCTGCAATATGGATGGGGGGGCATTGTGAGTGTCAGGACATTTAAGGTGCTTCAGTTGGAGACTAAACTAGGACTCCTATCAGATACTGTAGATATTTCCTACAGTTACCAGTGCCTTGCAGTTGGAGCTGCCATGTAAAAAAATAGCTGCATAACAGCTGTAGCAATTGCTGTTTTTCTGCATTGAAGAAAAGAGTTCAGGCAGTGAGGATCTTGGGCCTGATCCTCCAATGTCTTGCACCTTGTGTAGCGTAAAGTGAGTGCACCAAATCAGACCCACTGTACAGGCATAAATGACTACACAAGATGCAGGGCAGTGGAGAATCAGGCCTCCTGGGTTTCTTGTGGTGGGGGGAGGTTGCCTTTAAAAATAGACTAGCAAAACCAGAATGGTTAAAAAGCCCAGCAAGTCAGCGAGAATTACAAATAGGGATTTAAAGCTAAAGAAAGCAACAATCTTAATTAGATCTCCACCAAACTGTAGAGAAACACATTTGGATTAAAATGAAATAGAGCTTTTTACTCCTAGGGTTTCAGAGCAGGAATGGGGAGGAGAACTATTTACATATGCTATTTGAGTAGATGGATTGCTTTTCCTGAGAACTTGTCCTCATAACTTTCAGCCTTTTCAGAAAACTACTAAAAGCTGCTCGTGTGGTATATTTGGGATGATTCTGATCACAATATACAGAGAGAGGGTTCCCATGGCTATAGACCGAGTGTGGTGTGTCCCAGTTTAATTTCATGCTTCCCAAGTTAACGCCTGTTCGTGTTTGTGAACCAGCTCATCCATCATTCAGGGGAGCTCAGTGAAACTTTCCTTATATTTCACCACCACAATTACATTCCATTTCATGAGCATCAATCAATATTTAATACAGTGGTGTCAGCTTGACTGTAACACAAGAGGACCTAATAGGAACCCTGAATTATACATTGCATGGTAGGGAGAAAATAAAGAGGCTTTTCTTGTAAACCCAAAGATCTCCTTGCTGAGTCGATTTCTGGGAGACACTGCATGAAATCCGTATCAATGGACGAGGTTCAGAAGAAACTAAGCCAGAGGTATGAGGCAAGACCCCGCAAAGTGAGGTTCAAAATCTCTTCGGGATACAGTGGCCGGGTGTTAAAGCAGGTCTATGAAGATGGCCAGGAACTGGAGCCTCCAGAGGAAGAATCCCCTCACCGTTTTCTTCACCACAGCTTTGAGTCAGGGGACCATTTCAACAGGGTTGGAGAGGCACCAGAATCCAGGTTTTATTCATCAGCCAAACTGACTGCCCAAAGGATCAGTGTATTCAAAGAGGGTAGTAAGTACAATCTAGCAAGTAACCCTCCACTCTTCTGTGATTACCAAGCAAGTGATAGTCATCACAGGGTAAGTAATGTCCATGCTAGGTTTTCACACTGGCTGCAAAGTGGTTTTAAAATGGGTCCACTTTTAGACTATGGAGTCTGGGTCTTTGCCTGAAGTGTCTCAAATCAAAATGTAATAAATAAAGTCACACTGTCCATAGCTTTCACAAATTTGCATCGAACTTTGCAGGATTGGTTTAGCACACAGAAGTTATATGTACCAGTTATTCTATTCTATTTCATTCCATATAGGTAAGGTTCTACACCACAGTGTCTGCAGATCTTGCAGTAGTGACTAACATCTGTTGTGTGTGTTATGTGCGATTCCTTTTCTCTCTACTCCTCTTTCCAGTGGGGAAATTGTGTGTGTTTTGGTAAGGTACTATATAAATATTTACATGGTAGTGTGTGTTTATCTACCCAAATTGCAGGCCCAAGTGACTAGGTGCAAATGGCAGGTGACACTGGGCTAAATTGAAACCCTTTTTAAAACAGTGTATGAATTAATTAGCAAATGATTGATAGATTTGGGGAAGTTTAACAACTGTGAAGACTGAGCTTTTCCAAAGAACCTAAGGGAGTTGAATTTCAATAGGCTTTGGAAACCTAAAACTCTCTTAGGCTATTTTAAAAATCCCAGGCTTAGTTTGCACCAGCTATTTAATTAACATCATTTTGTGGAGTTTAAGGTCAGAACAACCCAAATACTCCTACATTAGGTCCAAAGGCTTTAGTTAGATAAAAACATTTCAGTCTTAAGGAAACTAAACTGTTGTGTACAACAGAGAGAGAATGGGAGAGACCAAGGTGCCATCAATGCCCGAGGGCTCTGCAATGACAGGGAATTGATTAGATGAGATATGCCCAGATGATCCAAGCAGGCAAACAATGCCCCATGCTGCAGAGGAAGGCAAAAAAACCCCTAGGTCCCAGGCAATCTGATCTGGGGGAAAATTTCTTCCCTACTCCAAATCTAGGGATCAGCTAGACCTTGAGCAAGTGAGCAAGACACCCCCGCCAAGCATCTAGAACGAGGATTCTCTGTACCACCACAAAGCACTGGTTCACTGTGTCGGTGTCCCATCTCCAGCTGTGGCCAATCTCTGATACTTCATGAGAAGTCCAAAACAAAACAACCAAACTACATCTGGCCAATTGTGCATGGGGAGGGATTGGGGGATACTGTGTCCTGACCCCTGCATATGACTGGATGAAGCAATTACTAGAGATGTGTCCCTTTAAATATTACAATGAACACACACACACACACACACACTCATTAATAATATACAGGGATTATGTTAAACTTCTCCTCTTGATGAATTATTTATGTGCCAAACTTTTCATTACCAGTTTGTTTACCTTAATTTTTATTAGCAACTAAATATTGTCATATTCTGATAAGCCTACTAATGAATAATACATGAGGAATCATGCTGTAGTTACACTTGTAATATCATAGCTATGTTAAGCTAATAAGCCTGCTAAGACTGAGTAGAGTATTTGATACAACAAGTAAATATCTAAAAAGTAAGATGTATATTCCCTGGGGAGAAAAAAGAATAACCAGAAAAGGTGAATGGGACTAGCTAATTTGATGGTTTGCTATTATTATTTCACTGGCAGGTTACTGATTCAAATACAGCTCAGGTTGATGGTAACCAGCTGTTACTGACCTCAGACAAGTGTTGGGTATCTGGTGGGATTTGGCAGTGTGCACTCCTTGCTAAAAACTGGACTGACATCACAAACCCAACGTAACTAGCATCTGAGCCTTAGATACAAGCAGAGAAACCAAGGATTTGGTGGGTCCCAAGACAGAGATACCTTGTCACCCCTTCGAGGTAGCCGAGGTACTCTGACAGACAGTTGCAGTAGGGGGAAACTTGTGTTGCTGCCTGTGCTGTTCTGTGAATAAATGGGGAGTGTCTGACTCCAGAGCTGACAATCTATTTAACAAGGAACGGAGGACCAGTGGGAAAAATGTTCTAAGGATGTTGAAAATTGTAAAATGGTTTCCCATGCACCATCAGGAATACTTCAGAGAAGAACCTATTAACACTCATTGCTAACTAAACCCGTGAGATAAGCACAGTATAACCCCAGAGGGCTAGCAGTGTAAAACCACTAACCTAGGTACTAGGTATTTAGCTAATGCATAATTGCCAAACCACCATGAATATTTGACCAATGGAAGGGCACTGGAACGAGTATTGGGAGACTTGGGTACTACCCATCGCAACCACTACCTTGGTCTGTGTCTTTAGGCAAGTCACCTAACTGCTCCGTGCCTCAGTTTCCCCATCTGTAAGTATTAGTAGTAGTATTAGTAAGCTTCCTATCCAAAATGCAACTGGTATTCTATCAACATCCATTCAATATATAGTTACCATGCTTGCATCATAAATATGCAGCTTTAAAAATCCCTCACCTAAACGAAAGGGCTTAAACTAATCTGAAAATGTTGTGCTTCTATTGGAAGTGGAGAAGATGGGCCGGGACATCGGCTGGTGTAAATCAGTGTAGCTCCATTGGCCAATTTGCATCAGCTGAAGGCCTGAGATGGTATCTCTTAAAAATGTAACATTTCCTATTGCTTGATATTAAGACACAAATACCTGCATAGAGCGAAATGTCAACACAATGTGTAAAATAACAGGATATGGAAACTACTGCATGATACTTGTAGAGAGAGAAGAGGAACTGGGCCAAGTGAGCAAACTTACTGTTTTACTAGAAGTGCTTGACAGCCCCCAGGTGAGCTTTAAAATTGGTAGAAAAGAATATAAATTCAAGGAACACAAGAACATTTGTTTAGTCCTTCTCTTCATTGTTAGATATAGAATACAACAGACTCTGGATTTAGTTGGTTTTGTTTCTTTTCCATCCAAGGATCTCAAAACACTTTACGAACATTAATAAATGAAGCCCCTCCTTCCCCCAAGAGGGAGGTAAGTATTTTTATGCCCATTTACAAATAGAGAAAGTGAGGCATAGCAAGGTTGATACTCAATTTCCAAAGGTGTTGCATACCTGCTGGCTGCAATGAAAACATCAACTTTGACTTCAGTGGGCATTGCAGGTGCTCAGCAGATCTGAGAATGAGGCCCAAGGTGACTTAGCTACAGTCACACACAAAGTTGGGGTGGAATCTAGATCTTTGTGGCCTAACCTGCGCTTTATTCACTACACTATGCCCCTTTTCTAGCACCTTTAATGTTCAATAATGAACTGGATTCTGGCAATGCATCAACTGTATAGGCAAACATGGCAGCCATTATGCAAACTGTAATAGCTCATGCACAGCCTTGGATATTGGAATTTACATTGACGAGAGGGAGTATTGTCTAGGACTCGAGTTATTCCTGGGTGAATTTCTAAGACACTTGCCTTTGTTTGGATGACTGCCCCCAAATTCTAGTCTACTCATCTGTACCTTTTTAAATCTGCAAAATTGAGTTAGGAAATGTTATGGACTCTCTTGACATCATTCGACACTTCCATTTCGGGGCAGGATCAGAAAGCGAAGACACGCCTGGAAATATGAAAAATTATGGGGAGATACATTTCTGCAAACTTCTCAACTGCCAAAAGGTGCAGGTCATTTCCTAATGCAGAGATGGTTTTCCTCCCTAATCCTCCCCTGCTGATTTCAAACCATGGTATTTTTATTTTTGTGGGGCTGAAACAAACAGATGGACTCCAGGATGCTGTCCTGCCCAAAGATGCAATTCGTGTATGAGGCTTATAGGGCCTTGTCCAACGCCCACTGGAGTCAATGAAAGATTCTCATTGACTTCAGTGAGTTTTGAATCAGGCCCATAGGACCAGATTTTCAAAGGAGTTCAGGGCTAGATTTTCAAGGGCTCAGCAGCCAGAATTGAGGCCCAAGTTTTTAACAGCGCTCAGCACCCAGTGTGCACTCAGTGTGTTGAGCTCTTCTTAAAATCTGCAGAGCAAGCCTATTGGGTGAACTGCAGTGAGCATTATGGGCCTTATTCCTCTGGAAATCACCAGGGCAGCAGAGTTTGCTGCTGCCTCAGCCTTGTACTGTGTGATGGTTTTGTACAGCCGAGGTACTCATGTGTCCCTTTTACAGCCCTCCCCCATTTTAGATTTTGGCAAGATTGTCATCTACACGAGCAACCTGAAAATCATCCGCACACCAATGGACAAGAAAGAGCTGATGAGAAAAATCATCCAGAACGAGGGCACTGATGACTGGTCCTTCATGTGCCAGGATGGGAAGGAAGGGGATGGTCATCAAATCAATGGGCGTGTGAAAGATGCAGAAAACCAACTTGCTGACAACCAGTATGTGCAGGTAAGGTAAGATGGGCTGCAGTGCTTCATCCCCACTCCTGCTGTGTCCTCCTAGCCTGGTCAGGGCCCTGAGAATTCCCACATCAGCCCCACTTCAAAGCTCACCCATCTGCAAGGTCACCAGTTACTTCAGCTGAAATTGGCATCAATGTTGTTCTTATATCGACTGTGGGAGATCACTATTTATGCAGCAAGGCATCCCTGACACCCAGGGGATAGGGGCTATACTTCTGTAGTGCTAGTTTGTCCTGAATCTTCTCCCTAGTGAAGTCAGTCGGTCTTCCATTGACTTTTATGGCTGTTAGACCAGGCCCTTTGTCCCTGTCTCCCAGAAGAACGAGAGAACAGGCCTTAGAGCTGACTTTGAATCTCCCCATGCAGAGCACTATTACTAAATGGCTGAGCCAGCCCTGAGGTTGTAACAGAAGTCCTTTAATATCAGCAGAAATATTTCAGATTCAGGTCCTCCATTTTTTGCACAGGTCATTCTTTCCTCATCAGGATTCCAATTAGTCTGACCTTAATGGGCTCCCAGAATGTAGTGCCGCTGTGCAGTGACACTCTTGAGAATTACAACTTTTGCAAATCAATAACTGACCTTTTATGCTTGGTGTAGTTTTATTTACAGAAATTCTCCAAACACAAAATCTGCTTGTGGCTCAGATGTATGATGTACAGGGAAACTGAATGCTGTACCTTCTCTGGAAAGTTTTATGGCAGAGGTTTTCCAAAGTGACTCGTGGATTCAGGTGCCTCAGTTTTTGGGTGCTGAATTTGAGGCACCTAAAAGTGGCTTGAGTTTCAGAGGGCGAGTGCTCAAAACCAGGGCGTCCTTAAGGTGTCTCAAAATCATCACCCAAAATTGATCATCCAAATCAGTAGCACGTACAGTAACATGGATCTTGGTTTGGTTAAAAACAGGTAAGGGGAGACCAGTTTTTGAATGTGGTCACATAATTTAGGGATCCACATCCAACATTTAACCTCCAAAGCTCTGAATGGGTTTGGGATCTCATTACTTGGGAGGCTACCTCCTTCCCTACAAGATACTCTCATAGCTGCAATCCGTGGAGGTGCTCAAGGTGGAGTTCCCTCAATGCAGACAGGGGGAGCTGCCATAAGGTGTTGTCCTTGAATAGTCTAACCTTGCAGAAGCTCAGCGAAGCCCATCAATTTTCCTGGTCACCTGGGATGAAGAGAATATGGTAAAAGGTGAGGTTTCCATGATTAGGTCTGGTTCTTTTTGGAGGGTAACTATGGGCCAGTCTATTTGAATAGATAGATTGTATTTGATATTGTGCAACCTCAGAGCCCTGGAAGGTGCCTATTAGTATTATCATTACAAGTTGAAATACACCAGTTTGGACTTTCAGCAGGTAGGCATCTAAAACATGTATCTGGCACCAAACTACACCTTAACTTAGGCCCTCAAATTTCACCATTTGCTCTGTAATGCTATGCAAAGTAGAAGTCCATGAATGATGCAAATACCTGAACTTGACATCCTTTTTGCAGTAAGGCATTTTCCCAGTGAAGATATTTAATAACTTCTGGGATCTGCAGACGCAGAGAATTTTGAGAGGGATTTGAAAGAGAGTGCCTGGCACACACAGATGGAGAGGCAGTTGCAGGTGCATGGGGCAACATGGAAGATGGCATGATGGTGTGTATGGAGGGGGGAAGATAAAGAAGGAGATGAAAGAACAGATGAGGCAAGATTCACTGGTGGAGAGACAGAGGAAAGAGGAGTGGTGCGAAATGCCAGCAGAAACAGATGGAGAGCTATGCAGAGCCTTGAGGGAGAAGGAAAGAAACTTGAACTTCATTGCATTCCACACAGCCCATAATTATTATTTGTGGTAGCATCATAATATGCCAGGCATGTCCCACAAACATGGGAAGACACAGTCCCTACCTTGGAGAGCTCCCTATAAGCAGAACAAGGATAGGAAACCCAAGCAGGTAGCAGGAGGGAGAGCAGTGTATCAAAGCCATGAGCTGTTGTACTGAGTTGAGGAGAATTTCTCCCTAAATTGGGCTCTTCTGGTGCCAGTTCTCTGCTACTTTGTGTGTTACTAATTAGATTCCTGGTGTTAAAGAAAGGATATTTGTTTGATTCTTTTCTTTCAGGAAGGAGACACTGAGCACAATTGCTCTCAGTGCAAAGGGTCAGGCTCAGCCCCCTGCTCTCTGTGCCACGGAAGCAAGTTTTCAATGTTGGCTAACAGATTTAGAGAGTCCTACCGGGCTCTCCGATGTCCTGCTTGCAATGAAAATGGCTTGCAACCTTGCCAGGTCTGTGCCCGATAATCGTATCTACCATCCCTTCAACTACCTATGCGTACCCAGGTCAATGCTTCACTGAAACCTTAGTACACATTGTCTATTCTTCATATAAGAAAGCAACCAGTGTATAATAGCAGGTTATTAAAAAGTGGCAAGAGTGCATCCTGCACACCCCTAAATGTACATCTAAACCTACTCCTATTACTGTTTGTACATGCACTTGTTGCGTCTTCTAATTAAAGTAGACCCCAATCCTGCAAACACTTATACATTGTGTTTAATTTGACATGTGAGTAATGCAATGAAGACAAAGGGACTACACATATTTATAAATTAAGCACATGCTTAACTCTATAGGGTGGGAACTGCATGTTTACATAGTGCCTAGTACTGTGGGACTGCAATGCTTGTCTGGGCCCTGTAGGTGCTCCTGTAATACAATAATAATACTAATAAACGGCAGAAGTAGCTGTACTTTAAGCATGTGAGTAACTTGTCAAATTACAAAATGTTTGTATAAAAACAATGCTGCATGTTGGCAAAACCTCCTCCTAGATTTAACTTGGTGGACATTTTAAAATGATACTTTATTGTGCAATTCACTCTACCCTGCAGTGGATTTCCTGCAGATTTCAAATATAGTCTTATGATACACAGCAATTTTTCCAGTGTATGATTTAAGTAGCAGACTAGAGCCTTTCTCCCAGTCTGAAACCTTATTGAGAAATTACCATGGGGAAATTTAAAAATAGAAAAACTGGAGTGTTTTATAGCCTGATCCTCAGAAGTGCTGACCCACAGTTCCCATTGATGTTAATGGGAATTGCAGATGTTCAGCACTGCTCCGGATCAGGCTGTTGGTGAACAGGGCTCCTGTTGCTTCGTATTAATCCCAGGTTGTAATTTGCAAAATATAAACTCTAATTAGTTTAGCTGAAGCAGCGATGTTAAATAGTTAGCAGGCTACCAGTGGCAGCACAGGACACAAGGGCTTCATAAAAAGTGGAGGCAAACAGGGGAAATGCTTTTTGTTTTCTAAAAGCTTATTACATTTGATATTCTTGGGTAATGTTAATGAAGGTTTAACTTGCATATTACCTCTGAGACTCTGAATTAAGAGGCTTCTTACATGCTCTACATGCTGAGGTTGCAAGCCTAGACAGAGTAATGTATGGTTGAGTTTGTACTTTGGCATGTGTATGTTATAAGATTTCTCTGAGACAGTTGGATTATTAGAAATAATGCCATCCTAGTTTTCAGATCTTCTGATGTTTGTAACTGATATCAAAACTATGCTTTTAAAAAAGTGCATAATAATATCGCAGATCATTTAGTTTCCTTAACTTGGTGCACTGCCATTCTATGCTGGGAATTTGAATGGATGGGGTCCTGATCTGTGCATGAACTAATGGTAAAAATGACTCCAAAAGTCTGTAATTCCCATCAAGTATATATCTGTCCTCAAATTTTGTTTGGTTTTCATTTCAAAATGTTTTTCTTGAGTTTTGTTGGCTTTATTTACAGTTTCACCAGTGTAAAATAAATGAAATGTACATTATTTTGCCTAGTATACATAAGCTGAATACTTACAATAAAAAATAGCTGAAAATGTAAATTTATAAAGTAACTATTTATTGTTCTTTCTCATTGGACAGATTCCTTCCCCAGCACTATTATCAGTTCTTCACACCTCTCCTTGTCAGCTATCCCCATTCACCTTGACCCCTTAGTTTAACATTTCCATTGTTCGAAACACTGGGTCTAGTACTGAGATCTATTCTTTCCTATTTACTTCAATAGGAACATGGCCTAAATAAAGGCTATGGACTTCAGGATCCGTGTCTGTGTGCATTGTGAGACAGGTATATGAAGGACACATAATATTAAGTACTGTGTTGTATAATTATTTGGGTTTATATAATTTTTTTCTTTCAAATTGATTCAGCTGATTTTGCTTACATATTGCCCTGAGTAACTTAATAAATGTTCACTTACTTTACCGGGTAAATAACATTGAATAATGTGTTTGCTCTTTCTTAAAACGCCACATTCAGATGGACACAGTGAGATTATTTTACTATTTATATTTCCATCGGGCACAGGCACCCCTGTCCGGATAGTTGTCCAGTTGTATTAGGCACCATATACAGTACCTGTCCTGTCTGGACTAGCTGCTGGGAGATATGGGTTCTGATACTACATTTCTCTGTGATTGTAGCAGAGTCTTTTCACCTCTCTGTACTCCCACTTCCTTTCCCTCCTTGTGTCTGTCTTGTCTATTTACACGGTAACCTCTTCTCTCTCATTAGCTGATAGCACAGTGCCTAGCACATGCTCTGTAGGGTGGGCAGGGACTGTCTATTTGTTCACTGTTTGTACAGCACCTAGCACAGTGGGACCCTGATCCATGACTACAGCTCCTAAGTGATACAGCAATGAAAAAAATAATAATGATTCATAATAATGGGGCCCTGATCTTGGCTGGAAGCTGTAGACTCTACTATACTATGAATCAGAATAATAATGAAGAGGACAAGCCATATAGGAGGGTGAGGGAATCAAATGTGAGCCAGTAAGGAAATCAAATGTAAAATCTTTATGTATTTACATTGGTACTATCTTTGTGTAATTATTGTAAAAAGTTACAGTAAGTACCAGCTGTCTCCCCCTCCCCCACTGCTCAATCTAGCCAATGTTATGTTGTGGATTTCTTATGGGTGTTGTGCCAGAGGTGGGTCCTGAGCAGAAATTTGAAGGAAAAGAAGGTAGTGACCTTAACCATCACTTCCATGTTCCATGCATAAGGAGCGACATTAAAGAACAGCAGAGATATTTGCATAAATTGAAAAGTAGGTGAAGGAGGCTGACATTATAGGCACATTGGAAGAGGCAGGGTCTTGTGATAAGAGACGAGGGAGGGGCAGAACTATGATGGCCCTGGAAGGTAAAGAAAAGAATTTTGAACTTGAAGCAGCGAAACAAGGAGACAGTGATGTGATTATACTGACAGCCAAGGAAGGTGATCGCAGCAGTTGTGTTCTGTATGGACCTTGGGATGGGCATGGGGGAATGTTGGTGTTATAGAGGCTGAAAAGGAAGAGTAAATAACAAAGAGATGATAAAGATCTGGACAAGAATTGGGCTGTTTGGACAGAAAGGAGAGGACGGAGCTACACTATGATATGGCAGAAGAAGCAGGAACAGTTGGACACAACCTGAGTGTGCAGGGCCGCAGAGCAGAACTGAGAAGGCCCAGGAGGAAAGAGCGGGGTTACCAGGGCTGAGGCTGGGCCAGGGGAGACATTCAGCATGGCAGCCCACTAGTGACACTCCACGTAGGGTGAAGTGGCCAGGGCGAAACACACTCCTGCTACCTGGAGAAAATGGACCAGCCGCTGCCGCGGGCCCAGAAGGTCCCCAGGTCCCCGCCCCAGCTCTGGGGGAAAGGGGCGTGGTCTGAAGGCAGGTGGGCGGAGCCGGGCCCAGGCAGACCGTGCTATAACTGGCTGTTAAAGCCTAGCGTGGGCCAGGGTTGTTGTAGCCCCTCCCCTGCAAGTTGGGGGAAGTTCGTAAAGGGACCCGCTGAGCGCGCCGGCCCGGGGCATGGGGGTCACGGTGGACGTGCACCAGGTTTTCAGATACCCCTTCGAGCAGGTGGTGGCCAGCTACCTCCGCAAGGTAACGGGAGGGGGCGTCTCCCGCCGGGCTCGAACCCCCGACTCAGCCCTTCCCGCCCCATCCGCTTCCACCGCCGCTTTCGCAAGCGGTTCAGTCTAGGCTCCCTCCCCGGCTCCGCGTTCCTGCCCGCAGGCAGCGCTCTCGGCCGGCTACTGTGTCTCCGCGCTGCTACTGGGTCCGCTCTGCGCTGCTGGGCTGCGCGGGCTGTCGGGACTTCCTTGCCGTGCTGGCGATCCCCCCCCCGGCCTCCATTTTGGGGCCAGCTGACTGAGGGGAGGGGGGTAGCCAGTGAGGGTAACTGAGGTCAGTGTAATGCCGTAGTCACTTAGAGTTTAAATGGTTATTTATGTCCCTGTGGGCCATGATCTGGATCACTTCTGCTGCGCCTCCCCTGGTTTGCACAGGGCTGTAGTCGCTGTAACTGGTACCTGCCTGGACTCTTGCTGGGGAGACTCTCACCGATCTGAGGGGCATTCATGTCCAGACCCCCAAAGGAGAGTGGGTCTGAGTGATGTTTCATTGCCGCCTTCCGCTCCAAACATGGGGGGGGGGGGGGGAGGAGGGACTGGTTTTCCTCCCAAAGAGCTACTAGCGGCTGTGTTTGACTCAGGTTTCACTCCGTGAAGTTTCACTGCCTTTTTTTTTTTTTTTCTACTTCGAAAATTCCTCCTCCTTTAGAGCTATTTCCCAACCTCCTTTCCAGCGCCAATATCTATATTCGCTCTTTTCTTGGAAGTCTTTAGTGCAAATCACTTCTCTGTCTTCGGTTAAAGTTAAGTCCCTATGTAGGACTCGAATTTCACTATTCAACGTTTTTTCTTTTAAAAAAAGTGAGTTTACAATAAATAGTAGGCCGTGATTACCAGGGTACAGTTAGGGGACCCTTTAAAATGCGGTCACGACCCACAGTTTAAGAACGGTTGCCATATACTAAAGTTATGTAACCAAATGATCTGCCAGTGAGGCATATCCTGATTCTCACATCAATAAACAGGGTGCTGGTTCTTGAAAACACTATCTTCCCCTAATTGGTTAGTTTTATAAGGCAATTTGCGGTGCAAGCCTCTTCCCTCTCCTGCTTTTAAGGAGGAGGGGCAATTTTTAAAGGAACATGCACTGTTAAATGTACTGTACTTAAAAAAAAAGTTTAAAATAGTTTCAGGTACTACTACAACATCTCAGGAGTTCCTCTGCCAATTATTGTGGTTATATGCACTTAGACATATAAGTTATAGAATTTTTTTTCTTTCCTGTGCTGCTGTGGGAAAGACCCCTGCTGTAGGTAGGAAACATCTTGACTGTATAGGGGAAACAAGTGAAAGTGACTGGACCCAAAGAGTCATCAAATGCTCGAAGTAAACAAACTGGCGGGGGGAGGGAATAGAAATATTTGTTCTCTGATCTCTTTCAGTCAGAGTAATCTTAGGTGTTATTACCATATCCAAAGGTTCTCAAACTTATTGCATTGCACCCCATTCTGACAACAGTTACTACATGACTGGGGGGAGGGAAACGAAGCCGGGAGCCAGAACCCCACGTAGGGGTGGAACTCGGGCTTGAGCCCTGGGTCCCCGCAAGTCTAACGCGGGCCCTGGCGACCGCATTAAAATGGGGTCATGACCCACAGTTTGAGAAGGGTTGCCATATACTAATAATAGATCAAAATATTCAGACAAACGTGTGACTTCAACTATTTCTTTTGAGGCCATGTGGTCTCTTACACTTGTTTGACTCAATGTTCTGGTGGGTTTTTTGGAGGGCTATGCAGCCTTGTAAATGGAAGGAAGTGGAGAGCAACTATTGGCAGAAGAAACTGTTAGTTGTGAGCTTAGTATTCCGTAATTCTCTCTCTCTCTCTCTCTCTCAGTATAATTATGTGCTTCTCACTTGGATGAAAGCATACAGGTCTGCATAAAAGTGATATTGATTTGTCTGTCATTTTGGGAGTAGTGTTCTCTCCAGCACTGCCTTATGTCTCTTTAAATTTCAGTAGTTGTTTCCTTGTGACCTTACCCACATATCTAATCTACACTGGTGCTTTAGGCAGTGCAGGTTGATACCTGATAAGTAACCAAGTAGCTGCATAAGGGAGGAATTGGAAAACATTTCTATTCAACTAGGAAAAATGCTTTCAGGGTTATAGCTATGCTAAATTGTGATGTGTTTTAAATCATGTTTTTCTGTGCATCTGTGGAAGATTCAAGTCTCCATGTAAACATCTGTGGAGTAGTAACCAACTCCATTTACTTTATAACATAGGCTGCACTCCTGCAAGTGCATACCCATGGGCATCCTGCTGCTCTGAGCCAGAATGAAGTCCAAGGAACTGTGAGCATAGGGTTCTGTTGACAGAATGAATTTGCAGGATTGGGCCCTTAAATATCTGTGTTCTTCAAGGGACACTGTTGAAGTGAGTGGGCTCAGACTTTGGATTTTCTTTCAAAACAGAGGTCAGTAGAAATGTTTCCATGCTATGATATCAATAATTAATAGTGAAATAATTTTATTTGGCTGTAGACACCCTCCTAGAGAACCTGTAAACCTAGTGTTGCAGTTAGTTTTTACACCAGAGACATGAAACTGGTTACGCTCTCTGTTGTCCAAAATGATGACCGTGCAAAATCTACATATTACTCTGGGAAGTAGATTTATAAAAGTGAAATAATTGAAGGTGGTGGTCAAATGCAGGTAAATGATGTCTCATTGTCGGAGCTGGGCTTGGCCATGTTGCATTCTAGCAAATTTCCCTTCTGTGCGTTACACTCTTGTACACATAAGAATGGCCATACTGGGTCAGACTAAAGGTCCATTAACCCAGTGTCCTGTCTTCTGACTGTGGCCAATGCCAGGTGCTTTAGAGGGAATGAACAGAACAGGTAATCATCAAGTGATCCATTCCTAGTTTCTGGCAAGCAGAGACTAGGGACAGGTTCCCGAGTGTGCATCCAAACTCTTCTTTTGCTTGTTGGTTTCCTTTGAATAAAAGAACTTGGGGGCTGAATTGTAATCTTTGTTTAATATGCTGACCCTAGTTTCATTGCCCTCGAGCAGTGATTCTTTTCTTATAAGAACAAAGGGGAAATCCAGAGCAGTGCCCACAATATTCTGTTTTTGCAACATATGCTTTAAACATTAACTTGACATTGACAATAGAGAAACAGCTGTGTAGCACAGGGCATCTCCATGACTTCAGTCACAAATAATACTGTTTGTTTGTTCAGAACATCTTACAGTGACAAGAAGTAGAGTGGAGAACGTTCTGCAAATTGCTTTCCAAAATGCAAACTCTCACTAAAGCCAAGCATGGGCTCATACATTTTGGTCTGAATTGGCTGAAACAGTATCTTGCACATCCCTTGGGGCTCATCAGAAGAGAGCAGCTGCAGTCTCCTCAAGAAAAAGATGGTCTCTGAGGAGAAACAAAAAACCTGTGCGTGCGCTTAAGAAAGCAAAATCTTACTATGGTCGGGGTAGTGCTGTGAAAACTAACAAACTGCATGGTTCCAAAGACCAACCTTATAATTGACAGAGCATGTGCAACTTGCTGTGGCCCTGTGAAGTCCTGTCAGACCTAATTAGGGTTCTGACCCCGCACAACCATCACTCTGTGCACAGTCAACTGCAGAAAAGGGAGTGACCAAAATCACTTTTTGCTATCTGAATCAAGAGTGGGCTATGCTACTCGTTAAATAAAGATGTCCTTGCTAAAGCTGCTGGTGTCCTGTGCCCCCGAGAAAAGAGGATGTCTACTTCTAGGTTGGGTTTTTTATTTTTATTAAGGGTTCTGCCACCTCTTTAAAAACCTTAGGGATGGTAGGAGTGAGTGTTATTGCTCTCCTTTCAAGAAATATTGTGGTTCCTTTTTGTTTTGAAAACTCATGGGGGGATCTCCTGGCCCTATTCAAGTCAATGGGAATTTGGCCATTGACTTAAATGGGGTCAGGATTTCATCCTGTGTAGTTCACCAAGGAATCAGTGTTTGGATACATGAATAAGGGCATGTAAAAGACATGGTCATGTTTTGTATTTTTATTGACCATATATTCCTTCTTCCAAAATGTTATGGCTCAATACTAAATTGCACGGATTCACTGCAGTGGTAACATGCTGTACTCTGAAACCCCACACGAGCCATTTTTGGTTATGTTAAACTTTTCAATTATTATTCCACAATCTATTTCTCAAAAACCTCCATGTCAGAATGCTGAACAGCAAGTGCAGACAAAAGTGCACAGTGTGCAGTCTGTCTTTCCTCTTCTGTTCTATTAATCTTCCACAGCTGTTCCTTTCTTAACACAAAAACAAACAAACAAAAACCCACCCAGTGCACACACATGACCCTCTGCAAAGTTAGAAAAAATAATATATTGTCACAGATCAAGACCACAGGAACTGGAAGGCTGGCAAACTCAGATAGACATATTTAATAACTTTACATTTTAGGATGATGCAGAACAGTTAACTAATCAGAATGGGATGTGCTTTGAAATCATAGAACTGGAAGGGACCTCGAGAGGTCATCTAGTCCAGTCCCCTGCACTCAAGGCAGGACTAAGTATTATCTAGACCATCCCTGACAGGTGTTTGTCCAACCTGCCCTTAAAAATCCCCAATGATGGAGATTCCATACCTCCCCTAGGCAATTTATTCCAGTGCTTAACCACTCTGACAGGAAGTTTTTCCTAATGTCCAACCTAAACTGCCCTTGCTACAATTTAAGCCAATTGCTTCTTGCTCTATCCTCCGAGGTTAAGCAGAACAATTCTTCTCCCTCCTCCTTTTATGTACTTGAAAACTGTTATCATGTCTTCTCTTCTCCAGACTAAACAAACCCAGTTTTTCAATCTTCCCTCCTAGGTCATGTTTTCTAGACCTTTAATGATTTTTGTTGCTCTTCTCTGGACTTTCTCCAATTTGTCCACATCTTTCCTGAAATGTGGTGCCCAGAACTGGACCCAGTACTCCAGTTAAGGCCTAATCAGCGCGGAGTAGAACGGAAGAATTACTTCTCATGTCTTGCTTACAACACTCCTGCTAATATATCCCAGTATTATGTTTGCCTTTTTTTTTTTTTTTTTTTTTTTTTTGCAACAGTGTTACACTGACTCATATTTAGCTTGTGATCCACTATGACCCCCAGATTGCTTTCCGCAGTACTACTTCCTAGGCAGTCATTTCCCATTTTGCATGTGTGCAACTGATTGTTCCTTCCTAAGTGGAGTACTTTGCAGTTTGTCTTTATTGAATTTCATCTGATTTACTTCAGACCGTTTGTCCAGATCA
This sequence comes from Trachemys scripta elegans, assembly GCF_013100865.1. Taxonomy (NCBI): domain Eukaryota; kingdom Metazoa; phylum Chordata; order Testudines; family Emydidae; genus Trachemys; species Trachemys scripta. The sequence goes on along the minus strand of NC_048305.1, from coordinate 17,381,158 downwards.
TTTTGAATTTTAATCCTATCCTCCAAAGCACTTGCAACCCCTCCCAGCTTGATATCGTCTGCAAACTTTATAAGTGTCTTCTCTATGCCATTATCTAAATCACCCATGAAAATATTGAAGAGAACCAAGTCCCAGAACCAATCCCTGCGGGACCCCATTCGTTATGCCCTTCCACCATGACTGTGAACCACTGATAACTACTCTCTGGGAACGATTTTCCAACCAGTTATGCACTGCCCCTTATAGTAGTTCCATCTAGGTCGTATTTCCCTAGTTTGTTTATGAGAAGGTCATGTAAGGCTTTTGATACTGTCTCGCTAAAGTCAAGATATACCACATCTACTGCTTTTCTCCCCGCCTCCACAAGGCTTGTTACCCTGTCAAAGAAAGCTATCAGGTTGGTTTGACACAATTTGTTCTTAACAGTCAGCATGGATTTGTCATTTATCACCTTATTATCTTCTAGGTGTTTGCAAGTTGATTGCTTAATTATTTGCTCCATTATCTACAATATATACAAATGTTCACTACAAACCAGTGGTGCAAGTAGAATTCATTTCTTACCGGTACGCTGCACTTGTGGGAGGGACACAAGGGGGGGGGGAAGAAAGGGGTCACCAGCTAAAGGGGGAGTATGTGACCTCCCCATGTGACCGCCCACATGACCTCGTCCCCAGCCCGGGGTCCCCGCGCTCTCCCTGTCCCCTCCCCATGATCCATCCCACTTTACCGGGGAGGGAGCTCTGTCCTCTTCCCGCTGTGCTGGAGACTTCCGAACTGCAGGACTCTCTGGAACTGCAGTGGTGAAGGGAGCAGAATGTGGGGCCGTTGGGCAGCCCCACGCCAGCAGCTCCTCTGGCGCAGCTGTACTGCCCCTGGCCCCACCCCAACCTTGTCCTCCGGCGGGGCTGCTGTACAGACTTCAGACAGGAGACGCAGCTGTGTGGAAGGGCTGGGGGCAGTTCCTCAGGCACGCCAGAGGAACTGCTCCTCCTGTGTCTTTCCGGTACGGAATACTGGCTATAAATATCTTACTAGTACAGTGTACCGTACCACCGTACTTGCACCACTGCTACAAACATAGAAAAGAGGGACATGGACCAGAGTTGATTTTAGTTGATTTTCTTAGGTGTGTGACAATTCGGGGTCAGAAAAGAGGCATTGTTAGTGTTGTTTCTTGTTAAGGATTTGAGCCACAGACGCAGGGGCGGCTCCAGGCACCAGCACAGCAAGCGCGTGCCTGGGGCAGCACGCTGCGGTGGGTGGCGTGCCAGTAGCCATGAGGGTGGCAGTCAGGCAGTCTTAGGCGGCATGCCTGCAGGAGGTCCGCCGGTCCTGCAGCTTTGGCAGCAATTTGGCGGCGGGTACGCCGAAGGCGCGGTACCGGCAGATCAGCTGCAGAAACGCCGCCAAATCTGCGTGACCAGCGGACCGCCCGCTTGGGGCAGCAAAAAACATAGAGCCGCCCCTGCACAGACACATTGCAAATCAGAAATAATATTCTGAAGTATACGTCTACATGACCTCAGAGGAAAGCCCATTGGAGGTAAAGAGTGAGCCTAACTATGGCAACCAAAGGCATAGAGCAGAAAGGTTAAAATAATTCTCTTTTAAATGTGACAGCATAGTAGTGCGTTCCTTATTTTAATTAGGAACTTGATCCAGGTAAAGAAATAACTTGAGTTATAGTTAGCTTCATAAATCCCATAGTTCAAGTCGATTGTTTCCTCTTTTCTTTTTTTTCCCTCCTCCTCCTTTTATATTTGGCAAATAAAACATTTCACTGCTCTAGTGTTTTTGTGTTGCCTTAAACATAGGGTGAGGAAGTGAAACCAAACGTACTTACAAAGCTGTTACAGTTGGGATTTGTCAAGGGGGCTTCCATGCCTAAGACACTGAACTTCCATTGGCTTTTAATGAATGTAGGGTGCCTCATTCCCATTAGCCCTGAAAATGTGTTGCTGGGTTCTAAGAGTTCATGGACTGTAGTGCATGTATAAACACTTGAATATGGTATCTCGGGTTGATCATACAAATGACCTTTAACCTACCCAAAGAGTCAACTTGCTTTTTCTCTCAATAATGCAGGTCAGTAGTTCTAAAAGACTAAAAAACTGGTTCACAAAAGCAAAATTCAGGTCGCTTCTTCTAAAAACCTACTCAATTTGCAGGATTGGATCATGATCATCCAGTGGAATCCACATAAGATCCAGTGACCAAAGAGAAATGTCTGACAAGCTTTTCCTTCTGCCGACATTAATACACCTCTACCCCGATAGAACACGAATTCGGATAGAATGCGGTAAAGCAGTGCTCCAGGGGGGCGGGGCTGCGCGCTCCGGCGGATCAAAGCAAGTTCAATATAACATGGTTTCACCTATAATGCAGTAAGATGATTTTTTTTTTGGCTCCCGAGGACAGCATTATATCGGGGTAGAGGTGTATATATTGTCCTTGCATGTGAATTAAATAGCATGGCACATAGTACTTTACCTCTGAAAGATGATCTCAAAGCCCTGGGTCCCAGCTTTGGAATTGGAGCAAAGCCTAGAAGCACATGGAATGAAATGGCAGCTCCATCTTATGCTTTAGGGGCTGTCTGCTGTGGTGTAGGGCAGCAGCAGCATGCACAATACCCTGCTTCCTTCCAATGGAGAATTGAAACTACAAATCTACTGACCATGTTTACTCTTCTCTGGTTGGTGCTCTGTGGATAGCTGCCGTGAAGGCATCAGTAATGTGCATGGACTCTGCTACATGGCTATCCAATGTTGTGCAAATGCTGTATTACTTGGATTGTAAGGTTTAGGAATATGGTGATACAATTAATAGCAATAATAATAATTTTCCACTGCTTTGGTGGCTTGGGTGGGCACAGATGCCAAATCTAGCAGCTGCCCCATAAAACAAACATTTAGTTTAAGTGTGACAAATGGTGTGATTAAAATAAACATATCCATATGTGAAAAGGCTTATGTAGCTACTGATTATCACAGATTACTTGATGGGCTGGGGGTTTGCTAGACCTTCTTAAAAAAAAAAAAAAAAACAACAACATTTATTTTTATATATTTGCAAAAACACTTGTGAAGCCTGAAAAGGTTGAGCTGATTTGGCAATGTCAGTGTTTGATTCTCCTATTTTATCCCAGGGAAATGAGTCAGAATATGTATTTATTTTTATTTTTGCCAGCCTTTGATGTTGCCATTTTGATTTATTTGAGCTCCATTTGATCTTGCATGTAAAATCAACTCTTCCTTGCTTTGAAATACTTAATTTTTGTATATACCATTACATGTAAGCTTCGTGGATTTATCTGTGCAGCTAAACACTCCTAGAAGTCTATTCTCCCGACAAATAACTCCCAGTAAGTAGCATTGTGGTTAGAATATATCTCTTTAATTCCAGAATTTATTTTTATGCACTTTATTCAGTTTACTTTGTTATTTAGGATCATTATTTCAAATTGCTTTGGCTTTAAAGGAACAACAAAGTATACGTTTTTTCTTTTAGTTTCTAAATGGAAGTCCTATTTGAAAAGAATATACATGATTGATTCTTGTGATTTTGTTTTTTTTTGTTTTGTTTTTTTAGAAGTCACTGGATTTGCAGAAAGACAGAACATTAGGAGTTAACAGTTATGCAATCATTCTGCATTGTTGGCATTCTATAAAATGAGAAATGAATTAATCGTTTTCAGTAAATAACAAAGCAGGATAATCACCAGTACAACTCATCATTGGAGATTTTTAAGCGCAGGTTAGACAAACACCTGTCAGGGATGGTCTAGGTACTACTTAATCCTGCCAGGAGTGCAGGGGACTGAACTAGATGACCTGTGAGGTCCTTTTCGGTCCTATGCTTCTTTGTCCAGTTTATTTATTAGAAATAGCAAATGAATTTGTAGTTCAAGTGTGAAAGCCAGCACAGCATAGATAACAACATTATATCGGCGAGGGATGGCTCAGTGGTTTAAGCATTGGCCTGCTAAACCCAGGGTTGAGAGTTCAATCCTTGAGGGGGCCACTTAGGGATCTGGGGCAAAATCAGTACTTGGTCCTGCTAGTGAAGGCAGGGGGCTGCACTCGATGACCTATCAAGGTCCCTTCGAGCTCTAGGAGATAGGATATCTCCATTAATTTAATTTAATTTAATTTTTATATATATATCTTTGGCTCCATTCTACAAACTGGACCCGTAGATCTTCCTGGAGCCCCACTGACACCTAAGGAATAATCGGAGATAAAAATTTCATTTTTAAAGTCTTCTCCCCACCCCTGGTGTGCATTTGGCAGCTTGTGAAAGTCAGTTTCACTGTTTCTCCTACCTAATTAGTTAATTTCTCTCATTATTTCTTTGGGCCTTTCACACTGCGATAGAGGGCTAAACAGTGTTTTTAAAATAGGAAAACCTGTCTGTAAAACCATACAAGTTGACAGAGGAACTCCAGGGCAATTGTAGAATATGAAACTACTTTAAACTGACTTGAAGTCTAGTCAGTTTTTAAAAGTGAATCAGCCACCATTACAATGAATCATTTATTTACTTTTCATGCAGGAGTAGTATTTATCAATTACTGTCCCACAGTACCCAAACACTCCTCCCCATCAAATGTACTTTGAAGTTTCTATGGCATATTTCAGCATTTTATAATGATGGGTAAATATTTTATGCCTAAACTGAGATGCAAAAGTTCATTGGCCAAGCACAAAGCAAGTGAGGAAATAGAACCCAGATCTCTTCTCTCCAGGTCTCTGCTCCAGCCCCTTGATACTGCTTCATCCATTTGCTGTATTTTACCCTTTTTAAAATGATTATTTAAACGAAATCTTAGTAGCCCTCAGCTTTATATACTGAGACCTACTTTAAGTGGTGGGGTGAAAGATATCAGCAGTCTCACTACATTTCTCCCCACCTCATTTTGTCATGAAACCAAGTAGCAATATGTGCAAATCATCCTGCCTCTGCCAATTTTTTTATCTCCTGAAATTCACTTCTGTCTCCTGCACCCTCCCATTCTGGGCTCAATAAAAGTACTATGAAGTGGACTGATTCGGTGCCTTTCTAGAATTGACCACAAGATGGCATCAAATCATTTCATGGGGATGGTAGAGATAAAGGAAACAATCATGCTTTATAAATTTTTTTAACTTGGAATTAAAGTTGCTGCACTGTATATCCTACCACCAGAAAACCAAGGCACTAGCAGTCAAGTCAAAGATCAGAAGAGGCACTGCATATGGACCATTGAATGACTATCTCCCTTTCATCACCCATAGCAAACATATCTCACCTGTATAACCATGGACATTTTCTAACGCCAACCATGTTGATTGTTCATCACCCTTGAAGATTTTCTCTATACTGCGCGTACTCCATCCGGGGGGATGCAGAGATTGAGCCAGACTTTCCCTACAATTGCTGCTCTTGGCTGCTGCAAGCCACTGGGGCACCATGCATGGGAAATGGAAGTAAAGAGACTGTCTCTGCAGTATGCTCAATGCCTTGCCTGCTGGGTCGAGGCAGTGGAATGTAGAGGGCTGAGAAATAGGAGGATGGTGGGGATTGGAGGAATGGGAGCGGGAGAGGAACTGGTGATGGATGGGAATAGAGGAGGTGGAAAGTATATAAGCACGAAAGTGGAGGGGACAGGAGCTAGGGGTCGGGAGGAAGGAAAAAATTAATTTGACTAAAGACTGTAGCATAATGGATATGCACAAGAGGGCTGAATTAAGGTTGCACAGACAACATTAATTCTGGCACTTCCTAACTTCGCAGCTTTGGCTTTTTTTGAATTTGCAGCCGTAATGTGGGTGGGTGGGTTGATTGGTTTTTGGAAGTAAAATATGACTAGCGAGAGCAAGCTGGGTCCTCTCCATTATTTTATGGTATTTAGCAATAGCTCGCAACACGGAGATAATGTTTGCTTAAATGGTTGTGACGAGGTGCACAGGCCCTGCCTGATCACTGGTGCGCAGGAAAGTTGACTCCAGCAGTTTCCCCTTTCCCTTGAACTCCTGCTCAAGGGCAAGAGCCCTCAGGTTAATCAGAGACTCCAAGAGGAAGGCTGGATCCTCTATACCTGCCGTGGTGGAGACCAATGCCTTGGGGGTAGGCAGCTGCCCCACAAAGTCACTCCAGGGTTGAGGAAATAGCCAGAGTGAGATTTCTGCTCTCTGCTGTTGTTGTACTTGAAGATCCTCAGGAAATAAAAGCCTTGGGGGAAGAACATGGTTGGCTTAGAAGTCTATTTTGTTGTGACTGCTACGTTCGCTGAACCATTCCATCTGCTTATAGGCTCTTAACACCATTTCTTAGACTCTGCTGTGTAGGAAATTGAGTCTGTTTCTGTTTTAAATACTTGGGTAATAGAGTCTGCTATTTAGTGAAAGATTTATGTAAATGGCTTTTTGTTTCACACAATTGGGCCTTACAGAGTGTAAGTTACATTGATAATGTAATTATACAACTACTTGTGCCATTTCAAAGCAGCATGTTGCATAGAAACCTCTGATTTAACTACATAACAGGAGTCTACAGATTTGTACTTCCTTTTTTAAATCCAAATTTTATTCCCAGCAACAAAAATAATTGTGGTACTGCAGGGTGAGTCGATTAGCCTCTTCCGGAATTTTTATCCCTTTTCCTCCAGAATTCCTGGTTACTTTAAATCTGGATGCTGTAACACCTGTTACTAGTAATCACTGCATTACCTTAACTTGTTTAGTCTTGATATAATTTTCCCACCTCCTTTCACTCTTTATATTTTTTGTCTGATGCTAATCTTTATCTGGCGTTCAGTATTTTCTCAATACTAATCTGGGATTTCTATTAGCCCAGTTCCTTTTGAGTCGTGTTGGATTGCAATGATTTATCTTCGCTTTATGTTTTCGATTTCAGCATCAATTCATGTGACTGTTGCTTGCTTTTAGCAATGGGTAATATAGTTCTTTTCGTCTTCTCAAGCTTTCTGCCAACAGGGAGGCCAAAATGGCTTACTCATGTCTTGCCTCTATTTCTCTACATAAAACAGTCCTTATTAGGTAGCGTGTCCTACAGAGTCCATATATTTCAGACATTTGATACAATGTCTACATAATTCTTGCACACACACTCTTGGGCAGTCAGAGCTAGAGTCTCATTTCTTCAACTCTGAAATGACTCTGCTACTTGAGGTAAAGGAGATTTGCCTTAGCAGCCGCAGGCAGTAGTGGTAGTTCTGTTAGCCTCTCTTCAAGCCAGCCGCTGGAGCAGAGGGATGTGCACGCCCACGAGTACATTACTGTATGAAGTGACCTCTTCCTTTCTAGAAGAAATCTTAAAGATGTTGCAGGACAGAAAAAGCTCACCTCCAGTATTTTGCATTCCAGATGCCACTGTAAACCAGCTTTCCTGCATCTTGCTGCTTAACTTTGGGCTATGAACTGTATTGTAAGCATGCTCGGCAGCATTTACAGGTGCTGTACTGCAGGAAACATAAGGTCCAAATTATCACTGATGTAGCTCCTTAGGGATGAATTTGACTCATGGAGTTATGGCACTTCTGCAAGCTATGGTCAGCTAGAACCATGTGATACAGGTCAATTTTACTCTGTTTCTGCTTTGAGGGTATTCTGTATGCTGGCTCAGACTTTAAAATCTCTGTTTAATATGAGCGTTCTGTAGTGAGATTGAAGGTTGTGGGTGGTTTTTTTTGAAGGCTAAGCAAACCTCTTCACCACAATAAATCAAATGTAAATTTAAAAAATATTTTTAATTTCTCCTCTTGGCAACACTGCACACTTTTGACACAAACCTGCTCTTTCTATCCATTGAGAGACCATGAAAATGCTTATTGATTTCACAAGTGCGTGTTAGCAATTTTCTCTTACCCAAGTGACAAATATAGTGATGTTTACACTGTACATTTTTACCTAGTATCCCAGTCCCATGGAGAAACATGTCACAGCTATAAAAACCCTGGAAGAAAAAACAGGTAAGCTACTTATTCATGTTGTTGTCATAATTATTGTGTTTCAGTAATGCCATGGTTACGGACAGGACCCCATTGTGCAAGGTGCTGTATATACACAGAACAAAAAGACAGTCTGCCCCAAAGAGCTTAAAATTTATTTACACTCCTTTTTAGATTGGGAGCTAATTCAGAGGGTATTAGAAGCATGACTTGCCTATTCTTGTACTACACCTCTACCCTGATATTACATGGTCCTCAGGAGCCAAAAATCTCTACCGTGTTACAGGTGGAACCCTGTTATATCGGGGTAGCGGTGGCAGGGCTCCAGCGGTGATTTAAAGGGCCCGGGCTCCCCGCAGCAGCCGGAGCCCCGGGCCCTTTAAAGCACCGCCTGAGCCCTGCTGCTGCAGCCCTGGGGTTACCGTGTTATATCGAGTTGTTATATCTGGGTAGAGGTGTACTTGCTTTCAGTGTATAGGTCCATTCCATTTCTGTCATGACCCAGTGAATTTCTAAAGCCCACTGAAGTCAATGGAGATCAACCCTAAGTGATCCAAATCAATAGACATTTGATTACTTTGGTTTTACATTCTGTGTGTGAAAAGGAGGTATCATTGTTCCATTTTAAAGATGGGGAAACAGTCACAGAGGTTCAGTGACCTGCCCAATATCCTATAAGAAGACACTGGCAGAATCAGAAATTGAAGCCAGAGTCCCAGATTCCCACCCCAGTTGCTTTAATCACTGGAAATATTAAAAAAAAAAAAAAAAAGGAGATATACCTATCTCCTAGAGCTGGAAGGGACCCTGAAAGGTCATTGAGTCCAGCCCCCTGCCTTCACTAGTAGGACCAAGTACTGATTTTGCCCCAGCTCCCTAAGTGGCCCCCTCAAGGATTGAACTCACAACCCTGGGTTTAGCAGGCCAATGCTCAAACCACTGAACTATCCCTCCCCCACCAAGGGATACTTCTAAAGTAATGTAAAGCATTTAGATTTCTCCAATTGCCAAACATTCGTGACACTATCTGGAAAAGGGACACTTGCTCAGGTGACAGAACTTTGGTAAGACTGATGCCTTTGCTGCTGTTAATGGGTAGATAGTATTTGTTTGTATTCGTAATTTAAAAGAGATTTACTAGTAGGCACACTGGAAAATTGCCACTTAAGCACACTGGCTGATTTACAGTGTATGTACACTTGGGCCATTTTATTTTAAAATATGGGGGAATAAACATCCATACAAAAGAGTGTTTTTGTGCTGAAACAACTCTGTTTCTGCTCTTGGAAATGCACTCAAGCTCTCATTTTTTGGTGAGAGAAGAACTTCTGTACTTCACCTTATGGCCCAAGCTGCTCACGAGTGCTCTAATAGAGAGACCCCCTGTCTCCCAGATTAGTGTGATGACTTGCTGGGAAAGAGATGCAAACAAAGGAAGTGTATTGATTTTGATACCATTTTCAGTCAAATGGAAATATGTAGGGCTAAACTCTGGCCTCACATTGAGAGGAAGGATGGTCCAGTGGTGAGCCTGGGAGATGTGAGATCAGTTCCCTGCTCTGCCACGGGCTTCCTGTGTGACCTTGGGCAAATCACTTAGCCTCTCTTTGCCTCAATTCCCAATCTGTAAAATGGCCATGTAAGTACCTAAAATAGATCTACATGGTGGGTCTTAATTTCAGTATTCTGCTTTGTACAAGCGTGGTATCACTGAGCAGCCCCTGCATAGAGAAAATGGAACATTTGCAAAAGTGTATTTTGAGGGTAAAATTGTACCCGTATGCACTAAGCAGCCCTTTTCTTGGGAGATGCATGGTTTATATACCATGTAAGCACCTAATATTTAATATTTACCCAGTGTACCATCAGAGCCCTTTCACAGCCGACAGATCCCACCAGATAAACTTTTTGAGAAGACATTCTTTTATCACTGAGAGCTCTCTTTAAACTGGGCCATCTGCCAGTTGGCTTCTCCTTTCGCAGCATACTAAGGTTTCTGTACTTGGTCTGGTTCATTAAATATTAAAATGCAAAGAGATCCTGAAAGCCAGTCACGTTTTTGGTGATGCTAAATAACTATCATTTGATTTTTAATAGATAGCTTTGTCCTCGTCATTGGGCCCAATTCAATATAAAAATAAATGAATAGTCAGAAGAGCTTGCTGTAGACCTCAAGTGCAGTAAGAGGGAGGAGTGTATTCTGTGTGCCCGTAGGATGTATTTGAGAATATTAAGTGGCGGAATGGAGCAAGTGGAAAGCAACGTTTTGGTCCAGGCATGGACTGACTGCTAAACAGTCCATACAGACTAAAATACTCTGACTTCAATGCTTTCATGCCCACTTATGTGAGGGCTGAGTTTGGCTGTATGTGCAATGCTGTGCCCCTTACAAGTACTAGTATAAATGCCAATAAAATGTTTGTAAAATACCATCTGTTCTCTGGCTGGTAGGGGGTGCTAGAGTGTAGTGATGGGCACAGATACCCTCCTAATGAGACTGAGCCCAGATTGTCAGCATCTTTCTTGTTTATCACTTTGTCTGGCAAAGGAGAAGGAATACTGTGGTTCCTCTAAATAATAATAATAATAATTAATAATAATTAATAAAAAACAGTCTAATGCATCGTTAGTTTGCCAGCCTTCCTGTCTGCAGTTTCATTCTCTTGTTGACATCTCCAGATATTTTATTTTTATTGATAAAAGGCAACATTTGCAGGCTAGCTATTCAATATGTCTTATTTCTTCTTCTTCTTTTCTTTTTTTTTTATGATCAGATTTGTCCACAGGGATTATTTACAGAAGGAGAATTGCAACATGTCAGAATGTAATTCCAGGAATCTTAAGAAAGGTAATTACTTTAAATCCAGGTTAAGCTTGGTTTTGGATTATGTTGATTTTTTTTTAAGTGATGCTTAAAAAACAAAACAAAAAACAAACAAACAATCCTGATACAGGCTTGTGATGCAATTTACGTGAAAAGACTCTTAGCCAGAAGAAAGTTCAAAATTTTTTCTTTGAAAAATAACGAAAAGGTTCTATATAAATGAGTCTTACATTTGGTTAGGAAGGACAAAACTGCAGTCTTGCACAGATTAAGATATGGATGGTGGAATCTCTTGCGTACCTGTAAAATGGTCGAGATGAATCCTTCAACAATTTCAAATTGTTTTCTCTCTTATTGAAATCTCTTAAAGCAAGCTGCTGTCCTTTCATGGAAGCAGGTTACTGGAAGACCTTGGAATATATCTGTGTGGCTATTACTAAAGTGTGATTTTTTTTGAATAATTATATACATATTTTATAAAATGTATGTAATTGGCATTTTTAGTGTGAACTTAAGGTTTTTAAAGAGATGTTACCCCAAATAATAGGTTTTGTAGAAACATCTTAAAGGTTGCCAGCTCTCTTGTGGGTTTTTTTTTTTTTTTTTTTTTTTTTTTTTTTTGATAAAGCTCAGCTCCTAGAGTCCTGTGATTACTTGAAAATGTTAGCTTTTGTTTCTAGCCCTCTTGGTAGAAGAGAGAATCTTGAAAATGTGACCCAAGTATACTCTGAAGGCTCAGAAATCAAAATTCAAGTAAAAAATAACCCCAAATTATCAAATCTCATGATTTTTTTTGGGGAGGGGGGAGGGAGACCTTGTGCAAGACTTTTCAATACTTGAGTTTGGCACTTTTGCAGTCTCTTACAAAACCTACCACTCCAGAAATGCTGCCATGGATTTTTGTTTAAATGCCAATAAAAATATTTTGGGGGAAAAATGAACATGGCATGGAAGTGTTTTGAATTCCAAATGCTGTGAGTGTATTTTCATTCGCTGTATTCATGGTCAAAGCTGAAAGAAATGCGAACAAAGAATACAAAAAGCATAAGTAGCAAAAAATATGCTATCTTTAAAAGAAAATCATTTTGATTGATCCAAGACACTTGTGTCACAATCAAAACCAACATTTATAACCCGGCAATGTCACTTCAACCCCACTCCATTCCTACACTCCTTCACCATCCCTAGAAATATTCAGTCTAGAAAATGCGAGGTATCCCCCCGGTGAATGGGAGAACAGATGTAGCAAATTCAATATAGTTGATCTAAGGAATCTCTTATTGCACTGCAGTGATGAGAGAGCCCTCACTTAAATTTGTATGCAGTGCTGTTGTGGTGTCAGTCCCAGGATATTCGAGAGATGAGGTGGGTGAGGTAAAATCTCTTTATTGGACCAACTACTTCTGTTGTGAGAGAGACATGCTTTCGAGCTACACACAGCTCTTCCTGTGTAGCTCAAAAGCTTGTCTCATTCGCCAACAGGAGTTGGTCCACTAAAAGATATTCCCTCACCCACCTTGTTTCAATTAAATTTCAGTTGATGAAAATTAGCTTTAATTTTATTAACAGCTTGTAACTTTTCTTATAGTTAGTACGAAAGCATTTATGCCCATTACATCTGTGTTTTTATTCTACATCCTTCTTCCACGCAGGAAAAAGTAAATTTCCACGTACCGGACATGGAATGTAAAATGATCCAAGGCTGCGGTTCTGTCCTTTGTGCCCTGGGTAGAAGGCAGACCAGAGTAAATGAGTTCTAAAAGCATCAGGTCTGGCTAAGGAGGAATACTCCCAGTGTAGGAGCGGAGAAAGACAGTCCTAAGCTGGCTTCTGATGATCCCCTGAAACCCCATGGTAGAGAGCATGATTTGGCAGGAGGGGTGTGTTGGGAGTGGAGACACAATATACAGCTTTGTGGGGATTTTGGGCAGAGCTGCTGCCCATAGGCAGCTGGGAACAGTCTGCTGTAACTTAAGTAGCTCCTCAGGGGGTAAGTTATTTTGGGGGCCAGAGCAGCCCAGAAACAGGAGGGTGCAGGTGTAGGTTTGTGCTGCACATCTTAGTTTTAGCTGATTGTGTCTTGCATGCAATAGTCTGTGAATGGGCCCTATTAGAATCCATCATTTTAAATAGGCCATAACCAGTTAGAAATGAAACATGATGTAGCTAGATCATTTATTTAGCATTTAGCAGTCCAGGAAATCTGGCTGGGGACTGAGCAGTTTGCATAAATCTTTGAACATTTGCATGACCTCACCAGCATCTATTAAGGTCAATGTGTATCATTAAGGACTGGCTGCCGTTGATGTGCCTTCATTCTCAGTGTTAATCCTCAGTTTTAGCATACAAGGATAAAAATAAATTCTAAATATGTGAAAGTGTTTGGTCTCAAAATACTGAGTTTTGAAAGTTATCCTTACACTTGACAGGTCAGTGTCTTGAAAGTGTCTGACATCTACTTAGAGGAAGAATCTTGGCTTAATATGCAGGAAAGAAATATGGTTATGAAGTCTCATTGCCTTACCTGGACACAATATGCATCTCTAAGTGAAGAATCTGTCTTCAGGGAAAGCTTGGAAAATCCAAATTGGTAAGGTGGAGCGTGTGTGTGTAAGTCTATTATACTCAATCTAGTTGGCCAAAAAAGACGTGTAATCCTAAAAATGTTTTCCACTTTGCCTTTTGAGCTGGTAACTAGAGATGGGCCTAAATTAAATTTCTGCACCCAAACACCTTTGGATGTTGGGAATGTTCAAGTCCTTTTTTCTAAGTCTTCTTGGCTTGGTCTCATCTCTACTAATGACCAGTTGAAATTTGTCCCTCATGTTAACACTGTTCCATCTTACTTCACTTAGTGTGCAATGTAAGTATTGCGTGTTTGTTTGTTTGTTTATTTTGCCTTGCGGTGGTCTCTGTGAAACATACCATGGTATTCTGGTACAGCCCATGTTACTCCTGAAATTTCTAAAGACATTTAAGAAAGGCCCCATCTTTAGCCTAAATAAATTCAGTTCCTTGCAAATGTGAGCAGACTGAATATGGGGGAGGAGAACCTTGCCATCAGAAGACAAACTTCTTGCCCTTACTAATCACAAGAATGGGTGTAAAAAGTATCCTGGGCCCTGTGATCCTGCTTTGGGGTTTCTCAAGTTTCGTAGAAAAGTAGTTTGTAGCTGTACCCATATTGCATCCCACATTTGGGGAACAAGAAGATTGCCATGAAGACTACATTGTAAATAAAAGGTAGCTATAATTTGGTCCTGTCAGTCTTCAGTATAGAAGCCATTCCCTCTTGAATCAGGCATTAAACTGAGAGGCCTTGAAACTAGAGGCTGAAGTTGAGGAATTACCCCAGCCTCGATATGATCCTCCATCTGTTTCTCATAAGCCACAAACAGAATAGGCGAGCCCGAATGATGACTGCTGCACTCTGCTGCCATAGGATTTTGTGCAGAAATCAGGAAAGTAGATCTTACATTAAGTTTAACAATTCCCAGCCTGTGAAATAGAAAAATCTAAAGGCGAGATCTTGTCTGAGTTTCAGCTTTGTGTAGAATGGGCATGGTAGAATTTGCATTTGAATAAGTGGAGAACTTATACAAAGGAAATAAAAACTTTAATTATGCGTTAATGTACAGTCTCTACAAAAAGCACTGGAATGTGTTAGTAAGATAAACACTTAACCTTTGAGGGTTTTGGACCTGCATTAGTTTATTTCTCGGCTCAACATGTCATGTTGTTGTGTTTATGACGAGCCTGCCCATGCTGCTGTTTCCTTAATGTAATATTTAAGGTTATGATTATACAAGCTGTATGCAGCATTGAACATAAAGTGTCAGGGGGTAGCCGTGTTAGTCTGTATCTACAAAAAGAACAAGGAGTCTGGTGGCACCTTAAAGACTAACAGATTTATTTGGGCATAAATCTGTTAGTCTTTAAGGTGCCACCAGACTCCTTGTTGTTTTTGAACATAAAGTGGTTGCACTTAAACATGAGCAGAGGGTATATGTGGACACAGGTAAGGGTAAACCATATTTATTCTTCTATACTGAGTAGTAGTAACCCTCAAGCCCATTGTATGTAGTCCCACCTATGGTAAATTGCTAGTGGATAATGCCTATGTATGTCGCTAGCTGGAATTACTGATTTCATTTTGGGGGGGGCGGGGGGATAGGTAGTCTTTTGGGTGATTTTTTTAAGTACAGGAAATACTCAGAATCTGTGAATTCATTTAGCCATGTGTTCCTATCACTGTTGACCTTGTCCTTCTTGCCTAAACCCCTTTGTCTGTTTTGTTCAGTCTTGTCTTTAAATTGGACTGTGCACTCTTTCTTGGAACTGTGTCTTACTAGATGTTTGTTCGGCACCTAGCATTTTGATTTAGGGCAAAAAATGTCTGAGACATGAGATTACATACAATCTCCTCTGCTGCTGAGTAATAAGGTGGCTTCTCAGCAGCGTTGTGATTATTGCAGAATTGGGGTTAACTTGTACTTCTTATCCTGTCTTCACTTTCTGTACCTTCCACTTAAATGTGCAACTTGCTATGTGGAGGTTCCAGCCACATATGTTCCAGCTATGTGGAGGTTCCAAGCTTACCAGCCACATTTGTAAGGACCTGTTTGATTTCAACCAGGGAAATATGAAATGTACAAATATAAGAAATTTGACTCTTCCTTTCCTTTATATCTATCCTATCTATCTAATACGTAGCACTTTTTCTGGTGGAGCCATTTCTTGGTGGGAGATCCAAAGGTTGCATTGTTTGGAAATATTCAATGAACACAACTTTGAACTTCTCTACAGCGTTTTGCTTTAGGGCTATACTAATTTGAAAGTGTCAACTTTGTATTTATTGTGTATCTTAGCTTATTTATCAAAAAACTTTGCATGTAGACTGCTCACCTTCTTTTCTTAATTTGTTTTGCTTACATTGAACTGGACATTCTGATAGTTTATTCTGATGAATAGACTTGTCTGTCTAGTGTTACTGTGTCTTCCATAAGTACTTCAGTATCCTCTGTTGAAATGCTATGTTGTAATGTCTAACAGTAACTTTTGTGAAACAAGTCATCCTCTCTACTGTCCCTATTTAGCGTTGTTGTAGGAGATATTGCTCCTCTTTCTCCAGTAGTGAAATCATACCGGAAGATGGGGCTAGTCCTCAGTATTCTGAAATCTCAGATGGCAGTTTGTTTCCTTTTGTGCATTTTATTTTATATTCAAACCCCCCTTTCCCCACCTCCCACCTTTACCAGTAAACACTGAGCTCTAAAGATTGATTCCCACCTTGCAGTTGCTCCTGTAAGATTAATCTGTAACTCTTCTTGGGAGTGGATTTGCTATATGAGATCAATAGGTAACTTCAGTGCATCAAACTCTCTCTTTATTTTACAAAGCAAAAGTTGTAATTATATTCAAAAACACTTTAACTGTCAAAATGGATGCAAAATAGATGCTTTATATTTACAAAGTCCATATAAATCTTTCTAACTCTTTTTTTTCCCCTAAAATGAGAACCTGTGTGTAACCCTATAACAAACCAGTTCACCCAGAGTTGAAGCTGAAGGAATAGATTTTGGTTTCAAATATCCAAGGAATTGGTAGAAATAATGGTGTTTTAAAAAAAATGCCATTCCATTTTCCTTTCGTCTTGTCCTCTTTAGTTCCTTCTTGTGTAGCCTTGCCCAGTCTTCTAGGACTGGAATGGTAACTCAGCATCAGTAATGCTGAAATGCAAGGGAGGAAAACTGCAGTGGAATATGAAATAGTTATGAATCGCTTGATCCATTGCAAATGTGCTCAAGTCACCAATAATTATTTAATTGCAACACCCTATATGTTGTTTGTTTTTTTTTATATATATATATATATAATATAATATAATTACACGTGAAAGAATAAAATGGGAATGGACTGCATTGTCAGGCTACCACAGGAGAACGTTGGAATTGCAGTCAGACACAGAGAACTGCAGTGAACTCTTACAGCTCTTTTAAAGCAAGTTCAGTTTGTTTCTGGAAGTTTTTTTTGTTCAAGCTACATCTGTGCTGTGCAATTAACATGCTGTTCTTTTGCCTTTGGCTACAGCTCATCTTGTTTTACTTGCCTATAAGCCGTGTTCCCCTTCAGTTATCATTAAAATGGCTGTCCTTAGTGAGTTCATAAATGGCCAGTTTATCAATAGGGATTCTGAAACATATCAAGTGGTTTTAAGTATTGCTTTATAACTTCCTTCTATAAATGAAGTTTTCTGTAGTCCTCTAGGAGACGGAAATTACTGCAATTTTCCTTTAAATCCCTTGTCTGCATAAGTCCATTCATGTGGACTTTTCCATCATACAAATTGCCTAGGGAGGTTGTGGAATCTCCGTCTCTGGAGATATTTAAGAGTAGGTTAGATAAATGTCTATCAGGGATGGTCTAGACAGTATTTGGTCCTGCCATGCGGGCAGGGGACTGGACTCGATGACCTCTCGAGGTCCCTTCCAGTCCTATAATCTATGAATCTATGAAAGAATGAGCTCTTCAGAGTTCAGCGCACCTTAATAAGATGAGGCTGTGAAAGGTTCTGATGAAAAGTTGAAAATTTTTTGGAGGTGACCTATTTAAATCTGTGGAGGAGATCTGCCACTGGAGAGAAGTAGGAAAGCAACGCATGGTGAAGAGAACTGTAAATGGTGCTGGTTAGTAACAAAATTGTGCATTATGGCCTAAAGTGGGAGATGTTCTGAGAATGAGAACCCCGCTCAATCTAGATACAGACAGAAGCCTGTTGTACCAGATTTTTTTGTGACCACAGAAAATAAATATGAAGAGACTGTTTTCATGGGCAAATTCTTGAAACTCCTTAAGGCATTAAAAGCCTAAAGAGGAATGGAATTGCAGACCTTATTCAGTCATCTTGTGCATATTGTGGCTAGATTGTATTTATACAATCTGCTTTCATGTGATTTAGTTGTTGATAGCATCATAGCAATAAATGAAAGCAAAGTTCCCCTTGCTAGTATGAATTTAGAGTTACCATATTTTGAGTGTCCAAAAAGAGGACACTCCACGGGGCCCCGCCCCAACTCCGACCCCTCCCCTGCTTCCCGCGAACATTTGATTCGTGGGAAGCCTGAAGCAGGCAGCAGGTAAGCTGGGGGGGGTGAGGGGAGGAGGCGCGGCCCAGTCCACCCCCCACCCCCCCCCAACCGAGCGGCTCCCTCCGGCGGCCGGCCCCGGCCCCAGCATCTCTAGCTTGGCTCGGCTCGGGCCCTGGGGTGCCAGCCCCGGGCCAGCCCCCGGCTGAGCACTGCCGGCCCGGCCCTGCACTGCTGGCCCAGCCCCGGCCCCGCATGTCCCTATTTTCCTGGACATGTTCGGCTTTTTGGGATTTCCCCCCCGGACGGGGATTTGAGGCCCAAAAAGCCGGACATGTCCGGGAAAATCCGGACGTATGGTAACCCTAATGAATTGTGATCCGCTTTTCCAGCAGATTTCGATGACAGTGACCCTAGAGTTGCCAGCGAGGCAAAGTGACCAGCCCAGGAATTTAAAATGTAAAGACACTGGGCTGTTCTGATTTAAAAAAAATAAAAATTGCATCATCTAAAGGTTCTGTAGGTCAGAAGCTGACCCACAGTGGGACTTGTTTAAAGGCCCTCCCGACATGGAAATTCTCCTGAATTGCGTGACTTCCCCAAAGTCCCCTGCCTGCATCCTTTGGCAGGGTGGATATTGCTTCAATGTGACAAGATAACGCTTCCTTTCAGATGGATGTTTTCTGCAGTGGCCTATTCTAGAGGCAACTTTGGTGTCACTACTGTATTGAGAGTGGATGGCAACTCTTAGGAGATATTTTGCCCCTACTTAGCCCCCAAACTGTTAAATACTTGGTGCCAGATTCTGATCTCCATTGTGCTGGTGTAAACTTAGACTAGCACCACTCAAGTCACCTAAATTAACAGTGTTAGTCTCTCTTGACTTGAGTAGAGCTGCTGTGGATTTATACCAAGGTGACTGAGATCAAGATGATGTATTATTTGTATTGTCATAGTGCCTAAGAGCCACAGTCATAGATCAAGTTCTTTGTGCTATATTCTGTAGGAACACAGACCCAAAAGACAGTCCCTCCCCAAGGAGCTTACAATCTAGACAGAATCTGCTCTGTAGCATTTTGGGGTTCCTTTTTATACACATTATCCAAATACTCTTCCTGTTAGCCAAGTCCTTAAAAATCTACGTAGGTTCTTATATGGCCCATATCACTGTGGTCTTCTTAGTCTTTCCTCATCTGGAGTTCTGTGGTCTCTCATTTTTAAAAAAGAGTAATTCAAACTGGAACAGGTTCAGAGAAGGGCTACTAGGATGATCAGAGAAATGGAGAACTTGTATAACAAGAGGAGACTTAAGGAGCTTGGCTTGTTTAGCCTAACAAAAAGGAAGGCAGAGTGGGAGATATGATTGCTCTCTATAAATACACCAGAGGAATAAACAGCAGGAAAGGAGAGGGGTTATTTTAAGTTAAGGGCCAGTGTTGGCACAAAAACAAATAGATATAAAATGGCCATCAATGAGTTTAGGCTTGAAATTAGATGAAGGTTTCTAACCATCAGAAGAGTGAAATTCTGGAACAGCCTTCCAAGGGGAGTAGTGGCGGGGGGAGGCGGAGAGGAGGAGAGAAACCCTAAATTGTTTTAAAACAGGGCTTGATAAGTTTTTATAGAGAGGATGGTATCGTGAGATTGCTTACAAGAGCATATGGCTCTTTTGCAACTGCTATTGCCAAATATCTCTGGCCACTGGAGACGGGGCTCTAGATGGGAGGGCTCTGACTCAATGCAGAAAATTTTTCCCAGGTGTCTAGTAGGCCTTGCCCAAATGTTCAAGGTCTAACTGCTCGCTGTATTTGGGGTAGGAAAGAATTCCCCCCCCCAAGTCAGATTGTCAGAGACTGGGGTGGTTTTTTGCCTTTCTTTGCAGCATGGGGAATGGGTCGTTTGCTGGTTTAAACTAGCATAAATGACAGATTCTCTGTAACTGGAAATCTTTAAATCAAGAT
This sequence comes from Trachemys scripta elegans, assembly GCF_013100865.1. Lineage (NCBI taxonomy): Eukaryota > Metazoa > Chordata > Testudines > Emydidae > Trachemys > Trachemys scripta. Next base: position 17,361,334 of record NC_048305.1, on the reverse strand, counting down.
TTGAGGACTTCAGTAACTCAGCCAGAGATTAGGGGTCTATTACAGGAGTGGGTGGATGAGGTTCTGTGGCATATGTCCATAGTCCAGGAGGTCGGACTAGATGATCATGATGGTCCCTTCTGGCCTTAAAATCTGATTCTTTGAATGCCTCACAAACATTAATTATCTTACTCCATGGGAGGTAAGGAAGATATAGCCTCATTTTTCAGATTAGGAAGTGAAGCATAAAGAGATTAAGTGACCTGTCCCAGGTCAAATAGTAAAGTCTGTAGTGGAGGTGGGAACTGAGCCCAGATCTTCCTGTGTCTTAGCCCAGTGCCTTACCTACAATACCATACTTCCTCTCAAAAGCAAAGGTGATGTTTCTGTTCAGGTACATATGGATACAGTTATGCTAAGTGCTACACATTTTTCTTTTCTTGCAAAGTAAATTCATGCTCAGAGGAACTCACAAGGACCCCGAGTTAGGAAAGCTTTTAGTACCTACTGGGCACCACTGTAAGTAAATAAAACATTTAAAATGGTATGATCAGGCAAATGGGTGAGACATTGTGAAATGAATAACTATACCTGTTTTGAATTATAACAGGTATCTGCTTCAACACATGGTATCTATGCTTTGCTTTCCTGGGCACTGGAAAAAGACATTCCTGTGCCTCTTTGTTCTGAAGTCTACACTTTGGTATTTCTGTACAGAAATACCATACTATTGGCTAGCTTTTTTTTTTTTTTTTTTTTTTTTTTTTCTTGGTGTGTCTTTTGAGGACTCTGTCAATCTGCCTAAGCCATCAGAACAGTGACAGATGGTGATGTGAATATACTGTCATTAATGTGAATTTGTGGGGGAAAAAAATAAGTTATTCAGTGAACTAGCCAATTAAGATGTAAATACAGTGTTGGAAACCTAACCTCTGCAATTCATTAAAATGGACTAAAGCCCAAAATGTAGTTGTCCTACTATTGTTCTCAGTAAATGCTATGTTACTGTAGAAGTGGGAGAAAAAACATTAATCAGAAAAATGTGAACAATTAGGAATCGTTTAAGAAAACTTTACTAGATGCCAAAAAATCCATAGTAAAGGAAGAAGGCTATATAGTTTTAAAAAAATTGACGTGGCTTAGAGAGGAAGAGAAGGTAGCTATAAAAAATACAATATAGATAACATGGAAGAAAGAAGAAGTTGATAGTAACAAATATTAATTGGAAGCTAGGAATTGTAGAAAATTGATAAGGGAAGCAAAGGGACACAAGAAGAAATCTATAGCCAGAATTCAGGACAATAAGGCGTTTAGGTATATTAGGAAAAAAAAGACTCCTGACAGTGGTATTGGCCCATTACTAGATGGAAGTGGTAGAATTATCAGTAATAATGCAGAAAAGTCAAAAGGGGTAAATAAATATTTCTGTTCTGTATTTGGGGAAAAAACAGATGATGTAGTCTCTTCAGATGATCATGATACACTTTCCATTCCACTAACATCTGAAGGAGGATATTAAACAGTAGCTACTGAAGTTAGACATTTTTAAATCAACAAGTCTAGATAATTTGCAGCCAAGAGTCTTAAAAAGACTGGCCAAGGAGCTCACTGGACCATTAATGTTGATTTTCAATAAGCCTTAGAACACCTGGGGAAGTTTCAGAAGACTGGAAGAAAGTGAACATTGTATCAATATTTTCAAAGGGTAAACAGGATGACCCAGGTAATTAAATGCTTGTCAATCTGACATTGATCCCAGGCAAGATAATGTAGTGACTGATATGGGACTCAATTACTAAAGAATTGGAGGATAATATAATTAATACCGTTCAACATGGGTTTATGGAAAATAGATCCTATCTAACTTGATTTCCTTTTTTTTTGATGAGATTACAAGTTTGGTTGCTAAAGGTAATAATGCTGATGTAATATACTTAGACTTCTGTTAATTGTAAACAGGGAATCATCGAGCGGGGGTATTTCTAGCCTGGATCCGCAGAGATCCATTCTTGGTCTTGCACTATTAACTTTTTTTTTTTTTTTTTTTTGTCAGTGACTTGGATGAAAACATAAAATCATCACTGTTTAAAGTACCCAGAAGACATAAATTGGGGGAGTGATAAATTAATGAAGAGGGCAGGTAGCAATCTGGGTTGCTTGGTAAACGGGGTGCAAGCAAATGATACGTGTTTTTAATGCAGCTAAATGTGTGTATCTAGGAACAAAGAATGTAGTCCATGCTTACAAGATTGGGTACTCTATCCTGAGAAGCAGTGACTCCGAAAAAGATTTGGGGGTTTTGGTGGATATTCATCCAAACATGAGCTTCTAGTGTGATGCTGCAGCCAAAGGAGCTAATGCAATTCTGGGATGCATAAACAGGGGACTCTTGAGTGGGAGTAGAGAGAGATCTTTATCTCAGTATTTGGCACTTGTGCCACCTCTGCTGGAATGCTGTGTCTGTTTCTGGTATCCACAATTCAAGAAAGATGCTGGGAAATTTGAAAGGGTTCGGAGAAGAGCCACAAACAACATGGAAGGGTTAGAAAACCTGCCTGGTGGTGATAGACTTGAACTTAATCTAGTTAGCTTAAGAAAGAGAAGGATAAGGGGTGACTTGTCTACAATCTAGAAGTACCAACATGGAGAACAAATATTTGATAATGGGCTCTTCCAGTCTAGCAGAGAAAGGTATAAAACAATTGAATAGCCAGAAATTGAAGCTTGAAAAATTCAGCCAGAAAATAAGGCGTAAATGTATAACCTTGAGAGTAATTAACTATTGGAATAATTTACCAAGAGTCATGGTGGTTTTTCTAAAAAGATTTGCTCTAGGAATTATTTTGGGGAAGGTCTGTGGCCTGTGCTATGCAGGAGGTCAGACTAGATGATCAGAATGGTCCTTTCTGCCTTGGAATCTATGAAGTATGCAGCACAGCCAGGACAAAAATTATAAGGGCTATTAATTCTTGTGCTTCAGGTGACAAGTTGGTAAGCAGCTGAACTCAGGAAGAAATTTCTCCAGTGTTACTGTATTACAGAATTGGCTGGGTGAAAGCCCCCCTGCCCAATACTTGGAAACATCTAATATATGCTACTGTCAGAGAGAGGACGGGATGGTCTACTGGCTTATTACACTATGGTTGTTCATCTGTTCCTAAAACAAAGGGTTGTAAGGCTTTGAAATGTTTTGTATTCCATCTAATCAATCAAGGACACCACTTGTCTGGTAGATTTTTGCAAGGTTCAGACTTCACAATTTTCATTTCTCTTCCACCTCTTGGCCCCCGCCCACCCTGAATTTTAAAATACTTTGGCATCAGTTTATGACAGACTATCTGAAAAGTGTCCTTGTTCTTACAGAAATGGGGCTGCTTGTGTTTGAAATTACAGCTTGTAGAAGTGCTGGATTGAACTGCTAGGTTTTTACAGAGCCATTCCCCTAGTCTACATTCTGTCGAAGGAATTTATCCAGGTCCATAAATACTGGAAATGCAAGACAGCACAAACACTCTGACCTTCTATCTCTGCTTTTAAGAACTCTGCCAGTTTCCAGAATGTGGAAGCAGGGCAGGCTCCAGGGTTTTGGCCGCCCCAAGCAGCCCAAAAAAAAAAAAAAAAAAGAAGCCGCTATCGCGATCTGCGGCGACAATTCAGCAGGAGGTCCTTTGCTCAGAGCGGGAGTGAGGGACCATCTGCCGAGTAGCTGGATGTGCCGCCCCTCTCCGGAGCGGCCGCCCCAAGCACCTGCTTGGCAAGCTGGTGCCTGGAGCCGGCCCTGTGTGGAAGGATTTTTGAAAGAGGAGATAGGGACGGAACCTCTCAAGAAGAGTATCCAAATCCTCTCAGATCAGCCTTACTGGGATTATTTGACCCAGAAATGACTGGAGAACCACACTTGTTCCATTAAGATGTGCATACTTGCAAGCCCCTTCGTTTTCAGTTTAAACCAATTTTTACCTAAAAATTCCTGAGTTTTACAAAATATTATTCATTTTTTTTTCTGATTTTTCACCCTACTTTTGTATCATTTTTATTTATATCTATATAAACTTGTTTTATTAGGAAAAATACATATATCATGCAATGTATTGTGTTAGGATAATACATTAGTCTCGGTGTATATGCAAAGCTGCACGTTGAAGTAAGGCTATGTATTAGTCTAGATGAGAAGATGCATACAATAAGCAAACAGGCACATACGCAAGCTCTGAAGGGTGTGCACATCTGAACGTACTGATGAATCTCATGCCCACCACGTACACATTTCAAGCTGTTGGCAGATAACGGTTTAAAGATTTGACACACTAAAATGGGGAGAAAATGAAAATCTGTATCAGAATGTTTCAGAACACAAGGAAGTAGTCAAAAATTTTAAAAAACAGGAGAAAAGGATGAAGCTGAGTGTATGCGCTGTAAATGGTGTGGCCCAATTATTAAATGTAAATATTATAGGCTAATAGTTCTAAGTCTAAAACAGTAACTGTTTGTTCAAATGAGAAGTGTTATTTGGGGATTAGAGAGAGAGTGTTTTCTTCAGAGGTGGCGTTCTGTTTTAGTTCTCCAGCAAACCACACTAATTGAACAGAATTCAAAGTATTAATCTACTGACTACTTCCCCCCCCCCCCGTTTTTCCATCCACCAGAATAAATGCTGATATTTACTCAAAAAAAATTAATAGTTTTTTAGCACTGATTTTCATCTGTTTTTGTTGTGGTGGTAATAAACACTGGGAAAAATTAAATTTAAATAAAAACTGAAAATGAAGGGCCCTAAACACATTTCAAATGCAGTCAATACTCCATGTGTAGATACTTCATAAATTCTCACATAACAAAAGCTTCCTCGCTAAAGGACCTCACACAATCTAAATTTTAATTTTACTTTTGAAAGGCCAAGCAAGCTGTGAGAGCATTCCTTGACACTGTCTGAATAAGAATATTGCTAGGCTTTTTGTACTAAAGACACTTTAATTAAACTCCCATCACGAAAACAATTAGGCCAAATTTGCAGTACTTAACTAGTCAATAATTTAGTAGCTGGATCTCATTAATAGACTTCTCCCGGTGACTGTGTTGTTGTAATGATGTGGCATTGCCAGCTGTGTGCTACAAGAATCAATCAGTGATCAATATTTTCCATGAGCTTTTGTTGTTGTTGTCTCCCAGAGCCATGAAAAATAAATAAATAAATAAATCTTGATTGTATGGGGTTGGGTCTTCATGGTGGCTTTATTATTTCTTGTGGCCACATTCCTGTTTCTGAATGTTTTCCTACACACTCAAGCTGGAACAATTTGCACAGTGGGTATGCTGAGAGCCGTTGAACCAAACTGTCAACCCTGAATGTGATGGAAACCACTTCAAGCCAGGGGGTGTGGCAGCACCTATGCACTGCAAAACTCTTTCTTTGACTCCATTACATTGTTATATTAAGTTGCATTAATCTGAAGGATAAAAGCAAACGAGTTTGGTTCAGCTCAGTTTACAGATGAGGAACTGAGGCCCGGAGAAACTGAGCGAGGTCACATCACCACAATTGGCTACCTGGTGGGCAGCCTCAGCAAAGTTGTAGAGACTGAACTACACTCAGACGTCCAGGTTAGGAGGCTTGCTGGCTTGCCAGTGTGGAAGTCAAGCTTGTTTTGCTGCTGCTTGTTTGTGGATGCAAAGGACCTTTAGTGTTCAAAGCTGTCAGTATGGCTCAACCTCACCAAGAAGAGGGGTGTGTGTCTTTCATTGTGGTGGGCTTCACCAACCATTCCCGCTACACCTTTCATCACCATTTAATTTTACAATAACAAAATCATTTTGAGGAATAACAATGTGAATATCTCCCCCTGATGGTGGACAAAAACACTGTTCTTCCCTGCACACACTAGTACCCTCTCTGATCCACTTGTCTGAATCTAAGCAGTGAATTTTGATTTTTGTGCCTGTTTATAAAATATAGTTCATCATAGAATTATTGTCCATGCATTTAAAGAGAGGAATACAATTGTTACATTCCTGTTTTATAGGACAGAGTTCATCCAGAAAGGGAGGATATCCATTACCGGAGCAGGGTTGCTCAACTGTGTATTGGAAGCTTTTGCTCAAACCTTTCTAAATCAAGGAGTCAAGAAGGTAGGTTTAATTTATTATTTATATTTGTTCCTAAAATTACATTTGAAATCTGTCAAATTCTGACCATCCCTAATAATCCAGTTTGGGTTTTAAAATCATAAGGAGTTGAAACTTGGCTTCTTCACCCATCATGTAAAACTAACGTTGGTCTTTTCCTTTAATTGTAAATAATGAACAGAACAAGAAATGGGATACAGTTTGAATGTGTAATAGTAATTTTCCAAATGTATTTTTAAAGCATTTTGTTAAATTCATTATTCTCATTTCCTCTAGATGTTGAAACTTTTTTTCCTGCTAACATTTCAGTGTACTAGTTAATATAATGTAATAATAATAGCTTATCGTTTTATAGCACTCTTGCATCCAATCATCTTACAGTACTTAATGAACATGCATGTATGGCTGCACTTCCCCCCCAGTAATGTTGGATGCTTCAGGCATCTTGATATATTTACAATAGCAACAGTCAATCTTCTTGTAACAATTTTATATGGATCAATAATTCTGTCTTTTTGGTAAGAATTATGAAAGGAAATAAAAGCCACTCTGGTATCCAGAAGTGTATCCCAAAGGAAATAATATTCCAACATCATTAGTTTTAGAAAGGCATGTCATATTGAAGATCTGGGTTTACAAACAAAAATCTCATGCAAATTATTCACCATGAAATTGAATGATGTAGAATTCTTACATTTGTTGGGGGTGGGGGTTTTGAGGAGGAGGACATGTTGATGTCCAACTAGCTCCATATGCAATTTTTCCTCAGCTAGAAAGGAAAGGGATGCTTAATTAAGCCTTTTCACTGAAAAAATACACATCTTGAGTGTTTTGACAGGTATGTTGCTTTGATGTACATAAGTGTGGGTGGGTGACCAGTGGTGTTGCATTTTCATATTGGGATCTAAATCTTACATAATGCAAAAAATGTAACTGACCTAAATTTTCCATTATTTACAACATTTTTTTTCTTTACCAACAGTAATTTCACTTTTTAAATGTACTTGAAGGACCCGCATTGTCAAAGGTGTATTCAGTTGACTTCTAATTAGGAACGATAAAAATGATACTTTTTGGGGTGTAGGATTTTCAGAAGTTCTTTTTTGCATGCTATCAGGTCCCTCTATTCTCGGAGTGAGAGCTGTGTTCGTATTCTTGGCATTAAGTCGAATTAGTTCAGGGTGGGTGTTGGACTCTGCCAAGGGTGCGTCTCGTCCCCACTCCTGTTCGTGATTTTCCTGGACAGGCTATCAAGGCGCAGCTGAGCAGTGGATTGTATCCAGTATGGGGACGCGGAGGCGGCATCTCTGTCTGCAGATGATGATGTCCTTGTTGCGTTTTCAGATTGTGATCTCTGATGTTTTTGCTGCTGAGTATGAAGTGGCTGGGATGAGAATCAGCAACTCCAAATTGGAGGTCATGTTCCTCTCCCAGAAGAGAGTGAACTGTTCCTTCCAGGTGAAGGGGGAGCAGCTGCCCTTAGTGGAAGAGTTCAACTACCTAGGGGGTCTCATTCATGAGTGATAGTGAGCGGGAGTGTGAGATCGACCAGCGGATTGGTGTGGCGGCGGTAGTGATGTGGGCGCCTTATCGATCTGTGGTGGTGAAGTGGAAGCTGAGTTCTCGGACGAAGTTCTCTGTTTACAGATCACTCTACATCCCCATCCTCACGTATGGCCATGAACTTTGGGTAATGACTGAAAGGACAAGATTGAGGGTACAAGCAGCGGAAGTGAAGTTTCTTCGCAGGGTGGCTGGGCCTACTCTCTGAGACGGGGTGAGGGGCATGGCTATTTGGGAGAGCCTCAGGTTACAGCTGCTACTCCTCCGGATTGAGAGGAGCCAACTGAGGTGGTTCGGGGACCTGATTAAAAAAATGAGAGGCTGATTTTGAAGATATGGCTCCAGGTGTTACTCTCAGAGAAATATTTCAAACTGTGGTTTTCATTCTCTCCCCCCCCCCCTTTTGGCTACTCTTGCTACCCTAAAAAGCCTTATTCTTTTGAAATAACTGTCTCTTTTTACCCCTTTTAGAAATCTTTATCTTTATCTTGTAATGGGTTAAACTTTAAGCATCTTACTAGTATATCACAGCTTGGGGTCAGTGCACAAAATAAAATCCAAATCACAATAACTGTACAATGCTGCACTGGAATCTCTTTGAGAATTTTGGCTGTGGCTGCATATCTGTGGATAAGAAAAGCCTAAATTTAAACAAAATTGACTTACACACTTACGTACCTTTTTGCTTCTATGCTCTTGATAAAGCAGTCTCTCCTAGTGCATTGGATTTCTTTAAAACCCTTGGATGGGGATTTTTATTAGAAAGAGCTGGGAATCAGGTAGTTCCAATTATACTCAGCTAAAATATGTTCACTTTCAGCGATAGAAAGATACTCTTTTAAAGTGTTAAAGCAACATATACTTAATAAATGACTACTCTTGTGTTCGAAAGATTCCTATAGCTTTGGGTTTGCTGTATTCCCAAAGCCAGCAGTAGGCGAAGATTAATTCATATAGAAATATCTGCTGTTCAGAATTGTGCCAGTAGTAATTCAATTAATCCTAAAGACAGAATCTTGAGACCATTAATAAGGAGAGTCATTTTACCCCCAATGAATTGCCTTTTTCTGCACTGGAGAAGAAATTATGAAATAATTCATTAAGACCTAATAAATCTTCTTGAGATGCAGATTTGTATCTGCACCAAATTTATATCCTGTAGCCAAAAAAGAGACACTTCCTCGTTATACCTGGTATTTGTAGTGCTTATAATAAATAGAAGTATAATATGGTCAGGATTTTGAAGAGTTTACAGAGAACATACCCATCCCTACCCCCGATCCCCTGCCACTAGTCCACATTTAAATCCTACATTTTTAGTGATTAAAATGAGAGAGGTTATTATGGTGGGGTGGTGGGAAGTGGAATTGAGGGACTGGAGGGGAAAGTATTGAGATAGGGCATAGGCTTCAGATGGAGAAAGAGAAAATGCTGTCTTAATATTTATATTTCTGAATAGACGACAATCAGGTGTCTGTTTTCCCACACAATCAGTATTCAATATCTCTGAATTTCCTATTGTAATAGAGTAGAAGGCACTTCTCTATTCATGGAGCACTAGAGAAGGTGATTTTGATTTTTTTTTCAGTAGATTTCATTACTGAGATATGATCTCAATAACTGCTAAACTGTGTTTTAAAAAAATTGAATAACTGTGAAATCCTTGACTCAGACCTCTAGAATTTCTTCTTCGGTTTAACTCAAACATTGACCAAAAATTGTTCCCTGTGATGGGAAATAAGCTGTGAAGTGTCAGAATTATTCCTTTTGTTTTGTAGAAGTTGGAGCTTGAAAACTAGCCTTTAACAGGAAAGCGAACTTTAAATAGAGAGGGAGATGTTGGGGGGGAGGGGGGGAGTGGGTTTTTATTGTTGCCTTAAGGCTCCTTTATGATACTCTGACAGTGTAACTGAGCCCCAGACCAGATGGGAATGTATAGGGGGTTCCCTTGCTAGCGTAGAACTGACCAGATGGCTTAGGGTGCATGCTGGGAAAGAAAGAGGGCAAGTCATTGGAGTTACTCTCCTGCAATTCTCAGCTTTCCATGGGCAATCAGAGGGTAAGTTACGGCAGTTTTGAGACTTGGGGAGTGCAAAGGTGGCTTAAAGCACCAAGTGCAGGTTTGGAGCAATGGAGAGTTGGGGCCGAAATCTTCCTTTATAATCTAGTGAACGGTGATGTATCTGCTTGAGGAGTTGCTACGTTACAGTCAATGTAGAAAGTAAAGACTGTAAATAATTTTTCCCCTGAAAATTCCTCTGCAGGGGGAAAAAAAAATTTCTGTGGCTAGTGTGCAGCTGCCTAGTAGCCAATAAGACTATCTATATGAATAATTCAAAAATCTGGACAGATATGCTCCGGGAATCCCAGATATCAAAATATGTCATTCGGGCACTAGTCAGACAGAAGGCCTTTCCAATATAAGAACTCTTGTCTCCAGTTTATTAAATATTGTGTAGACCTAGCAGCTGGAAGATGCTTACTAGCTTGAAGGGGAATTGGTGAGCAACAAGTCATCTTATTTTTATCCTACTTTAAAAAAAAAAAAAAAAAAAAAAGTGATCTAATTGGTTTGTAGTTTCATTGCTGATCATCTGCAGAGGTAATCGTATACAATCTGCCTTTTGCATATTAAGTAAAACAGTTTTAAGACCATTTTATAAAATGAATATGCATACCAGTGTGTGTTGATTTGAGTCTTATCCAATGTCTCTTAAGCCCTGCAATATTTGCAGTATTGCCCATTCTTGGAATATATTTTTAGATTAATTTTTGATGCCAAGAACAACCAAAAAGCATAATGAGATGGAAAAATAAATGAGTTATGTTTTCATTGATATAACTAATCTAAAATGATGGAATTACATTACTTGGCATGCAAATAATAACCAAATATTTGTTTACTCTCTCAAATGTTTTTGTCATGGTTGCAAAAAGAACACGAGATATTAGGATGATGTTTTCATAGGTTTAGCATAATATAGAGGAGATTATTGTAAGAAGCGGCTAGTTAATCAAAAACATCCAGGTTACATATCTTTGTACTGGAAGTGGAGATGAATTTTACATTCAGACCTGGATTTTTTTTTTTCCCCATCAGAATCAAATTTATGGTTTCTACTTAAGATAAAATTCTCCAAGCAGCCACTTAAATAAAATGAGATTAATATTCTATAGTTCAATAGTTGTACGTGGTACATTACAGACATGATCTCTGTCCAAAGTAGCTTGGAGACTATATTAGGTGGAAACTAAGTTATAAACTACGAGCTAAGGTTCCTTAATGTGGTTGTTTCTATGGTGTTGGAGAGTCCCATAGATTGCTATTATCAGACTTTCCTTATTTATTTTGTCAACCACCCTCTTGGTTTGTTTTTGTACCTTCTTCGATATCGGCTGTCCTGTGTGAGACTTCTAAGAGAACATATCACCCAAAAAGTTACTTCTGAGTCTTGGAATCTATACAACTCTGTAAGCTCTTGGCTCCTATTCCAACTAATCCAGTAGTATCTAGATATTTGCAAGAAGAGAGATTCTTGCAGTTACCAAAAAAAAAAAAAAAAAATCTTTACCTTGGAAAAAATAAAACTATTCTATGGCTTGTCAATCAGAAAAGCTTTTAAGCTGTATCTATAAAGGTGGACAGCTTAATGGGTAAGCAATGTTTGTTCTGCATTTCAAGTGCATCATTGCACTGTAAGCAGTGTAAATTTAGCCCCTTTAAGCTTGATCTCCTGGGGCTGAGATTTAAGTGTTTGAACTTTAGTTGAAAGGCATATATTGATTAGTCTTTGATTTAGTCATTCTCCACTGAAAAGTTACTCAGTAATGACTTGTACCTGCCCTTTAGTATTTTTTTTATTCATTTTGTAGATTCTCTCCCCACCCCTCAATGCAATGAGGAGCAGAAAAGAAAAAGCAGCTGTCACACTGCGAACATAATTGATTCAATAAATAACATTTTTAAATTCCCAAGGCAAACCTCGGAGTCTTCACTTATGTCAATTAGTGCTCTATTCTGTAAATGGTGGCATGCTTAATTTAGACTGATGGGCTAAGCTAGCCAGTTCTCGCTTCCCATGGAAAGAATAGTCATGGAAGGCGAGCTATTATATACATTTCAAAAATTTCACCTGATTTTAATGTAGAGCTGTGTAAAGAAGTGCTCTTAAACTTTTTATTAAAACTAGTATTGCTTTTTATTCTCTTCCCCCCTTCGTGCCCCGCCCCCCCAGCGACTTGAACTGAGCAAGAATTTTCTCAGCTTGTTGAACAGAAGAATACACAGGGTGAAATCCTGGCCTCATTGAAGACCAGGGTAAAACTCCCATTAATTTCAGTGGGGCCAAGATTTCACCAAGAGGATCTGAACATGTAGTAGCAAACATTATATATAGTCTGGCAGAGCATACTCCATTAGGGCCTTGCATCTTTAGCACTCTCTTCCTCCTTAGCACTGTAACAGCCTGAGTTGGTTAGCATAGAGGTGTGCTGTAAGGTCTGCTTTTTGTCTTTTGCCTGGGAGGACCTGGATATTGGGCCAGGTCTCGTTAGTGGTGACATGAGGAGTGTATGATGAGGCTAACGTATTGTTTTTGTCACTGACTTGTTTGACTTGAACTGGGTTTCTTTGCTTATTTTGCATCTTTCTGAAAGTTTCAGGGGCTCCCAGAGCATTGGATTATTATAGTTTAGTAAAAGTTTGAATGAATCAATAAATAGAACAGGCTAACGTGTGTTGCCTAAGACGTTGCCTGTCCTGAGGATTAACCCCCATTTCAGCTGTCAATGACAAGTAACCTGTGTGTTTTGCTCTGGTGTAGTCCTTTAATGTAGACAAGGCAAGTGTCAGTAACCCCAGTTTCCAGCAGTGTTTATCTGATGCTCCTTTATTAAAAATAATGCCCAGCTCTTATGCAGCATGTTTCATCCATAGAGTTCAAAGCCCTTTGTTGTAAAGGTAAGTGTTATCCCCATTTTACAGATGGAGAAACTGAAGTAGAGGGAAGTGAAATGCCTTAGCAAAGTTCACCCAGCTACCCAATGGAAGAGCTGGGAATAGAACCTGGATGTATGGAGTCCCAATCCAGTGCTCCAGCCACTAGGCCAAGGTTCCTTCAATTAGAGTAGAATGCTGTGGGCACAGTATGATGTAAACACTCCCTCTCATCTCCCCACTGCCCCATATACACATACCAAGCTATATAATAGCACTGCTACCCCAGTATTGCTGCAGACAAAACTACAATGGTGTTATTGCCATTTTATGGTAAGGCAGTAAATCGTGTTTTCTCTAGATTTGACCATCGTCCCATTGTTGGATGATCTGAACAAGTCATCTGCTTGCATGTTGTAGTGTCTGTTTTAATACATGTGATATATATGTAGGTTGTGATTTGTCTGTATTCTTTACAGGGTATTAGAATAATGGAGACTCTTCTGCAGGAACAGTGTGGGTGCCCGTTTTCCTGAAAAGTAACTGTAAGTGTGTCATCAATTTAAAGATTCAAAATTCAAGATGTCTATATTTGCACACACAATGTGTTTATAAAACAGATTTTTTAGTTGGTAATTTTTGCTGATCTACATTTCTTAACTAATATATTCCACGTTTCTACATACAGACTTTATATAGAATTTATGATCCATTTTGAATAATATCCAACACTTACTCATACTGAATACAGGAAAAAATAATGAACTGCTGCTTTGTGAGACTTGATAATACAACAGCGTTCCTTAACATTATGTTAAGACCTCTTTTGTGGGCTGTCTTTTTCTCCCCCGTAATTTATCTATCACTAGACCATGAGAGTGATAGTCAGACTTAATAAAACAAGATGTTAGCTTTGTCTGGAGATCATTATTGCTTGCAGAAAAGTAATCTCTTCAGAGATTGCCCATAGAGGCAAGATTTGGCCGACTTTAAAAGTAGCTTCAGAATGAGAGCAAATGGCTATTGATTAGCTCCTAATAAATATTCTTCTAAAAGCTGTTTTCTATGCTTTTTACAGGAAGAAAAGTGTCATCAGAGCAATATATCTTTATTGCTGTCACTGTTTCCAGGGAAGTTATCCAAATTTTATTGGTACCATTTTATTGAGGAAACAGAGTATTCAATATGCACAGCTTGGAGAAAAGATGACAATTGTCTATACGTCTTTTGGATAAGATTAAGGAAAGATATGCTGTTTAAAGGGACTCTGATCCTGAGAGATGTAAATGTGGAAATAATGTCTTCATGTGGATTTCTGGTGAAATTTCCAGAGACTAAGCATTCACTGAGAGAACCAACATTAGCAAAAACATAAATAGCCCTTTTTGCTGTGAAGAGATCTTCTACCATGTCAACCAGTTATCTTGAGTCTTGCCAAGAGAGGTATGAATATCCTCTATTAATTTTAATAGTTTATTTTGAAGCTTAGTTGTTAGCGACAGTGATTCTATTCACAGAATGCATAATCTAATAAGCGTCAATGGAAATGTGTTCCATCATAGTTCCATGCAATTGTATGGACTCAGCATCTCTCTGCAGGTATTTGATATTTCCAATGTGTCTGCAAAACCTGAAAACAAACAACAAATTAAGGCTTCCTTTGGAAAAAAAAAAAAATTGTCTAGTCCTTCTGAATGTGAACTAATGCAAAGCTTCCCTGCTAAGCCTGTAGAAACACAGAAACAGTAGTTCTGGGAGATGAGACTACACCCATGTGGAATCATCACCTCACCGAGGAGAAACCTGGTAATGGCAATTTAAGTGTGTACTTTGCTAATTATTTCACTGCTGAGACTTTTTAGCAGAAACATCCATCTAACATGCCCATGTTTATTTCAAAGGATGTCCCACCACTATAAAGTTACATGTTTTAAAGTGAAAATATTTGATTGTCCCCCAAACGTGTGTGTTTGTTTTGTTTTTGTTTTGTTTGTTCCTGATAGGAGCCAATGGAGAAATTTTTAAGGGGATTAGAAGGTTTTGGAGTAAAATTCTTAAGGGAAAAGAGAGCTCGCATGGATGAGGGATTCATTTTGAAAGAGCAATTTTATTTAAAACCTCTTATTAAAAATACAGTACAAGTAAGTTAGGGCTAGATTTGGATACCCTTGCTCATGCTGAACAATACCTCAGTCCACAAAGAGTCCCACTGAAGTCAATGGGTGTCAGGTGGTACTAAGTGCTTTCAGTTGAGCATGAGTGTGATTGTTTTTACTAATGAGGCCTTGGAGAGGAGAAATTTTGGCAACTCCACACTGTGTACCATGCCAGAGGATCTTTAATATCCATGCAGAACAGGCTGGGCCTCTGCTTTTAAAACCTTGTTGGAACAGCTTGAGGGGGGAAAAAAAAAAAAGTAGACCTAGTACACATTTTTAATGGCAAGATCAACTAGCAATAGAATCATTTGATTGGGGAGATATTGAGCTGTTGTTATTAGTGATGCTTAACAGTCAGTTAAAGAAAGTTCTTGTAGCAACAGTGTGGAGGCAAATTTTGTTCAGTGTGAGGAAAATTGGAGTAGGTAATTTTAAGTCCTTTCCAACCCTACCGGATATAGTTTTTGATCAAAATGGCTAAAGCAGCATGGAATACAATCACATTTACTATCTACAATCAGTATATCAAGGCATGTTTAACTCACTGCTTCCAGAGGTTAACCAACTTGTCTGGTCATCTGGAAAATTTAAGTTTAAGGCACCCCAGGATATAATTCAATATACTAGAGTCCAATAACAAAATTTTGTCAGCTTTTGTAATTTGTGATTGAGCCAAAAAGGAATTTGCTAACAAGGGGTTGCTCTTATATTTAAAAGTTTGATGAATGATTCCTGATGGCATATTGCATTATACTATCTAGGTAATATAAAGCCCCAATCCAGCAGAGTACTCAAGAACATGAGTGGTGGCGAGTAGCCCCAGTGTCTCCAATAGGATACTCGTGCCTAGAGTTATAGAAATGCTTTCCTGTGTCTTAATCTTTATGAAGTGAAGACAGAAATGAATAAATATGTTCTGCACAACTCTTTATAAAAAAAAAAAAACCAAAAAAAACCCCTAAAATTAAAAGCTACACTTCTGAAAAGCTGGGCCTTAACTTGTAATTCATCTATTCAATATTTCAGCATGACAGAAATCTGATTACTCATAAGGCTAAAGGCATGACATATAGCACACTTCTGAGGAAAGGGTAGACCTAAAAAGACAAGCATTTGTAAGTGAGAAATTGGAATACAACCGTGATGTTTTCTATAGTAAGTACACCTGTGTAAACTAATTGTTCTGTTTGATTTTCATTTTGGAATGGTGTATTTTGAGTTTTTGCATTGTTTATATTCTTCAGAGACTATTTATCTTAACTAGGGCATATTTTGGCTTTGTCCCTATGTAATTTTGCAGTTTATGAATGAATAATTTAGATACAATAGGCAAACAAAATCTTAGAGGATGACTCAGACTGGACGACATAGTAGAAAGAGACCAATATAGTAAAAGACACTTGTGTCCTGTTAGGTTCAATGACAGTGATGCATCTGATGAGCTAATCTGTGGGGATGACAGTTCTGCTTTTTTCCCTCTTGGCACTGTTTATCCTCTGAGATCATAATCCTATAGATAACATCAGTTTATTGAATAAATTAACAAATTCTTTTAGAAGTGCAGCATTAAATGTTTTCTGGAGCTTCAAATAGGTAGAGTATATGGGATCTACTAGAAAATCCTTCTTTAACCACCCAAAGGACTGGTTGGGAAAAATATCCAAATAATAAGTAAGTTTAGTCTAATGTCCCAGTATAAGTTTTTCTATATGTATTCAATGACTGATTAATGATTGAGAATAGTTGCTCAGATATATTATGGTGGTAGTGGTATATAAATACATATTATTTTGTAAACTTATAGGCCAAGATTGTCAAAGTCCTACTGTGTCCTTAGTAGGTCCCTAAATAACTGCCTTGAATTTTTTTTTTTTCCAAGGAGCCTAATTTTATGCACTGCAGGGTCTGACTAATGGCTCACTTTAGTCAGGGGAAACTAATATATTTGTTTCAGCGGGCTTTAGATTGGGCCCACAGTTTTAATAATCTTGGCCACAAGGACCTCCAAAAGTCATGTTCCCTCATACTTGTAAACTTTCCTCTCCTTGATAGTGCTGCATATGCCATCCAGTGAAACCTTTTAAAAGTTAAATATTTTTTTCCTTACTCAAGACCAATACACCTGGGGCAAAATAGTTTTGCTTACTTTTTCTCTGTAATTTTCTGTCATTCTAGATTAAGTCTATGCTTCTAGGCAATTTAGAAATTCTCTTTAAGCGTTGCTTATTGCAGTTTTTATTACTGGTTGTTTTTAAAATCTTTTTGTTCTTTTTTTAGATTGCTCTAATGCTCTAGGGGGAAGAGTGTTATATACAGTTTAAAAACAAATTTTGTTAAGGAACAAAATAAACATAAACAACTCTCAAAACTAATCGGAACAGTCCTAGGTAAAATGATGACTCAAAGCTCTCAGCAATGAGAGAGTCTTTGGAGGTGAGGAAGGGCAAATTGTATTTCAGAATGAAGTAGATCATTTGTCTTAACTACATTGTGTTTATGAGCTCTGTCATGATAGGATGAAAATTTGTTAATCTAACATAGCAGTAGCAGTCCTTTTTGCTAATGCACTCATTAGTACATTTCAGATAGCTAATAGTTTATGGCAGCAGTAGCAATCAATTTTGTATGTGTATATATAATTTTTTTTAGCCAAGCCAACTGCTACTATAGCTTATAAAAGAAAATCATGAATGTGGAACGATAATTCAGGGACTTTATTTCAGCCAGGTGATCCATTATCAGTTTAGCCATATGGTGAGGAAAGGTGCTGTATTTTTTTAATATATATCTTGTGTGTATGAATGTATGTTAACTGTTGGATACACAATGTTTTTATATGCTAACTATTGTACTGAATGTATTATCATGCCATTGTACATATTCTGTGTGATTATACAAAGAGTACTTGAACACAAAGGAAATGTAAAATGTCAGCTAATTACAACAGCAAATGACATCACCCCTCTGTACAACCTTGAAATAGTGCACCTCATTACATTGCAATTCTTTTATAAAATAAAATTATTAGAACTCTTCTTTCCAGTCTATGCTCTGTTCTGTTTGGAGGTTCCCACCACTGGGCTTGCTCAGGTACATGGGGGGGAGAGGGGAAACTCTGGTGGTTTTTATTTTTTTTTTCCAGTTCTTCCATCCAAATAGAATCAACTTTCCACGTGTGAATTGGCTTTTTCCCTTTTGTCCAGTCTGGATACTATAGCATTGATCCTATGAGTACTTGCACTTACATCTAGCTTAATCTGAAGTCAAATGGGACTACCCATGTGAGCAAAATTATGTGTATGCATGTTTACAGGATTAAGCCATGTGCTAGAGTCACAGCTGGTTTAAATTTGCATTGCTCTATTTTAAATCAGTGGACCTACATCAGTTTATCAATTGAAAATTTGGCCCCAATATGTCTTGTGTGGAAAGAACCCTGACCAATCCATGGATATTGGCACAATGGACTGAATTGCCTCTAGTTCTGTTTGACTTTGCTAGTTAATTGAACTCTTATAATTTTGGTCTTTGAGCATTGAATAGGAAGCATTTGTGAAATGTGAGAAGCATGTAATGACAAACACAAAATACAATTTTCTAATATATTTATAGGTATTCTCTTGCATGTTAATTCTTTGTATTGCTTAGAAGGAAACCATAAAAATATTTCTCATAACTTGAAATCCTTCACTGCTTAGAACAACTGCTTGGAAATTTGTGACTAACGTTTTGATTCTCGATCAATAGCCATATTATTTCAATGGAGATGTATTTTTTAAAGCAGAACACATCAGTGGGAGTTCAGACTAAAAAAACGGATACCGTGATCTAATCCCCAAATTTTCATTTGTTACTTAATCTGCACAAGTGCATTGAAACACTTATTTTGTTCTTGGGGGTAGATGGTTTAAAACCCTTGCAGTGCATGTCAGGAAAATAGACCAAATATAAAGGTAAGTTACATTTTGTACCCTCCAAGGTTTGCAGTTTGTCATTTTTTAGTTAGTTGCAGAGACAAATCCCAAAATATTGATAGGAACATTATCCAGCTGAATATCAAGTGACAGAATTAGATCTTTGTGGTGCAACAGACAGAGAAAATCTAAACCAGTGTTTCTCGACACCCCCCCCACCCCCAGAGTGGTCATGAAAGGCAATTGGGGGCTTGTGAGCCATTGACAATTGTATTGCAATCAAAAGCAAAGAAAATCTTGCTTCCTTATCTCCCTTTACACCCTTCCAGGTCAACCTCTTGAAACACACACCAATAAATTATACAGGCTTATCATTGATACAATTTTATAGTAAATGTAAAGGGGTTGTGAAAAATTCTCAGTTTCAATACAGGGTCGCCAGCCTGAAAAGGTTGAGCACAGGGCTGTCAATCGCAGTTAACTCAGGCCATTAACTCAAAAAAATTAATCGCAATTACAAAGTGTACAGTGCTCACTTTATATTTTTTATTGCAAATATTTGCACTGTAAAAATGATAAACCTTATACAAGTACTGTAGTGTAACCTCTTTGTCGTGAAAGTGCAATTTACAAATGTAGATGTTTGGTTGTTTTTTTGTTTTTGAGTGCAGTTATGTAACACAATGTAAAACTTCAGAGCCTACAAGTCCACTCAGTCCTACTTCTTGTTCAGCCAATCACTAAGACAAACAAGTTTGTTTACATTTACGGGAGATAATGCTGCCTGTTTCTTATTTACAATGTCACCTGAAACTGAGAACTGGCATTCGCATGGCACTTTTGTAGCCGGCGTTGCAAGGTATTTACGTGCCAGATATGCTAAACATTTGTATGCCTCTTCATGCTTTGACCATCATTCCAGAGGACATGCTTCCATGTTGATGATGCTAGTTAAAAAATGTGTTAATTAAATTGGTGACTGAACTCCTTGGGAGAGAACTGTATGTCTCCGGCTCTGTTTTACCCACATCCTGCCATATATTTAATTTTATAGCAGTCTTGGATGATGATCCAGAACATGTTAGTTTTAACAACACTTTCACAGCAGATTTGACAAAACGCAAAGATACCAATGTGAGATTTCTAAAAATAGCTCCAGCACTCAACCCAAGATTTAAGAATCTGAAGTGCCTTCCAAGCCCTCTGAGGGACAAGGTATAGAATATGCTTTCAGAAGTCTTAAAAAAGCAACACTCAGATGCAGAAACTACAGAACCCAAACCACCAAAAAGAAAATCAACCTTCTGCTGGTGGCATCTGACTCAGATGATGAAAATGAACTTGCATCTGTCTGCTCTGCTTTGGATAGTTATCTAGCAGAACCCGTCATCAGTATGGACGCATGTCCTATGGAATGGTGGTTGAAGATGAAGGGACATATGAATTTTTAGTGCATCTGGCACGTAAATATCTTGCAACGCCGGCTACAACAGTACCATGCGAACGCCTGTTCTCACTTTCAGGTGACATTGTAAACAAGAAGTGGGCAGCATTATCTCCTGCAAATTGAAGTAGGACTGAGTGGACTTGTAGGCTCTGAGTTTTATATTTTATTTTTTCTATGCAGTTATTTTTTGTACATAATTCTACATTTGTAAGTTCAACTTTCATGATGGAGATTGCACTACAGTACTATTAGGTGAACTGAAAAAATACTATGCACTGTGAAAAACAAAAATATTTGTAATAAATATAAAGTGAGCACTATACACTTTGTTTTGTGTTGTAATTGAAATCAATATATTTGAAAATGTAGAAAACATCCAAAAATATTTATTTAAATAAATGCTATTCTTTTATTGATTAATCTTGCTGTTAAACTTGATTAATTTTTTTAATCACTTGACAACCCTAGTTGAGAAACACTAATTTTTAATCTCTCCAGAAACACTTCTACCATGCACATCACTAAAGTATCTAAGCCATGTACAGTACATATAGCCAATGCAGTCTAGTCTAGCTTGTGTTTTTGCCTGTATGAACTCTTAATCATGAAAACAATGGGTAAGATACAGTTCAGAATTTTTACAGCTGTGCATCAATAAAAGTTATCAATTTGTCTGCTGCTACACTTTCTGCACTGATGGACTTCATGGAACACTGTGTCCCTCGGTGTGCAGGTTCAAACGTTTTGTTTCTGTAACTTTACCCTTTTCCTTTTCTCTGATGAGCAAAATCGTTAGTCACACGGAAATCAAAGAAACTCTTGTCAACAAGTCTGAAAAAGTCCCTTAAGACTCTACGAAGTGAGTTCAACAGAAAAGTGGATCTGACCGATTAGTTCCTCAGGGAAGCTACTTACAATAGAGATGGGAGTGGGGTGGATATAAAAGGTCACATTTAATATAGTGTAGTGTGGGGTGAATAGTATAAAACTTCCATATTTTCATGGGTAATACTTTAAGCAGCAGGGATGGCAATTCCTGGATTTCATCAAGCTGGGAGCAAATAATAACACTATAAAAGATTTTTGGTGGCCATAGCAGATAGTCTCTGGTGCAGCACACTAGGAAGCTAGAGTTTTAGGGAGTGTCAAAGACTAGTATTACTTTTTTTCCTTTTAAAAATATTTGAGTCTTTCTGAACAATTCAGTTAATATAACCCAGCCAGGCTTATTTCAGGAACAAATTTTTCTCTCTGCTGTAAATTTATTTATATGGGTTGTCTGACTTATATTGCCAGTCCAAGACAGACAAACATTTTGAAATAAATCAAGGGAAGTGCATGTGTAAATACCTGTTCTCTGCTCTTAACTGCTCAGTAAATCTGCTTCTCTCATTATACTGATTGCAAACATGAAGAGTACACTTTTAGTCTCCTGGTTAGAGAGTATTGTAACTAGAACTGAGTGAGAGGGCGGGGAGATGGATATGTGGTTTTGTTTGTTTGTTTGTTTGTTTTTTTTTTTTATTTATTTTTTAAAGGATCTAATTGTAACACTTACTTGCAGCATGTTTCTTCCACAGAATCAGTCCCTCTTAATTTAAGAAACAAGTGTTTCCACCCTCTATTCCTCAGCTGTTCTGCAAGCATGTGCATGTTTTTACATAGATGCGGTAGCCAGAGTATTCTTTCTGCAGACAAGACCTATATTCCCTTCCTTAAGGAGTATTACATGAGACTCAGGTAAATCTGTTGTGTTTGTTTGTTTATTTAATTTATTTATTTATATAAGGCTACGTCTACAGTGGGGGGGGAATCGATTTCGGCAAATTCAGCTACGGGAATAGTGTAGCTGAATTCAACGTATCTGATCCGACTTACACTGCTGTGAGGACGGCGGCAAATCGACTGCCGTGGCTCCCCCATCAATGGCGCTTACTCCTACCTGGGCTGGTGGAGTATGCGTGTCGATTGGGGGATCGATTATCACGTCCCAACGATATATTGATCCCAGAGAGATCGATTTCTACCCGCCGATCTGGGCGGGTAGTGAAGACCAGCCCTCAGTGTGAGCAACTGCAGTGTAACTTGTTATAGACACAGAGCCAGTGTACATATAGTAAAGGGACTTGACCCTGTATGGGGATATATGATTTAGGGCAGGGGTTCTCAAACAGGGGGTCAGGACCCCTCAGGGGATTGCGAGGTTATTATGAGGTTATTACATGGGGGGTCGTGAGCCAGCCTCCACCCCAACCCCTGCTTTACCTCCAGCATTTATAATGGTGTTAAATATATAAAACATTTTTAATTTATAACAGGGGTTGCACTCCGAGGCTTGCTATATTAAAGGGGTCACCAGTACAAAAGGGTGTATTCAGGCCATGTACTGTTAATGTTCTATGGACAGAAGATAACTCCTCCCTCTGAGAAAGTGAGAGGAGGTTGCCCCTCTACTCAGAGGGAGGGGAATCAGGGACAGAGGTGGACAGTGGGGAGCCTAAGAGACAGGGCCGGCTTCGTTTTTTTGCCGCCTCAAGCAAAAAAATTTTCCCGTGCCCCCCTGACCCTGCCCCAACTCTGCCTCTTCCCTGCCCCATTCTAACCCTTTCCCCAAATCCCTGGCCCTGCCTTCTCCCCTGGGCGCACTGCATTTCCCCTCCTACTCCTCCCTCTCAGGCAAGCCTTGGAGGGAGGAGGGAGAAGCGGAGCAGCGGCGGGCTTGGGGAAGTAGGCGGCAGTGTAGCGGAGGTGAGCTGGGGGGGGGGGAAGCGGTTCCTCTATTCCCCCTGGGTTATCTCCTGCGGCCCTCCCTGCGCCCCCCACCGCCGCAGCTCACCGCCGCTCCGCCTGCTCCCCTGAGCGCACCGCTGCCACTCCGCTTCTCCCCCTCCCTCCCAGGCTTGCCGCAAAACAGCTGATTCGGGCGGCAAGCCTGAGAGGGAGGGGGGAGAAGCGGAGCAGCGGCACACTCGGGGGAGCAGGCAGCAGTGGAGCGAAGGTGAGCTGGGGGGGTAGCGGTTCCTTCTCCCCCCCCCCCCGGGTTACTTCCTGCGGCCCTCCCCGCACCCCCCACTGCCACAGCTCACCTCCACTCAGGGCTGGCTCCCGGCTTTTTGCGCCCCAAGCCAAAAAAAAAGGAGCCGGAGTGCCGACCCAAGCACATGCTTGGAGTGCTGGTGCCTAGAGCCGGCCCTGCTGAGAGAGAGAAACAGAGTCTGTGAGTAAGGGGAGAGGGCAGCTAGAGGGATGGAGGGAAACCAGGACTGATTGAAACTGAAAGTAAGTGGGGAGACTGAGGTTGAGCAGGACAGACAGAAAAGTTCAGAAGAAGGTCCTTTTTAGTTTAAAGCTGGCTGGTCAAGTCAGTGCATGTTTGATGGCGTGTTCCTGAATCTGTCCCTGTGTGTTCCTGATCATTGGTTCTGGTAGTCTCCAATCATTGATTCATGTAGTCCTTGTGTTCCGGAACAGCAGAACCAAAGATCCTTCAGATTCAGTAGGTCTGCTCTAATGTGCATCCCTGCAAGCAAGCACTACTGGAGTTCAGGAAGTCACGAGAGGCGCAAAGACTGACATGGGCATAAGACAGCACCCAGTGAGAGAGCTGGGGAAAGGGGAACCTTGAACTAATTAAGTAACCTATAAGATAATAGCCTGAGCACACAGAGAAAGCTATAGTTACATTTCTTCATTTAGAGCAGTGATACTCAGACTCACGCTCGTGAGCCTCAAGTGGCACTTTAATGTGTCTCCTGCAGCTCCTTGCAGCATACGATATTAAAACACTGTGATTTAATTATTAACCAAGCTAAGTTATTAACCAGTCCGGATGCTTTCATTATGTTATTAACCAATTAACTTAGTGCAAGTTGATAGATATTCTCACAGCAAATAAATTAATAAGTTTATCCACTAAATATTTCCCCTTTTATACTGTTTAAATATGAATATATAGTATTAAAGTAAATGAAATGAATTCACACTACTGTGGCTCTTTTGGGTAATGTTGATTGCTAATTTGGCTCCTGAACCATTGAGGTCTGAGTATCCCTAATTTAGAGGATTATATTTAGTTACGTACTCTTAGTGAGAGTATTTTCAGACCATTATAATTTTTTTCATTATATGCATTCTTTGCCTATTTAATGTTGTAGGTAGATGGAATCCAGTCTCATTTGTTCCAGTTTAAATAAAATCCCCATTTTGTTGAGGTTTATTTTTTGACAACCTGTTTATTCAATTGTAGCCAAGATAATACATCTTTTATCCCAGTACAACACCCCCTCCAGCTCGTACCTGCCGGGTAAATTATACCACTACTGTGACTGACCATTACTAAATCTTGGTTGGTGGTTTGGGATAGGATGACACTCAGTTGTGTTTCAAATTATAACACAATGATCCTGCCCTGAAAGGCCTTTATACCTTTATATAAATGTTGGCATGTTTACCATTAACTTCATAGAATGATAGGAATGTAGGGCTGGGATGGACCTCAAGAGGTCAAGTCCAACCCCCTGTGCTGAGGCAGGACCAAGTAAACCTTGACCATCTCTGATGGGAGTTTGTCCAACCGGTGCTGAAACCCCTCCAGTGAAGGGGATTCCACAGCCTCCCTTGGAAGCCTGTTCTGGAGCGTAACTACCCTTGAGTTAGAAATTTTTTCCTAATATCTAACCTAATTTTTCCTTGTTGCAGATTAAGCCCATTACTTCTTGTCCTCCTGTCAGTGGACATGGAGAACAATTGATCCCTGTCTTCTTTATAAAAGCCCTTAACATATTTGAAGACTGTTATCACATCCCCCCTCAGTCTTCTTTTCTCAAGACTAAACAAACAGTCTTTTTAACCTTTCATAACACAGATTTTCTAAACCTTTTATCTCTCTCTCTCTTCCCCCCCCCCCTTGACTTTTTCTAATTTGTCCACATCTTTCCTAAAGTGTGGCGCCCAGAACTGGACATAATACTCCAGCTGAGGCCTCACCAGTGCCAAGTAGAGAAAGAGAATTACCTCCTGGGTCTTATTCTTGTTAATCCATCTGTGAGGGGGTGGACCAGATTTGGAGGCCCCCTGCTGGAGGCTGTGGGACCCTGCCACATCTCACCCCAGAAAAGGGCAGTAGAGAGGTCCTCCAAGCTGCCTAGAGCGGTTATAGGGGACGCAGCCAATCATAGAGGCTTCAGGGAACAACCAATGGGGGCCCAGCAGGCTAGTACAGGAAAAACTGCAGGGCCAGAGTGAGATCAGTTCCTTGCTAGAGTTGGAGGAGAATGGATGGTGTGCTGGGTTGGCTTCTGGGACTCTACCCTTATATCAGGGCCTTAGCCTGGTGAAGAATGTGCTGGAGTCATGGGGAAGTGGCCCAGGAATTATAGCAGCAATGCAGTGTATTTAAAGGGACATGGTAGACAGCTGCTATCTATAGGGTCCCTGGGCTGGGACATGGAGTAGACGGTGGGCCTTGCCCCCCCCCCCCACTACTGGGAAGGTGGCCTGGACTTTGGTGTACCCCAGGAAGGGAATTGAACTCTTTTTAGTAGCACGGCTGAAGAGCTGGGGCCAGAAAGGCCCAGAGAGGCAAAGAGTCTCCAGGGAGGGAGCTCTGGGGTTGTGTGGCCCCGCACCAGGGCCCAGACTGCTTAAAGAACAGGGATAATTCGAGGGAGCCCAGAAGGGGCTGAGACACAGTTTGGTCAGGGTACTGTGATAGGCCCGGCTGGACTGATTGAAGAGTGAGACCCAGGATAGGCTGCAGATTGAATAGGGTTACCATCTGTCCGTACTTCCCCGGACATGTCTGGCTTTTGCGTCTCTAAATAGCCATCTGGGAGGAATTGGTAACAATGTTAAAATGTCCGGGTTTTTTTTCTCCCTTGCCTCCCTCCTTCCCTTCCATGCAGAGTGTGGCTGCTGATTGGGCGGCTGGGCCGATTGACCCACTCCCATTGGCCTCCAGCAGCCAGAGCCCTCCCCTGCTCCCCCCTCCCTCTGTCTGCAGCCCTGTGTAACACACAAACCGACCCACCGGGCAGCGTGTTTTGCAAACACGTGGAGCCAGAATGGTAAGGGGAGTCCGGGGGGGGGGGCAGTCAGGGAGTGGGGGAGTGATGGATGGGTCCCTGGCCTCCACCTGCCGGCCTCCCTCCGTGCATTCCCCCCCCGTGAAACCCCCTTCCTGCCTGCCTCTCCCTTGTCTGCTTGTACTGCCAGAGCCAGCAGCAACTGCTGTCTGCTGCCCCCGGGTCCTAGTGCCCCATCCACTAATGGGAAGACAGGCTGCCCTTACCCTGCCCTTCCACCCTAGCCCTGAGCCGCCCCAAACCCCTCAGCCCCAGCCCTCATCCTCCTACACCCTAATCCTCTGCTCCATCCCTGAGCTCCCTCCTGCATCATGAACCCCTCATCCCCAGACCCACAGCCAACACCTCTGCATCCCCTCTTATCCCCAAACTCCCTCCCAAACCCCCTTCCCATACACCCCCTCCTGCCCTCAAACTCCCTCCCAAAGCCTACACCACCTCCCACCCCCAAATTCCATCACAGAGCCTGCACGCTTCACCCCCTCCTGCACACTCACCACCTCCCCGAGCCTGGAGCCTGCACCCAGCACCCAAACTCTATCCCAGAACTTGCACCCCTGCTGCATCCTAATCCCCAGCCCAGGACCTGCACCCCAGACCTCCTCCCCTCACCCAACCCCCCTCCCAGAGCCTTAGGCAGGTGGCCGGGGGGGAGGTGTTCTGTGCACCACCAAAATTTCTACAACCCTGCCACCCATGCGAGTGGATAAGGGTCGGGGCAGTCAGGGGACAGTTAAGGTCCTAGGGGGGGCAGTTAGGGTGGGGGGTTCTCAGCAGGGGGCAGTCAGGGGACAAGAAGCAGGGGGGTTTGGGGTTCTGAGGGGGGCAATCAGGGGGTGGGAAGTGGGAAGGAGTGGATGGGGGCTGGGCTAGGTTGGGGCTCCCCCCCGTGTCCTCTTTTTTTGATTGTGGAAATATGGTAATCCTAAGATTGAAGGACCTTAGAGATGGAGCTGAAATAGGCTAGTGTTGGATTTATACCCTGGGCGGGGCTGGCTTTGCTTTTATCATACAGACTGTGTGAGACTTGGCCAGAGGGCTGAGTCACCGCAAACAGGTAGAGAGAGAGTGCAGGCACATGCACTCAACCAGGGGGTGCTTGTAAGAGGTGAGTGCAACCCTGTTACAACACCCCAGAATTATATTAACCTTTTTTGCATCTGTCACATTGATGAATCAGATTCAATCTGTGAGCCATTGTAACATCTAGATCCTTTTCAGCATTGCTACCACCTAGCCAATTATTCCCCATTTTGTAGTTGTGCATTTGATTTTTTTCCTTTGTAAGTGAAGTATTTTGTTCTTGTCTTTATTGAATTTCATCTTGCTGAATTCAGACCAATTCTCCAATTTGTCAAGGTTGTTTTTAACTGTAATCCTATCCTTCAAAGTGCTTGCAACCACTCCCAACTTGGTGTCATCTGCAAACATTATCAACATACTCACCACTCCGTTATCCAGTTTGAATATCTTCAGAGTCTGAAATAGATTTACACACACAAATGGGGTATATGAGCTGATGGCGTGGCTGTTGGTAGTGACAGAGAACTGAACCAACTGTATCAAAGCTTGATGTCTAGATTATATTAAATGTATTTTTTCACCATGTCAGCAACATGATTTACCTTTTGGGTAGCCCCTTCCTCCTCAAAGGATCCCAAATGCTTCTTAGGTTGTTAGATCTAGAGCTGATGAGACCATTCTTCTGAATTTAAAGACTTCAAACGTAAATGAAATTGGGAAAACGTTTGGATGTTTTCATGATCTTTTCACCCAACCATCTCCCATGAGAAAGAGATCACTGCACAATATAGCTACTCTGCACAACTGTCCCTGGCAGGTGGAATGAAAAATAGGTTATCCAGTTGAAATTACATATATATAAAGTAGGCTGTGGTGCAATGCAGTTAGCTGATGTTTCATTTAATTGTGACAAACTTTTTGTCAAGGCTCACACAGGTTGAGAGTATTATGTCTGTTAGCTCTTCTCTAGGTCTTACCTAAGCTAACAAAATGACTGTTTGGACATTGAACTACAAAGGAAACACTGGAATATGTTCATTCTTTTTAAATGAGCCTCCAAATGTTATTTATTTTGAGGAGGTACTATGCAGCTTACTGATTCTGTATGTTGCTCAATAAAGCCCCAGTTCAGGAAAGCACTTAAGCATATGCATCAGTCCTACAGAGGTCAATAAGTCTCAAGGGTAGGTAAAATTTTGAAAAGTGCCTAAGTTTCAATGGAAAAGTCAATGGGACTTAGGTTCCTACATGCCTCAGTCATTTTGGAAAATGACACGTAGGCTTCCAAGTCACTTAGGCACATTTAAAAAATAAGTGTGACATTTAAAGTTAAGCAAGTGTGTAAATGTTTGGCTGACGAGAGATAGGAAGGTAGGCCTGGTATCCCAAAGTCTGTTTTTTTTTTAAAAAGCAGGGCGGGCAAAGAAGGGCAATCTCATCTATATTCACACTACTTTCTTAAGCAGCTCGATACACAGCTGTTTAATTCAGGGCAGACTATAAAAATATGTGAGGAAAAACTGCTGTATGTTTGGTCTCAAAAGGGTAAAAATAACAAATTAAAATACAGAAATTTCATATTATATTCTTTTAATTATAGTGGTGTTGGTGTTCTGTTAGAGATATCAGCATTTCCATTCAAATATCCTTGTCTTTGTCTAATATCTGACACATCTATCTCTTGTAGTTGAATATTGTATACCAACTGTCAGAGAGAATGCATTTTTATTGTTTACTAAAAGTGTTTCTAAAAATAGTCCCCAACCTATTTACTTTGAGATTAGTTTTAACATCTTTGCTGACCTTCATTCCTGACACCGTGCATGAAACTCAATATATTTATTTTAAAAAATCCCAAGCGGAACTAACTGAATGTAAATAACACTAAGCACATCTCAGGATCTTTGACGGGTGTTCAGCTATTCCCTCTCTTCCTGCTGTATGGAGTCTAGTCTAATTTTGGCCTGGGGTAAAATTTTCAAATGGGATCTGGGTTCCTAAGTCAATTTTGAAAATGAGACTTAGGCTGCTCAGCTACTTAAGTACTTCTGAAAATCCGACCCCTGGTCTACCTAAGACATCGTTCTTGTGAATGAATTGGGACCTAATTTTAACAATAGTTGCCATGCTGCTGACTCTGTGCTGAGTGAAGGCAAGGGCAAGCCTGGTTCAGCATTGTGTAAGTTAACTATGATTAAATCCATGTAAGGACAATGGGGGTCCTGCCACTTATTTAGCGGGAAGGTGCCGGAATGTGTATGGTAGTGTGTACATGGTTCTGAAATTGCCATCACCATGGCATCTAAGCATCACGGGGCGGGGGGCAAGTTGTTCTGAATCTGGAGTTTGCCTCTCAAATAGATGGGGAGCCCAAAGGGAAAAGAAAGAGCTCTTAGGGTTAAGTTTTTTCCCCATGTTTACAGCTGCCTTTAGTTTGCTTGTTACATTTGTCAGCTGTTCTCTTCCTTTGTCCACTAGGGCAAATGAGTCCTACTTTGTAGCCTATTTACTTGTAAATCTGCACAGGTGACTTAAATATCACCCACTGATTTTTTTCTTTTTTTTGGCTAGCTTAAGTAAATCTTCAACAGTGTTAGGACACTAGTTACCCAGAGGAATTTGCTCTCCTCCAAATCAGTCATCAAGATTGAACTAATTCTTCAATTCTGTGTAAAGCACTGGCTGGTAAGCAAACTGTCAGTCTTGTGAATGTCTTGTCTCCTTTTGAAGAGCATGGTCAGCCATTTGTGATGGAATATTTTTGACCAGGCTGCCTGAATGAAAGCAGTGGGCGGTGACATCTCTCTGTAGGTCTTAAAAAATTCCTGTTTATAAAAGATGTTTCACTTTCTGAAACAAAAAAAGTATGATTGATTGTACTATAGTGTATCCAAACAAATCCCCAGTGCAAAGTATAATTTAAGACTATTGTATGGGGAGTCTGTAGGGAGACTGTCTGAATTTTAAAAAATAAAAAGGGAAAAAGGCTGATTTACAAACATTCACTAGTTGCTGAATGGCTCAGTGGTCTGTTTCACACAAATGCAGTGGGACAAATCCTGTGCTCTGTTAGAGCCCCTTTCTGTGGCTCTGAGAATGTAAACAGACCTAAAAAAAAAACCCACAGGAAATTTCTCATGTGCAGGGGTGGGATGGAAGGGAGGGGGACTGGCTGAAGAGCTCTGAAGGAAGTGGTTTCTGCCTGCTGCAGAGATTTTCAGTTCAAAACATTTTTCCGTTCAGCAGTCAATAGAGGTATGACAGTTTACACCAGCCATGGATCTGTGCCTCTGCAAGCTATGCAGGTAACTTAAAGCCACCTGTGTTTGTTCCCTTCCGTCCCCATACTCCAGGTTACGTCTCTGGGGAGGCGCTGCACTGAAACTGGCCTTGTAAGACTGGCTGTCAGGGCTGGATGCTACTGTTTTGTAAAATATATATTTGAAGTTCAATTGGGACCCAACTTTGTTTTCAATCCATCTGATCCTACGAACTAGGGTTACCATACGTCCTCTTTTTCCCAGACATGTCCGGCTTTTTGGCAGTCAAACCCCCGTCCGGGGGGAATTGCCAAAAAGCCGAACATGTCCTGGAAAATGCCGGCTCTGCTCCTCCCCTGACTCTTCGGCTCTGTTTAAGAGCCGAGCTGCCCGAGCGCTATGGGCTTCAGGCAGCCCCCTTGCCTCCGGACCCCAGCCGCCGGCTGGGCACTTCCCCTCCCGGGCATCGGCGGTGCAGGGTCCGGAGGCACAGGGGCTGCCCGAAGCCGGTAGCGCTCGGGCAGCCCGGCTCTTAAACAGAGCCGAAGAGTCGGGGAGGAGCAGAGCCGGC